>NW_026693919.1:0-554473 GCF_021218885.2 Marmota monax | reverse complement strand
AAGGGGCCAGGTCACACCTCTAACCACACCCCACCCACCTTTAGTCATCACCCAGTAGTCCATTCAGCTATCAGTGAATTATCTACAAATTAATTATTCCACTGAAGAGGTCAGAGACCTAATTATTTCTGAAAGCTCCATCTCTGCACCTTGTTATGCTTCCAATACGTGAACTTTTCAGACGAAGTTCCAGATCCCAACCATAACAGGTACCATGATAGATTTGAATGTGGAGGTGACTGCATAGCCAGAGGCTATGACTGCATTTGGATCCGTGACAATATCAGGAGGTACGAGATACAGGAAGGAAGGTAAATCATACTCAAGGTATGATTTACTTTTTAACAGCTATTATAGTTTTTCCTAGGCTTGATTCTTTCTCTTAGATGTTTATCAAGTAACATCTATGTATACGTATTGAGTTTAAGAATGTAAATTATAGAATATTTTGAATGTTGTGGAAGGGTTTTTTTTTTTTTTTGATAGATAAATAAAGGACTCAGAGAGGTGTCCTTACTCTCTGCCTATCCCAGTGTCCTACACATCCTCCCACCCCTGTCCCTCAGCCCTTGATTTCTAGGACAAATAGCAGATTTTCAGGGTATCTTCTGGTTGGGGCTTCAGCTCCTTATTAGGCCCTTTCTGACCCAACTTTGGACTAGAACCACCTTCCTGCTCTAACACTTGCTTGGGCTAGTTCCTAAAATGAAGTGTTAGCACTAAACTGAGGGACCTTCTAGCCATTTTATTTGTCATTGAATTGCTTCATATGTGGTTTAGTTCTCACCTAAAGCTTTTATTTTTTCAGTTCATGAGAAATGCAGCCCATCTGAATTTAGATGTGAGAATGGCCAGTTCATCACTTTCTCTCTGCATTGTGATGGGAACCGAGACTGCCTGGACCACTCAGATGAAGAAGACTGTCCTGTTGCCTGGCCCCTGTGGTGCCCACCAGGGGAGGTGAAGTGCAGGAGGAGTGGAGAATGTGTGCTGGCAGAGTGGATATGTGACCATGACCTGGATTGCAAAGATGGAAGTGATGAGAAGGTAGGACACTCTTCTTTCAGGAAAAGGGGAGTTTAGTCACCCATCAGAATCTGTGGGGGGATTGGCTCCAAGACCGCCTCATAGACATTCAAATATTCACAGAGGCTCAAGTTCCTTATATAAAATGGTATAGTATTTACTTATAACCTGAGCACATCCTGCAAGATTCTTTAGATCATTTCTAGATTAATTATAATACCTAATGCAAAGTTAAATGTTATATAAATAGTTGTTATAGTTTATTGTGTAAGGAATAATATCAAGGAAAAATGTATATATTTAGTACAAACACTATTTCTTTTGCAAATATTTTGGGTCTGGGTTAGTGGAATCCATGGACAAAGAACCCATAGATACGGAGGGCCAACTGTGGATTTCTAATCACAGCATAGTACATGATTTCTGTGGAAAATTTGGGAAAATGCAAGACCAGAGAAGTCACCATAATCACTCCCCAAAAAGCCACTCCTAGCTACATCAAAGTGTCCCAAATGTTAACAGGAGGCTGTTGAAATCCATGCTTTCAAGAGGCATATTTGTGTTGTAGGAGATTTGCAAGTGGTAGCATGTGATAACCATGACATAAATGTCCTACCTAGATATGTGGTCTGAAGGACTGAACAACCCTGTCACTAGCTCTACTTAATTGTCACTATGAATTTTACTAAAGCTCCAGCATGGTATAGATGCAGCTTGGACTCAAATTCTACTGCTTGCATGTGACCTCAACAAGGACTTATTTATTGCTAAGTGTTCGATTTCCTCGTCAGAAACTGTGGATTTAGGATACATCTTGTCCTGCCAGAGGGGCTGAGAATGTATCTAAAGGCTCCAGGGACTAGCAAGTGCATAGATGTCCCTCTCCCTTCGAGTACCCAAGTCAGTGTAGGTGCAAAATACGCTCAGTGTTAATTTGCTGGGGTATGTGTTACCCAGGGCAGGCAGAATTCTGCATCAGTGTTTCTAGAACAATTCTTTTGCTGTTTCTTAAATTAAATGAAGGCTTCCCAATCGGTCTGTGTGTCAAAAATTAGACGTTGCTTCCCACTACTTGATATCCTAAACTCCAGCTACAGAAAGACTTTCTCATAATTCATGTCACTTCTGAGATTTTGGACTCCATCTGGCCTCCTTAAAGTGCGGGCTTGAGAGCAGTCTCCTAACCCAAGCCTCCTTCCCCCAAGCTCCCTTTCTGGGCTCTGGATGCCGGAGCTGCTGACTACATCTCTGTCTCCTCAGGACTGTGACCCTGAGGTGCTTCAGTGTGGCCCGACCCAGTGGAGCTGTGCCAGTAGAGACCAGTGTGTGCCTGACTCCTGGCACTGTGACGGGCACAGTGACTGCAGGGACGGCAGTGACGAGGCTGGATGTAAGTAAAGGGAGCCCTCCATGTGGGCGGGACAGGGGTGCAGAGGTCATTGGCTTTCAAGGGCTCCCCTCGCTGGTGGCTAACTGTGGGAATGAGCAACCAGCTCACAAGCACATGCTACAGAACCAGAAATCTGTTCCTCAAACGGAGGCATCTTGATTATACACAGGGAGACCATGCTGAGGGAGGGATCCCTGGGGGCCAGAAAACAACTCTTAAGTAAGAAGCCATCCCTTGCAGGCCCCCCTCAGAAGTGCCTGGGTTCTGAGTTCCGGTGCGGCACCGATGCCTGCCTGAGCCTCAGCGAGGTGTGTGATGGGAAGGAAGACTGTTCTGATGGCTCTGATGAAGGTGGAGTGTGCTCGCTGGCAGCCTGCAGCCCAGGACAGTGCTCCCACACCTGCTACCCGTCCCCAGCCGGGCCTGTGAGTTGCTTCTGTTCTTTAGCAGCTATAAACTTGGTCTAGGGAAAGTAGGCAGTGGTCTCGTTCAGGTTGTCCCTGAGTGCTCCTTGACCTCTTAAGTCTTACATAGCAGAGCTGTCTTGACCATCCACTGATCTGCCTGAGCCTTCTGGCTCCCGGTGAGACTTTTTTTTAGCTCCTTTCCTATCTCGAATCTCCTGGAACCTTGCCACTCAGCTTGTAGAAACTATGACCATCTGAGCTCTAAATGACATGGAGGGCTAAGTGAGAACTGTTGTGGATTGTCCTAAGAGCCAAACAGTCCCCTCATGCTGCAGGAAATTGTCTACCTGCTTCTAAACAGTTGCATCCATGTGAGTATTTGGAATCTGACCTGCCCTTAAATGGTGAACTGTCTGGGCTCTAGTTAGTATTGTTGGTTGGCAGAACACAGTGAACTTGATTCTAATGGACAAGTCGGGGAAAAACTGTTCTGGTATCGGGTTGTACTGGCATCTTTGTTGGTAGACAGCCAGCTAGATAAGTCTGCATGCCCCTCCCGGCAGTGATCCTGCTTAGGCTCTGGGTGTCCTGGGCTGAACTTGGACCCATGATGGTAAAAAGGGTATAAGGGGTGTGGCATGGTTGATAAGGCAAAGAGAATTGACTATATTAAATATAAAGTTGGTTCTTAGAACAGTTTGAGTTGTCAGAATTCAACACAGCCCCGTACACATTTCATTCCAAGGTTGATGCCATTTTGTCAATGTTGTTCTGTCTTCAGAAATTTTTAATGTCTTCTTGTCTCTTTCAGATATGTGCTTGTGAGCAAGGCTTTCAGCTGGAGAGCCGTGGTCGGATCTGCCAGGATGTGAATGAGTGCCAGGAGTCGGGTAGTAGGCCTTGTAGTCAGACCTGTGTCAATACCCAGGGCTCCTACATCTGTACCTGTCGTCCTGGCTACTTGCTGGAGCCTGATGGCCATACCTGCAAAGCGACAGGTACACTGGAGCTGCACATATTTTCAGAGCCCTGGATTGTGAGCTTTGAGTTCCTAAATCTTCCAGGAATCCCAATGTAAATCTGTCTTTCTTATATCCTAAATGCTCCTGCTTGTTTTTCTTCAAAAAAAGAGCCAAGAACCTCCCCACAGTTATCCCTTCAAACCTTGCATTTCACACTGAATTAATCTGAAACTACCTGCTAATAAGATGTCACTGTAACAGAACCATAATTCTGGCATTTGTAACCATGGCTCAACCTTACCTGTACAGTCGAGCATATTTTTTCTGGTCTGCCTGCTCCCAAATACTTAGTTAGAAGAGAATTAAAATGGAAAAAAAATTTCTAAGTATCTTTAACTATGGTTATTATTCTAACCATTACATCATGAAGAACTACTCATCTTGTTGGCATCTTAGCCCTGTCAGTGAGAAGGCAAGAGACTACTTTGTCCTTTAATTCATTAGTCAGTGCTGGCTTTTACTGTTCAAATTCCTTTATGACTGTTGAAAGCAATTCTTATTTGACAGGTGCTGAACCAGTCCTGCTTGTTGCAATTCAGTTTAACCTATTCCTCTATGGACTGAGAAGCTTGAAAGAAGATATTCTTGCAACCACAGACAAGAACCTGATTATTTTCTCTGTTGACTATGATTTAGTGGATCAAAAAGTCTTCTGGGCAGATCTCAATGCAGAAAGTATAAAGTGGATAAGTATGGACACTAAAAAGAAAGGGACCGTGGTAAAAGGTATTGCACCCTTTAAGGCTTCCATTCCATGCTTATCAAATACACATTGCATAAAAAATAAAACGAGTGGCTGTTTACATTCAAAACATGAATTTGATCATATTTCTTTTGCTAAAAGAGGCCAAGGCTTGCTAGTTGGTAGGAAATGGAAAGGTGCATGGTGTTCTCAGTAGTCATGAGGGTCTGTAAAAATATCAGCTGGTGACCATTATCTCTAATGGTCATCTACTATAGGAGGGGGGAGAATTTTAAAGATTTGCTGCGTTGGAGATGCATATAGGAGATGGAAAATTAATTAACATGGTGTACAATTCCAGAACCCTTGAACTCAAACCTAGTAAAAGTTGCCACTCAACAGTGTACTCATGTTAAATTATTTCTTCTCTTCAGGTATAAAGTCAAACTGTCTAATGGTCGACTGGATTGGGAGGAATCTCTACTGGACTGATGGGACAGCTGGTCAGATTTTAGCCATTCAGTTGACTGCCATTTGGAGAGGGAAATCTGAGTATACAATTGTCCTGGATGATGACTTGACTCAGCCCCAATCTTTGGCATTGGATCCCCTAAATGGGTGAGTCCAGGTGTCAGAATGACTGGTCAAGACCTAGAAATTGGTTATTCCTCCTTAGTTCTAGGTTGTTTGTGTTCCCTATCACAGAATGAATGGAAAACTTACTAAACTTTAGATCTATAGTGATATGGGTCAGCTATACAAAAGTAATCTTAGAAACTCTGGAAAAAGATCTAATTTCAGTAAAATGAGATAAAAGTATTGTTCGCTCAGTGGCTCACCTATATTTTTTTCTGCTCAAATAGACATATATACCTCTGGACCTTTATGACTTTAAAATTATGAGTAAGTGTGGAACCTAAGAAAAATGTGAAATTTACAATAATATGAGTTTTTGGCAAGCTTGGTTTATTCCATCTAGAATCTTTTTTCCTTCTGCAAAAGCAAAGAATTTAAAGTTAACATTCCCATATCCTCACTGGGAGGCCTTATGGATAGCAAATATAAGAAAAAGATACAAGAAATAAGATCCAAAGGTAACCCAGATTGGGTACCCTCTCTCTTCCTTCTTACCTTTTTAATACTTTTAACCAGGAATCTATCAACATGGTCCTCCAGAAATGGGCAGTAGTTTTCAATGCATCTAATAGCCTATGGTTAAGAATGAAGTCTAAGACATGCATATGCCCATGAAACTATCCTACTTTTTAGCCAAGGAAAGATTGGCAGGTTCCCTGGATATTTCCAGGCTAGGCACTAATGTACTCTCAGAATTCATGTATCACTGTTGTGATAGATACTATACCCTCTAATGATGTCTAAACAATCACCATGAAATGTCAAGGAAAAGTGTACTTTAATATTTCACAAGTGCACTTGGACCCAATTAACGCTGAAGGAAAAAATAACTGAGCTGTAAAACAGTGTTTTAAGGAATGCATTGACTTTATATTCTATAAGGCAAGGCAATACATTATCTTAAAGTTGACTTTTATTTGCACAGATTAATGTACTGGTCCGAAATTGGAGAAGAACCTCAAATAGAGCAAGCCGGAATGGATGGCAGTGACAGGAAAATACTCATCAGTCAAGGTCTTGGACGGCCAACTAGCATAGCCCTCGACCAGTTAAGTTGGAAGATATTCTGGTCCGATGACAAATTTCACTGTATTGGCTCTGCCAACCTAGATGGTACTGGCATTAGTGTAAGTGTCCTTTTGACATTAGGCTTGTTTGAAATGTCATGTGTCTCGTATGTAAAACTCACCCTAGAAAAGTCACCTTCACCATTTTAGATGTTGCAGCTAACACAAATCAAGAACCCCTTTTCAGTTGCTGTGTTTGAAGATGAAGTCTTCTGGTCCGAGATGAAGACAAGAACAGTGCAGCGTGTGCAGAAGATGACAGGCAAGAACAGGGCTGTCCTCATCAAGCGTTCTGGACAGCCCTATGGACTCAAGGTATATAGTATGCTCTTTAAGTTATTCCCCTAGTTCTCCCCAGAAAGGCTGTACGTATGAGTTACATGAGCTGCCTAAATACCAAACAGTGACATACATCTATAATGATTAAAAAGCAAAATTTAGGGGCTGGGACTGTAGCTCAGTGGCAAAGTACTTGCCTAGCATGTGTGAGGCACTGGGCTCAAGTCTCAGCACCACATAAAATAAATAAATAAAGGTATTGTGTCCATCTACAACTAAAAAAAAAATTTAAAAACTAGGGATTGGAGTGTACCTCTGTGGTAGAGTGTGTACTTAGCATCCATGAACCTAAATTTATTTTCCCAGGCTAGGAAAAAAAATTACTTATTTAAAATAAGTAGATAAATATTTATTTATAAAAATAAACAAGTGAGAGAAGAATTTACTCATGTTGTTTTTCTGTTTTTAAGAATTCAGTAATACATAGCAGCAACTGGCTATTTTCTTCCAGATAATGCATGAGGTGCTACAGCCCAGGTCTTCTAATCCTTGTCTGGACACTGGATGTTCTCACTTGTGCCTTCTGAGCCCACGATCCAAGGGGAGCTGTCATTGTCCAGTGGGGCTCCTGCTTGCAGATGATGGAACCACCTGTGTCCCACTCAAGGAGTCTGCATTTGTGTTTCTTGTACTACCCACAGTTATCATGCAGGTACTGTTCCCAAGCTTTTCCTTACATATCTGAAACAGACTGTTTCAGACTGTGGGTGTTTGAATTCTCCACATACAGGTGTCAATGGGAGGGGCCCTTTCCCTTGGAATATTCTTCACCTACAACTTAAATTTCAGTACTCGGTATGTGCTGCTTGCCATCATGACCAAAATAAGGTATTCCAAAATACTTGAATGAAGACCATGCCTACTTAAAATTCCCTGAAGAAGTTCTTAGTATACCAGAACACAGTGAGGGTAGAGATCTGAGAGTGGGCTTACCTTTGCTTAGTTGTCCAAGGACCTAGTTGATGATGCAGAGACACTCTACATACAAGCAGCTCAGCAGGTTCTAGCCTGGAGAGGAAGCTCATCTAATGAAGAAACTTGTTTTAAGTTACAGGAGGAGAGCCTGGTGGTGGTGCCTGCCTGTAATCCCAGTGGCTCAAGAGGCTGAGACAGGAGGATCTGAGTTCAAAGCCAGCCTCAGCAAAAGCAAGGCACTAAGCAATTCTTTGAGACACTGTCTCTAAACAAAATTCAAAATTGGGCTGGGGATGTGGTTCAGTAGTTGAATGCCCCTGAGTTCAATCATTGATACAAAAAAAAAATTATTATAGGAGTAGATAGTCATAACAAACAAGTCACCCCTAACCTCTACCATCCAGAGGACTTGTCAACTTTGGTATTTTAAAAAAGAAATTTTGGGGTGGAAGATTGGTTTTGGAAATTCACTAGTAGAATCTCATTTAAAGAGGAAGACATTCAAGAGATGTACAAATCTTCAAAACACATAGATTCTAGGAAGTTTCAGTCCTTGAAGCTCTAGGAAGGGAGCAAAAGAACTTCTCTCTGCTTTCAGAAGGTAGAATATCTGAAAATCTGAAACTTAGGAATCCTAATGTTAATGCAAAATCAATGAAGAGTCAGACTAGACCAATTCAGTTCTACCGTCCTAAATTTTTTTTCCCCCCATAGGTGTATCTGAAAAAATCTAAAAGCTTTCCCAGGACAAGGAACTTTACCAGAACATAGAATGCTTCCTTTTACCAATGTGGACCAGCTTGCATCAATGGATTATATCGTCCAGGAAAAAACTCTCTATCTCTCAGAGTTGAATCATGGTGATATCAGGCTGCTGAGGCTTAAAGATCCTGGCACACTTGCGTGGAGGAAAATCACTTCTGTGAAGGGGACTGTGGTTGACCTTGCTGTGGACTGGCTGAGTGGAAACGTATATTGGATTGACAGTGAACAGCCGCGTATCAGTGTAGGTTCCTTAAAAGCCCAGTATCCTATTGTCTTGCTCAGTGAAAATCTTTACCGCCCAGTGTCTGTGGTGCTCCACCCACCTACTGCAGTCATGTGCTTCGTGGACCTGGGTTCCCTAGATGATAGGAAGCGTGGTTCCAGCATTGAATGTGCCTCCATGGATGGCAGCAGGAGGAAGATGCTATGGCGGAAATCCCAGGTGCCTGTGGGATTGGCCTTTTCGGATTCAGGGACCCGCCTGTACTGGGCTGATACTGGTAAGCAGTTGTTAACGGCACCCTAAACCTTGAAGCCAGAGTGAAATAATGAAGTTCTGGCTCTCTTGTCTTCAGCCACAATTTCAATCAGCTTTTTTGTTCTGCATGAACATTTTCTACCAACACATCCTAAACAATCTTCTCCCGTCCTAAGTGGCATGTCATAGCCCACAGAGTCATGCAGTTCCTCTCGTGAAATAAAAATTGAGAACTTAAGAAATCTGCATGTGTAACTTGTTGTATCGCTGTTAAAGAGGAATGAATGAAGCAGACCTGATTTTAGAGAAGGCATGGCAGACAGGAGGGGAGGCAGGACATGGCAGATAGAGCTACAGGATGTAGGATGGGTGTTTGGGCCAAATGAAATTAACTGAACCTCTCTTCCTAGGAAGAGGACTCATAGAAAGTATTCAACAAGATGGCTCTAGACACAGAGTAGACCGCCAAGGGATTCAGGGCCTTAACCTCTTTACGTTTGGTCAAGGCATGATGTTCTGGACAACAACTGATGATGGTAGGTCTTGATTCTCCATCCAATTATCTTTGTGATCTGAATTTACTCCTGGATATCCAGAGAGTATCTGCTACTAGGGCTTAGCACCAGTCTTTGGCAGTATCTGGCCTTTGGAAGAAAAACTACTCTGGAAAAGGATACTGTAACAGTGATTCCGTGACTTGGGGAGAACTTCTAGTTATTTGTTTTTTGTTCCTATGAATAAGCTTAGTTCCTTTCTTCCTGAAATTCCTGACTTTCATATGAGGCTCTCTGCTTTTGATGATACCATGGTTATGTTAATTTTCTATCACTGAGACAAAATACCTGAGATAATCAACTTAAAAGGGGAGTTTATTTTGATTCATGGTCTCTTAGGTTTCTGTCCATGATTACTTGACCCTGTTGCCTTGGGGCCTGAACATCATGGTAGCAGCATGTGGTAGAGGAGGTTTCTCACTCTTGGAGGGGGAAACAGAGGAGGAGGAGGGCCCAGGGTCTCAATATCCCCTTCTCTAGGGCACACCCCTAATGATATAACTTCTTTCTACTAGGCTCCACCTCCTACAGGTTCTAGCACCTTCCAGTAGAGCTACAGGCTAAGGATCCCACCTCAACACGTGGACCTTTGGATAACATTTATCCAAGCTATAGCCATGGTATAGTACACAGAGAACTGGGCTAGGAATTAGAACTAGGTGGTATGCCTGCTATCAGTCGTTCTAATACCTTACCTATAAAATGAAGACAGTACCTCTCTTGGTTGATTAAGTACCCTTGAGAGTATTAAGTAAATTAACAAGCATTCTAACATGGAATTTCTCTTATTTCAAAGGGATTATACTAAATCAGTGTTCTAGTGTATTGTTTTTATATATATTAGATTTTGGTGTATAAATTTCTGACTCATGTCTAAAGAAACTATAAAATTCTGTTTATGATAAATCTTTATCTCTTTATATTTTCAAATGCCAGTCCATTGGCTAGTTGGGCTAGTCACATCAGAATTGGAAGGAAAAAAACAAGTTTTCAGCTCCTACTTGAGAGATGCTAATTTATTAAGTACATTGTGAGACCTTCGATATCTAATTAGGTACATCATGAGACCTTTGCCATCTTATTTTAAGATCCCATGGTAACTCTTGTTGCAGATAAGCCATTTCTGGAAATGTTGTTCTAGAATAGTATTTAAAATCATTACTCATTAATTGCATGGACCCAGCATTGAATGTGCCTCCACATATCCTCACTATATATGGATATTCACTCACTATATATGGGACATATATGGATATTCTGGTCATGCTTACAAACATGTAACTTTATTATGGAGGAAAGTATATAATGGTTTTTATTTCTCTTCCAGAAATAAGGTTTAGAAAAATATGTGTCTCTTTTGTAAAATTGTCATTACTCAACTGGGGTTTAGGCCAATGAATGAAAGTATTCATACTGAACCTTGTTCTTTACCCAGGAAGTTGCCTTAAGATAAAATTTTGTTTTTGTTAATGATTATTCATTGGATTTTGTTCTAGCCCAAATCACTAAAGTTTGGTACAGCAAAACAGAAGTTTTAGAAAATCGGTGGTTCCAAGTAGACCAGAAGATTGTGGACTTAAAAGTTTACAGTAAATTTAGTCAACAAGGTAGGTAAACTTGCAGTGACTATGACAGTGCTGTAATCTACTGAACTTTGGAATACTCCATCATCCCATATCTCTTGGAAATATCTTTGTGTTTCCCATTAAATGTTAAAATGTTTCTATGGCAAATTCCTGTAGACCTGCGTAAATCTCTTATCCTTATGTACTTCTACACAAACTGGTTAAGGTACATAATTAGTCCCATTACTTATGTAGTATTCACAATCAAGTAGTAAACTCACTAGCCTGAGCACTGGTAGAATTAGTGTGTTAGTCAGCTTTTCATTGCTATAACAAATCCCTGAGATAATCAACTTATAAAGATAAAAGGTTTATTTTGGCTTACAGTTTTAGAGGTTTCAGTCCATGGTTGGTTTGGTCTCATTACTTCGGGGCCAGGAACATGTGGCAAGGCAACACTGTTCATTTTGTGGCCTGGAGACAACAGAGAAGAAGAAGAAACCAGGGTCCCACAGTCTCCTTAAAAGGCATGTCTCCAGAAAGCTAAATAACTCCCCTGAAAATTTCCACCATCTCTTTCAATAGTGTCACACTGTGGATTTTGGCCTTTACCAGGCCTTTAACTTAGAAACATTTAGGGGACACTTGTGACCCAAATGATAGTACTTGGGTTCTATTTTCAATTTTATTATTGTGCACTGGGTTACAACAACAACAGGATAATTGAAATACCACTTTAACCCAAACGTGGAGCTAGTCTTTATTCTATTCATTGACACTAGTATCTATTTTTCATGTTAACTAATACATGAAATTTCAACATGGGAATGATCATGTGTTTTTCTCTACTATCTCATAGACACAATTGGAATACCTAACTGAATACTTTGGGAGGGTGATCATGGGTTTAATAAAGTAAGAAAAGATAAAATTAAGAGATTAATGTCAACAATGTGGGCTCAATTCATTAACCACAGATTCTTCTGAAACCTAATCTAACTCAATATGTTTGGGGGTGGGGTGGATCCACAGGTAGTAACAGCTGCTCAAATGACAACGGAGGATGTAGCCATATCTGTCTACCAAACCCTGAGGGACAGACTTGCAAGTGTCCGAGTGGGTACTACTTGGCCAATGCAAACAAATGCTTTGAGTCTGCCAGATGCTCAGAGTCATCAAAATCTTGTAAGGATGGTGAGAAATGCATTTCCACGGAGCAAGTTTGTGATGGTCACGCTGATTGTCTGGATGGATCCGATGAAATGAACTGTGAGTTAACTACAGACCAAGACCTATTATGCATCAGCCTACGTGACTTTCAGTTACATCTCATTCTGTAGGACTCCTCAAGTTTTTATCCTCTACATTGTTACCTTCTTATCTCCTGATTCTTGAAACTTGAAGAATATGAAATTTCTACCTATGGGCAATTGCATATAGATTATTCTGTATTCCTTGTGTAAATCTGATTTGACAACAGGACAGCAACATGATAGGGAACTTCAAAGGGCAAGTTATGTCGTCTGAAAGGGCCCTTATTTAACCTAGATTTGATTCAGTCGATTTAAATTGATGACATGGTAACCATAGCCTAGTGGAGGGAGGTTGGGTAAACTATTTGACCTGTCTTTTGTTTCCCTTTTTTAAAGTGGTAACAACTTTATTTTCAACTCATAGGTTTATTAAGAAATGCAAGAGAACTTACATAAATCTGTCTTGCTGGTGCTCAGTACTGTCATGTTAGTACTTAAATACTAACTGTAGATGGGTCTCAAATAGTGCCTTCATGGAAAGGCCATGGCCAGTTAGCTGAGTGACCACAATATGTATAATTCTGTAATCACCATCCTGACATTCTAGAGCTACTGTTTCAGTGGTATCCAAGCCCCATAATCTACAGAATTGAAGAGAAGTGAGTGCACTACTGAAACTGGTCATAACCACTAATGAAAAAGATTTGGGAAAGGAATCAGGAATCTTACAGTGAAGAGTTCTCACTCACTTCTCAATCTAAGTTCACTTCTTAAAACCTGACTATCTGGAAGAACCAATAGCTATTAAACCCTAGTCACTTTCTCTTAAATAGGAAAGAAAATGAATTTTGATTCTCAGAGTTGATTCTACCATTAGCTTTTTGTCAGCTTTCATCAAAATACCTGACAAGAATAACTTAGAGGAGGAAAATTTTATTTGAGGTCTGAGTCTACAGACAGCTGACTTCATGGCTTTGGGCCCAAAGTAAGGAAGAACATCATGCTCAAAGGATGTGGTAGAAGAAACCTCTTTCCTCGTGACAGCTAGGAAGCAGAGGGAGAGGAAGGGGAAGGGGCTACAAGGAAGATGAACCCCTCCAGAGCATGTCCCCTTGCGGTCACTTCCTCTAGCCATGCCCTACCCTGCCTATGATCACTGCCCAGTTAGTCCATTCAAACTAGGATGGGCTGATCAGGTTAAAGTTCTCACCGTCAAATCATTTTACCTCCAAATATTTCTGCATTAACATAGGAGACAATATGGGGGGGGGGAACACCTCATATCTCTATATCTGTATGACTTTACAGTATTTTGTTTAATCAAAAGCAATGGTAGGCCCGGTGCCATGGCACATATCTATAATCCCAGTGGCTCAGGAGGCTGAGGCAGGAGGATAGCAAGTTCAAAGCCAGCCTCAACAACTTTGTGAGGCCCTAAGCAATGTAATGAGTCCCTGCCACAAGAAATAAAAGGGTGTTTGTGTGTGTGTATGTGTGTGTGTGTGTGTGTGTGTGTGTGTGTAAACTCTACCCATATCACCTACCTCTTGTGTTTACAGGTACTGGACCAGGTAAAGCTCATTCAACATCAACACCTACAAAGTCAGAAGCAGGCAAAAGGTTGACTCCAAAAGCTTCCTGACCTCCCCAGGCTACCAAATCCACCACACCTGGACATCCAGGCCCAGAAAGAATGAGGGATCCTGTCACAAACCCACTAACCACTCTGATGCCTGCCAGAGAGAGCAAGACCCCGGAAACTAAGGAAAGAGGGGCTTCTGTTCAGCCCGAGGACTCTCAGAAGGCAAAACATGTGCCCTGCAGCCGTGATTTCTGTAATGGGAGGGGAATCTGTACAACAGAAGGAAAGTTGAGAAAATGCAGCTGTCTGAGGGAATATGGTGGAGAGTTCTGCGAGGAGGCAGTACACGGACCCACCCCTGGCTACATAGCATTCAGCGTAACCACTGCCTTATCAGTTGTTCTGGTAGCGCTGGGGGCATTTCTACATTTCAGAAGAGAGCACAAATTAAAATGGTAAGTATCAGCTCGTGTTTCCATGGAAGAATTGTATTAGCTTCTGATATTAATGGAGTTGAAGACGTAAGTCCACGCTAGAAATCTGTCTTTTAAGGAAGGACTTAGGGTGGTAAAGCAGCCTTACCTATTAGATACCCTGGAGAAACAATAATTGGGACCATGTCTTTGAGACCTGAGGTAAGCACTACTGTATGAGGTCTGAGGTATTTATGCAGGTAAAAATCTGTCTTAACCATGGTCAGTGGCAGAGTCTGAGAAATTAAGTGAGAAAATTCCCCTTCAGTGAGGCAATAAGGTCAGTGCCAGTGATTGGAGGTAATATTTGTTAGGAGGTGTTCTAGTTTGCTAGGGCTGCCATAACACAATACCGGAGACTGGGTATCATAAACAGCAGAAATTTAATTTCTCATCGTTCTGGAGGCTGGAAGTCCCAAGATCAAGGTGTCAGCAGGAGTGGTTCTTCTGTGGCTTTTCTTCTGGCAGATGGATGACCAGTTCCTCCCTGTGTCTTCTCATGTCTTCCCCTCAGTGTGTTTGTGTCCTAATCTCTTTTTCTTATAAAGACATCTGTCATACTGGATTAGGGTTCACCCTCATGGTCTTATTTAACTTAATTAACTCCTTAAAGACCCCACAGTCATATTCTGGGTTATTTGAAGTTAGGACTTCAACATATGGATGCTAGGCACATGGGAATCACCATTTAGTCCATAACTAGAGGTGAAATAAACTCAGGAATTATTTAAAGCACAGTGCTAAGTTTGGGCCCAAAGCAAGACAGACACTGAAGATACAGCAGGAATAAAAAATGAGGTTTCAAAAAAAGTAAGAGTAGAAAAGATGTGATGGAAGACACTGACTAAACACATTGAGAAAGAGACACTAAAGAACATACAGAGTGGGGCTGGGGATGTGGCTCAAGCGGTAGAGCACTCACCTCACACGTGCGAGGCTCTGGGTTCGATCCTCAGCACCAAATAAAAATAAATAAATAAAATAAAGGTCTTGTGGCCAACTACAGCTAAAAACTAAATATTAAAAAAAAAGACGTACAGATGAAGAAGTGTGAAGATGAAGGAAGCTTTAAAAGCTACCTCTCTGTCCTGCCTTCCTTGTGCAGATTGAGAGGAAAAGGCCATTGCCCAAAGCATCACTGGTTAATGGCTAACTGGTTAACATCACCGTCCTGAGATGTAACCCTTGGGCTTTTGATTGTCACCTCAGGTCTTTCTGCTGTGTTCACCTGCTTTCTCATTCACTGTTGTCCACCTACCATGTGCCTGTCCTTGGATCCAGTTCTGGTTGACTTCAATCACGTGGCTTCTCTCAGTTGAGCAGAGATGCCATTTTTGAAGCTAAGTGCATGCCTGTAACAAAGAATAATTGAAGTATTGTACATTCCTGATCATTTACTTTTAAGTGGGCATTAGATTAAAATAAGGCATAGTTTCTATAGCAACGATCTTTGATAGGGGATAAGCTGGCCTTTTCTAATCATACCCCAATCTTAGCTTCTATCTCAAGGAACAGTTCTTTTAACTTTGCTTTTTTGATTTCTAGAACTAGCACAGCATCATCAAGAAATTTGACCTATAATAAAGAAAATGACCAGGAAGAAGAAAATCTAATGAATAGTGAGATTTTTGTCAATGAAGCCTACGATGAACAGGTATGCTGAGGAAAGCTGGGAAGTCTCTTTCTAATGGATTGTGAAATGTGGTTAAAGAAATGTCCTTTTGAAAAAAATCCTGTTCAGTGAAAGTAGTTACTGTTTATTTAAAGGGATTCTTGTTTTTGGTGAATGTTGCTGTTATGTTTCAAGCTATTGTCTGTTGGCTCTATTGTCCTTAGACTCTGGTTTAAAGAACTACAGGTTGAGCTGGGCACAGTGAAGCACACCTGAAATCCCAGCAGCTTGGGAGGTTGAGGCAGGAGGATCGAGAGTTCAAAGCCAGCTTCAGCAAGTCATGAGGCCCTAAGCAACTCAGCAAGACCTTGTCTCTAAGAAAATTAAAAAAAAAAAAAAAAAAAAAAACCCTGAGAAAGTGGCTCAGTGTTTGAGTGCCCCCAGGTTCAATCCCTGATAATGAAAAAAAAAATTTAATGAAATAAAAATATTTTTTTAAAAAAGAACTACAGCTTGAACAAGGTGAAACATGCATGTAATAACAATCAAAAAATTAGCTTTTAGTGGACTTCCACATGGTGGGGTGGGGTAGGATGTTATGAGGGTTTGCATTACCCTTAAAACCTAGGTCCCCTTGTAATCTCTGCTGACTTCTGCCTAGTTTAACCTCCTTGATCTTTGCTTTGGGCTCATGCAACATATAATATCTAACTCCAACTCTCCTTTCCCCTAGGAATTGCTCACCTCTTTACAAACTGACTGAGCTTATAAAAATGGAACTGAAACATTCCAGTGAAAATTGTTTATACATTTCATTGTGTACTGTTTTAACCTCCTTAACAGCTTGTGGTAAATCATAATGACTTATTAAAATAAGTGCCTCTTAAATTGGAAAAAGTTGTCTAGTTTTGTTAATATGTTTTAGAAACACAGAGCCTTTTGAATCCCACAGCATCTGACCCAGTACTAGTCAGAAGTTCTGCGTTGGAATCTTGGCTCTAACACTGATTTAAAGGATTTTACTAGTTAATCCTCTGGCCTGTTTCCCGTTTTACTGGAGATAGTGATCTCTTTGCCTTTTAGGATAAAAGCCAAGTTTCTGCAGAGTAGCAAGTGCTCAAATGATAGTTCACTACCACTTCTTCTTTCAGATAAATTTTGTTGTTGAGTACTCATTTTTGTTTAAGATTTATAAAGTTGTTTTTACTGTGCTTTTATTCAATTCTGAAACTAATACTAGAACAGGTTAATATACTTTACAGATGTAGCAGCTCAGACACATGATTTGTCCAAGGCTTATTTAAAATAAAGTGGATGGAGACTGTAGTCAGCAACAGAGTATAGCTGTGCCCCAATTCACCTCATCTATCTCTTACCTCCTGGGGGAACATGCAGGTACTTGGACTGCTAACACCTGTTTGTCTTCTTGGGTTATTACTGACCTCACACCCATGTGAGGAATCCAAGGGTACTGAATCCATGATGGGAGATGGGGTATTGTCTAAAATTGGATAATAGCAGCCTTGGACAAATCATTTAGTCCTGAATGGGTTGCCAGTGCTAAAATTGAGATTATAATAACCTATATCAACAGGCCAATTGAACATGGAGTGAAAATGAAAAGGTCTGTATACAGCATAGCACTTTTACCCAATAACACGAGTCTCAATTGTAATAAACAGCTTTATTTGGCAAATTTTTCTTGCTTGGATCTAGATTTTTCATATTTAGTGTCTTGGTGAATAAATTCATATAGATCCCCAAGTATAATTTTATATATTACTCTGGGTAATATATAAACTGTGTTCTCAATGAAACAAAAAAATTTGAAGTGAAGATCAATTTTACCTGAACAACAAATGCCCAGGAACCCCCTTTCCTGCTGAGATTAGGCTGAGTCTCTGGCTGGTGCTCAGCTGTGCCTGAGAAAGACTTTCAGCACCACAGCACTCTCAGCCCTTCTCAGGAATGGAGAGAATTAGATTTTTCTTACTATCCCTGTTCCAAAAGCCAGTCTCGCAGTCAGTTTTGTCGTTGGCAAGTCTTTGCCTTTTCCCTGTACATAAAAATGACATGAAAGGATCAAACTCAAAAGCATGTACAACAGTATTATCTCTTTCTCTGCCCAGGTTTGAGTTGCTGCCTTGGTCTCCTTTGGACCTTAAGTCCTACATCAATTGGTGTGTGTTCCACCTGGCTCAGCCTGCTTCTGTAGGCTCTGAGCTGGAATGCTATTCCAGCCCCACTCTTCAGGCTCCCTTTCCAGTTTGGGACCCAGAAACACCTGCCATTTCCTCCTCTTGGGAAAAATAGAGCTGACTGCAGGCAGCCAAATCTTCTAAGTATAGCAAGTATCACCTTTCCTCCCTGCCCCACCCTGGTCTATTTATAACTATTCTTATCTTTGATCTCCTGTGAGTGTATTATCTCACCTGAATCTAGTTTAACATTCTGTTTCCCCATTCAAGAATTTACAGAACATTCTGAATAGTTCATGAAAAGATTTAATCTTAAAAATGAATACTCCAGATTTTACATTTAATAATTCCTAGCCATTCCTATTCCCTGAACTGGTTTTAGCATGCCAATTTCATCACTTTATCTTCTATGTTTGTAGAAATGGCATACTATCAACTATAAGAGCCTTCTTTTATGATGAGCTCTCTTAATTTCTTAATTTATCTACACCTAATAGATGGAGCAGTAAGCCTGTGGCAGATGTAAAATCCACATTTCCTTCTAGAAACTCAACTTATCTAACACAGTGATAGGTTTGGGTTTTCTTCTGGAAAAAATAAGAATTTTTTAGAATTATAAATGCTAATTGGTTCAAAGAGCCCTACACAAAACTTTTTATGTCTGCTGCTAGCAATTAAGAGTTAAACCAAGAACTTATACTAATTCTTCTTAGGACACAAGGGGGAAGAGGTCATGGTGGGAAGATGTATATTAAGTCTCTACTGTTCTTAACTCCTGGGCAGGAGGAGCTTATGGAATTCAGAGAAATCAAGAACTAGAATATGGAGTTTGTTGCTTTCAGACTGACAACAGAATTATATAGGTCAATCAGCTTCCCCAGCCTCCACTGTTCAAATTTCATTTCTCTTCAGGCCTCATCTAATTTTTAATGGTCACCTTCAGAGTATTGAAGTTAGAGAAGCCCTCTGATGATATCTAATTCAGTCCAGTACTACATATGAAGGAAAAATCCAGAAAGAGCAAGGTTTACATTAAAGGCATATGTCATTTAAACTCCGGGAACATCTAAGTAACCTCCTTTAGCCTCCTTCAGCCTAATGATGGATGCAACCGCTGGCATGAGTGGTTTAAGAAGGGAGGTGACAGGGACATTTGCCATAGGAATCACAAAAATGCTTAGTGTGTGAAATGTACATACGTCCCTTGTAGGCTTTCTCTCCATCTTAGAGTCACCCTGGTTTCTAAGTAGGACTGCCTGCTGGCTCACCTCCTTGTCAGTCTGTGTAACTTGGGCAGACCAGTTGGACAAGAATTGTAAAGACGTAATTAAGTCTGAAGCCATTCTCTCCATGGGCCCCACTGAAAGATCAAGTCCCCTACTCATTCCTAGGCGCATGCCGAGTCTTGTCTATATTTTCCTTGATTTGAGCAAATTCAACCTTATTTCCGTGTCTTCAGTCCTGCTTAATGAAGAATGGTGGGAGGAGGTCATTCTACTGTGCCTGTGACCAGATAGAGGAATGTGGGTGGAGGTTGTTGGGACATCTGGGTGAGAATTTCAAACAAGGTTTTACAAGAAGTAATAATTGAATCCCTTATTTTCCTTCTTTCCCACACGGGGAGCTCGACCTCATCAGTAGTGACTCCACACTTAGGTTTTGGGGCCAGTGGCCTTGGGCTATATATCACTTTGCACATGTGTGTATGAGAGGAGGAAGCTCTTGTGTATAGAAAACACTTTAAGAGGTAACCCTCATACATTGCTCATAGACACTGAGATAAACGGGAACTATTCATGCTTTTACCTTCAATTTAGAGGTAAAACCCCCAAAAGCACCAAAGGTTAAGCCACATGTAAATGATATGTTCAAATATGACACCTCTAAGCTGATGGGGAAAGGGAGTCATTTTGAATGTGAACTGATTCAGGAAGGTAACCAGGGTGAAAACTCAGGCCTCAGCCAAGTCAAGTAGTTTGAGCTAAGTGGATGACACTTAAGGGAATCCTGAAGGCTTTTTAAAAGAGATAAATGACAAAGACTTCACTTTAGGAGGGTCAGACTGAAGATGGGTGGGTTTTTGAGAGAGACCCTGGTTGAAAAACTTTTCCAGCACCCCTGAGAATGTGATTGAGGCTCTCAGGTTCTAATTACTTACCTGTCTACTGGATTGTGGGGCTGTCTATACCCTGATGAACAGAGGGTTCCATCAGCTACTCACATCGAATTGTTTATATTTGATTCTGGAGCATTTTCAGAAATTGTTCAGACTGTATTTACTTCTACAGAAACTAATCTGGTAAGGGGTAAATTTTGGATTTATTCAGTCTTTCTCAATTGTACCACTGGGTTTTTTTCTGTTTTTACCACACTATTATAGAATGAAGTATGAGTGTTTTACTCGTACTTTATTGGAACTTGGGGTTTGCTGTTCTTTCTGCCTTGAATGCTCCCCATTCTTTTTTCAACAGTTTTCTGCTCACATCTCCCATCTCACCTCCTCCCTCACCACTTTTCCTAATCTATCATCCTTTCTCCTCCATCTCTGGACCCTGCTTTTCCATTTTTCCTTTCACTTGTACAATACCTCTCATGCTAGAATACCATGGGAGTGAATGACCTTGACTTTGATGGTTTGGAGAGATCAGAGAGAAGCACTCCACGGATGACTCTGAGATCTGGTGGATCTGATGTCTTTTGCTGGGTTGCTTCTTGGGTCTGCTCACATTCACAGACTCTCCTCCTCCCACCTGGGTGCTCTTTCCTCCCCTTGATTCAGTGTCGCTTTCCACCTACAACGATGACAATTTCACATTGCTTTTTTTCCCTCTTACTTTTTCTTTTGGTTGGAATGTACTCATCCCAAGTTTAAAGTGAAAGTGAACAGGATGTCAGGTCAACCCACTTGAAAATAAAACAGACCATCTGTCATAGAATATTTTTACCAAGAAAGTATGGATGTCATTCCCCCCATTTGCCTCTCTCTCTTGCTCTGTTTTTATCTCTATAACTATATGTCATAGTTTATCCACTCCCATCTTCTGTTCCAATACTCTTTTCCCATTTAGAGTGAAGCAGTGACTATTCTGACCTTTTCCCTGGTCATCTTCAGAGCATCCATTGTGTATTTAGCATGGTCAATTACCTACCATCTACCTAGGAGGCAGTGATGGAGGAAATTAACTCTGCCTCTCCCCAACAACTCCCTGAAACTCTTGGGCACTCCAATTAATGACAGTCCCACCCCTAGAGTTTGAACCAGAGAGATACATGAAAATATCCCAGGAATACCTTAGCCAAAGATGTCAGTAATGAAAGTATCCCAGGAATACCTTAGCCAAAGATGTCAGTAATGAAAGTATCCCAGGAATACCTTAGCCAAAGATGTCAGTAAAAAAAATACTGCTTCGTATTGCAGCACTTACCTGTGGGTAACTAATAGGTCTCCATGAATACGTGTTGAATGAACTATATCTAAATTATTAAAAAGTATTTCTCAATTCCATGACTCCTCCTTTTCATTACAAACCACTGTTGCAACAAAATAATCATGTCAGTCTTGATTTCCAAACTAATTTGTACCATGCTGAAAGTTCGTGATGACTCACAGATATTTTGAGTATCACAGCCAAAAATAAAGAAGTCCTCACAGAGAATACCTCAAGCCAGAAAACACGTGCTCATTAAAATAGATTCTAATAATATGCCATCTACGTTCAGTGGATAGGACTGTTGGAGGTACTTTTTTGTAATTAGTGTGTATCACTTACATAGAATACAAAGATTTGAATTTCTACATAATGACATGATTGTCAGCTATTTCTTACAATGCTGTGATGATGTTTTTTCATTGTGCATTGTTTGTTTGTTTGCCAGTTCTGAGGATGGAACCCAGGGCCTTGTGCATGCTAGATGCTAGGCAATTGTTCTAACCACTGAGATACACTCCTGCCCCTCAATGTTATTTTAATGAGATTCAAGTGAATCAGGTTACCCATTTGTGGTTAGGCATCAGATCAATACACCTGAGGCAGATTAAAGTCTGTCTACATAATTTCCCCTTGATGAACTTTCCAGATTTCCACTACCCAATGATGGGGACCTGACAACTGTTTCTTTCTGAGTTAAGATCCTGACAAATGAAGAAGCCATTTGGATAGAAACCCACTGCAGGAACAAAATGCAGTGGATGCTCCTGGGACTGGGGCTGAACTGGAGTTTCTTATTCACTATTTATTTTTGTTCCCATAATGAAAAACCACCATCTTAAAGCCAATTTTATGGTTGAGAGTGGAGTTTCAGGTTATAGGTACAGTTAAAGGTTTGGGTGGATTTTAGCCATCATTCTGCCCATGATGGAATGGGGCTGCTGCATCTTTCATGAGGAAACAGTAGTTGCTACCATCTCCTGGGCACTACAAGGTGCCAGCCATTGTGCAACATACCTAGCTCACATTTGCTTCTGTTCTTTTGTACCAGGATGTGAAATGTGACTTTTCCTGTACCGTCCGTGTTTGACACAGGCGTCATCTCTTGAGAACAGCAGGAGCCAGACCATCTATGCAGAACCAGTTCTTCCACCACCATCCTGGCCCATCACTCACCTCCAGGTTCCCTAGGAGAAAGTGGAAAAATTTCTTAAGAAGTGGGGGGCAGAGCAGATTCCTTCCAATGTATCTGCTCCTCCTCCACTGGTGAGCCCCCCTTCCCAAGGCCCTGCATGCAAGTTGGAATTTAAGGGACTCTCTCAAGTAGAATGCGATTTGGTTCTTTATCAACTCTGCCTCATCTACTTTTCTATAGAATTGTTCTTTTCTGTCCTTGCATATAGTTCTGATTGAGTTCATAGCATTTCTTGTTCCTTCCAGATATCAGAAAAGCCCAGATGGTCCAATACCACAATGCCAACATACCGGCCTTACGACTTTCTTTCTTAGGTTCTTCCTGCCCTCAGCTAGGGGCCCAACAGTGAGGCTAGGCCACAGTGACATCTAGCTTCTCTATTTTTTTTTTCCTACTCCCATGTTTCTTTGGGTCTCAAGAAAAGATGGGGAGAAGAGTTGAGGGGTTGAAAGGATTTATTCAATTGAGACATTTATAATTTACCGGCTTAAGCACAAGAGGTGGCTAATTCTTTGTCTTTTGGGGCCCTCTTATGGGAATGGTGGAGACAGCCAGTAGGCATAGCCAATGGTGGCCCCTTCTGTCTCCTACCCACTGGAACTCCCTGAGCTCAGGATTGCTGCAGCCACTTGTCCTTTCCTCCCTAGATGGTCTTCTTGGGTGTAGTCTCATTCTTTCTTTCAGCTGAAACCAAGGTTGGTGCCCTTCCACTGGGTGCCCTCTGGGCCTTGGGAGCCACCGCCCCCGTGATGCCTTCCATGCAGTGCCCCCAGCTTCCACTGTAGGCCCTTCCTGTCCTCCCTCTGCCTTCAGAAAGCTCAACCACAGGCTCAAACTTTTAGTCCTTTGATAAAATAAGCAGGAGTGGGTGCCAGTCTTTGTGCTTCGGGTTTTCTAATAGTTTCTTGGTTCTCTCTCTCCCATTTGGTCTGAAGCTGGTGAGTTGTAGAGGAGGAAGCCCTTTTACCTCTTCCGGCTGAAGGGAATTGCATAACACCCCATAACTCTCTACCAGGCTCTCTAGTGAACTTTTGACTTCCTCTTTTGAATTTTGAGGAGAGTGGTGAGGTAATAGGGTAACATTGTCAATTGGGTTTGGGAATAACTCTTCTGGTCTTGCAGAAACGGCCGACAGCCTGATTGGGAACTTGAGATACTTGATACTTCTGGTTCTCAGTTTTGGGGTCCTTGGCTTCTCCTTAAGTTAACCTGTGGATTGAGGAGTTACTATTTTCTTTTTACAAATATTGAAACTGAGACTCAGAAAGATTCAATAGGCGTCCAAGTTTGTATGGCCAACCCATAATGAAAGGGAATTCTGCCTAATTGCCTTCTTTCTCATCATTTCAGACTCCAGTAAGTTTACAAAGTGTTGAGGGGGAGGGAAGGGAGATATGACTTGGGCTCAGTCAGCAGTTTTATTGCTGTAATGGAAAACCATGTTTCAGAACACAGCTTCATACCTTCTTCACACCCGATCTACCTATGATTCACAGTTAAGGCTGACGTTCTATTTCTTATAAAACCCAAGGTTATATGGACCTTTCTGATTCCTAGAGTTTGGAACAAAGATGATAACTCACAGTCTCCAAAATCTATTTTCCCATCTGAATAGATAAATAGGGCTAGTGCAGAAAGTGGGGAATGACCCTACTATTAAAATCTTTGGAGAATAAGAAATACAAAGGTAGTATGAAGCTTATAACTTTTGTTACCTTTTCTTCTTGCATGGATCTTGTGTAATGTTGGCCTTTGGAGCTAGTTGATTTTTTGGTTGACACTCATATTAATTTACTAGGGCTGCTGTCCAATAGAGTGACATAAACTGGGTAGCTTAATGCAACAGACATCGGTTCTCTGACGGTTGTGGAGGCCAGAAGTCAGAAACCCAGCTGTCATCAGAGCCTGCTTTCTCCAAAGGCTCAAGGGAAGGGTCCTTCCTTGACTCTACAGCTCCTTGTGGCCTCAGGCATTCTCTGGCTTGTGGCAATTTCATTCCAATCTCTTTCCATGGTTATATCACCCTCTCTGTCTGCCTCTGAATTCCTATTTTTAGAAGAACAGTGGTCATACTGGATTAAGAACCCACCCTACTCCAATATAACATTATCTTAACTTAGCTAATTATATCTGCAGGGAACCTATTTCCAAATGAGTTCACATTCTGAGGTCCTGGGAATTATCATTTCAATATATGTGTTTTTAGAAGGGGACATAATTCAACTCTTAACAACAACTGTATTTCCATCTACCTGGAAGCAGAAGCCACACACCCCCAAAAGGCACTTTCGTAAAGAAAGCTAAGATTATCTTTGAAGTCTGTCTTCCTTTTTTTTTTTTCCATTGGATTTGGGACCATTTCCACTACTCAACAATCTGGTATTCTCAAATCTCTCTCCACTGGAACATGAGGGATTTCACACATCCATACATACAAGATAGGTCAAATATTGCTAGCCCAGAGTTGTTTGACAGTTCCCTCTCCTAGAACCTTTATTTTTTAAATGTTGACAATTTCACTTGAGTGGAAAGAATTTCAGGTTAGGGCATGTAGAGAAAGAGAGAAAGGAGCAGAAATAATTGAGAGGAAGTTATCCAGGATGCTACTGCTGTGGGAATATGTTAGAAACATGTCGCTGATCACCTTGGCTCTCTCTGCATTGCTTCTTAGAGAAATAGCAAAGTGGTCCTGACCATTCTTTAAGTTCGAGCTGCATAAAAGTACTCCTGGCTATCAACCCCTGAAGACTACTACTGAGATGCACACCAGAAAGCTATAAAAGCAGTTAGAACTGTGTTCTCAATCCCAGTGGCTCAGGAGGCTGAGGCAGGAGGATCGTGACTTCAAAGCCAACCTCAGCAATTTAGCGAGTCCCTAAGCAACTCAGTGACACCCTGTCTCTAAATAAAATACAAAAAAGGGCTGGGGATGTGGCTCAGTGGTTAAGTGCCCCTGAGTTCAATTCCCAGTTCCAAAAGCAAGCAACATGAAACTGTTCTCATCCAGAAACCAGCCAATGGAAATTTGGCGTCCACAACCAACTGCAATTCTAGCACCAAGAATTTGTGGCAGAGTGCATTCTCCAAGAATAACTGACTAGGTTCATTATCTAAAATTTAAACTAATTAACATGCTGTTTTTATATATTGTATATTTACATATTATACATAATTTAATATATTTTATCTAAATTTAAAACTAATATAGCTATAGTATGTGATATGTACATTGTGTTCTAAATGGTACATATAATAATACATGTAGTATTTAATATAAAATAGTTATAAAAACTTTCAATAAGTTTTTTAAAAAAAACTATAATTCTAGAATAATTCCAAATGAATGAGAATGCCATTGCCCTCAGTGTATGGAAGGAACTGATTGTTTTGTAAATAGATTCAAGAAGAGTCTTCTCAGTCCATGACAAGTAGGTTACAGTTGGTGCCACTGCTGCCTTGGCAGGGTTTCTCTGGGCTCATTCTCATAGGTTCTCCATGGGACCAACACAGCAAGAGCCTTGGGGACTTCATGCCCACCATTCTGCCTCTGTAAGAGTAATTCCTGGCACAGAGAGATTGCTTAATAAACATCTATCTTAATGGATCTGAGTATTTCCCTTTCAAAGGGCAATCTGTCATAGTTAAAGACAAATTTTGACTTTTTATTAGACTGTGCCAGCCTTGCTAGGTCTTGAAATCTTGTGTAGCAGTAAGGTGACCAATTCTAAGAGTTAAAGCAGGGCAGAGCAGGGATATAGCTCAGTGATAGAGAGTATGGACAGCATGCGTGAGGCCCTGGGTTTGATGTACAGAACCACAAAAACAAAACAAAACTTAGAGCAGCAATAGCAACCTAAAATAGTCATTTTGTAAGATTTGAGAGGTACAGCTAGTAGGAGGTATGCTGGCTGAATAATGACTAAAAAGTGACGAAAAGCTTCCTGTGTTTAATTAAAGATTCTAAATCATCAAGTAACATGACGATAAAAATAAGGCCAATTATACTGCTTGGCATACAAATGTGTCATTTCCTTAAGCAGGAAAACAAAAGTACTTAGCCTCTGCTTTTGTGTTTTAGTTGAAAGCGGAAACAGGAGGAGTCTAGTGGAAATCATTCAGATCTTGTATGATATTTGCATTTGCTGTTAGTTAATTTTTAAACATTTTGATGTGTGAGAAATGAACTCTTCTGTTTTTAATTTTCTCACATGTTAAAGACAACCATAGAATTGTGTGATACTATAAGAACTGAAATTATCATCCTTGCCAAGCTCCCCCAGCCTTCATCCGACTCCACCTCTTGACCAATCTTCTTTTTCCTCCCTGGGCCCACCTTCCATGAGTTGCCCAGACAAAAATCCAGAAATCATCCATGACTCCTTTCTTTTCCTTTCCATAAACAATCCATCAGATTATTTCTGTGAAGCTTCCTAAATGTATCTTGAATCCAACCACTTTTACCATCTGCATGGCACTAATATTATTGGCAGTCCACACCACCACCATCATTTGCCCGGATTCCTATTGGTCTCTTGTACCCTAATGGCCCATTATCCAAAGAGAAGCTAGATTATCTTCCAAAAGCATAGATCAGATCATGCTTGAAAACCCTCAGAAACTCTTAATGCCTTTAGAATACAACTTCCTTGGCCTGGCTTCAATTCCATTGGGATCTGCCCCAACTTGCTCTCCAACAGTATGATTCTATCTTTCTTGTTGTCCATCATGGTCCATTCTCAGTGACCATTTTCCTGTCTCCAACATGTGCTCCTTCCATAACATCTTTGTGCTTGCTCCTCCCTCTTCCAGGTGTTTGCTCCCTGAGATTGTTATACTCTGGTTCCTTCTCATTATCCAGGGCTCAGAGGGTAGCTTCCTGGAGACTTTCCTTGGTGGAGTGTTCCGCCCCACCCAACACTTTCCCATTGCCCCATAGAACCTAGCTCCACCTCACCCAGATATTATCTCTTCATGTGTCAGTAGTATGCCTCACATCTGTAGATAGAGACTTTGCCTTCTTCACTGATATAAGTTTCCAGTGCCTTACAGAGAGGACATGCTCATTAGCTATGTGTAGATTGAGTGAAATTTTTAAAATGCTAACAGAAAAGCATCTAACAGATTTGATTTCTGTGTATGTGTGTGTATGTAATTTAAAATCTACTATTTCTCTTTGTATGATTTTCGTTTGTTTGTTTTGGTTCTAGGGATTGAATCCAGGAGAGCTTAACCACTGAGCCACATCCCCAGACCATTTTTTGTATTTTATTTTGAGATAGGGTCTCACTGAGTTGCATAAGGACTTGCTAAGTTGCTGAGGGTGGTTTTGAACTTGCAATCTTCCTGCCTCAGCTTCCCAAGCCACAGGGATTATAGGCATGCATCACCATGCCTGGCTCTTTTTATGTTCTTAATATAATACTTTATCATGGTGTGTTAGAAAGTTGCGGATACCAAAATGAACAAGATCTGGTCCTTTGGAAGTTGTAATCTAGTGAGTAAAATCGACAAATAGGTTTTTTTTTAAAAAAAAATAGTGATAAAATATATAATTATTTATCATTTTAACCATTTGTAAGTGTACAACTCAGTGACATTAAGTACATTAAGAATGTTGCACAACCATTACCATTTTCTTCACACAAAAGTTTCTTCAACATCAGTATAAACTCTGTACCCATTAAACAGTAGCTACCTCTTTCCCTTCCCTACAGTCCCTGGTGATCTCTATTCTATTCTACTTTCTGTCTCTATGAATTTGCCTCATATAAGTGGAATCATATAATATTTGTTCTTCTGCATCTGGCTTATTTTACTAAGCATAATATTTTAAAAGATCAACTGTGTTGTAACATATGCCAAAATTTCATTCATTTTTATGGCTGAGTAATATTCCATTATATGTATATATCACATTTTGTTTATCTGTTCACCTATGGATGGACACTTGGATTGTTTCCATCTTTTGGCTCTTGTGAATAATGGTGCTGTAAACATGGGTATGTAGTTATCTATCAAAGACCTTGCTTTCAATTCTCCTGGATGCATGAAAAGGAGTAGAATTTCTGGGTAGTTTAATGATTAACTTTTTGAGGAGCCAACTGTTTTCTTTGATAGAGGAGACATTATTTTATAAATCAACCAGCAATGAACAAGAATCCCAGTTTCTCCACATTCTAACCAACACTGGCTTCTTTTCGTGTTTATTGCAATAGCCATTCTAGTAGTTGTGGAGGGGACAAGAAAAGGCTGATAATTCATACTGTACTGTGAATGAAATAAGAGAGAAATGAATTGGCTGCTATGGAACGTCAAAGATCTAGAATGTGAAGAGATTCTATTGATCCATCACGGTAGAGTACACATTTTCAGCTATTTGGTAGTGACAGATATTATTTATTCTACTAGTTCTCCAAGAACTAATGACATTGACTGGTTTACATGAGACCAAGTCCCTGTGGCACCACATCTAATCTTATTCTGTTTATTGCCCAAAGTGCCATCTACCTATACACGTATCCATCACCCATCCATCCATCCCTCTGTATATCTATTTACCCATTCGTCCAGCTACCTATGCATCCATTTAAGTTTTTTTTTTTTCTTTTTTTGTACTGTGGGGGATTGAACCTAGGACCTTGTGCATGCAAGGCAAGTACTCTACCAACTGAGCTAACAGAAAATAATTGCAAACTCTGTTCTTATACTTGGAGCATTATGTGGTCTATAATTTGGCAATCTAAAAAGTTAAAACACTTTTACACAAAGCTCAACAATGTTTTTCTATTAAAGTAGTATTATAGATGAAGATTAGTTTCCGGTATAGTTGAGAAATACTATTTAACCTATAGAGTAATTGAATAATGTTATCAGCAGGATTATAGCCTCCAACAAACAAAAAATGAACAAAGAAAAAAACCTGTTGCTATGGGAACAGCTTTAAGCTGTAGATCAGGGGCCCCTGAACATTTCGGCCCTAATAGGGGAAGGAGTTACAATCTTCTTCCCTCTCTCTTTTTCTTTACCACCAACTTCCCTCACACCTATGCCGCAGTCCGGCTGGCTGGGCAAAATAACCGGGGGGGGTGAACGAATACCTTGTGTACGTTGATACAGCAGGAGTAGGAGCCCTTTATTGCAGGACAGGAGCAGTATTTATACATTCCACACAGCTTATCTAATTAGCATAAACTAGATACATCAGTCAACCAATCAGGAATCTCCACACTTAATGGCTCAGTTTTGTTACTTCTCAAACCACTCCCTCTGGCATTTTGCCAGGCACCATCCAGACTTGTTTACGAACTCTAACATTCCCCTGGCAAAATGCCAGGTGTTATTTTGACTTGTTTACAGACTCCAACACACCTATATTCCCAGAAAATTGATTCTTAGTGTCTTACTTTTATGGTTCCAAAAGCTGATGCCCTGGTATAGGTGAGAGACTGGATAGTGGCACAGGTGAGAAGGAGGGGTTTGTGAAATGTAAGGGAATCCTGATGTGCCTTCCAGGTGGGATTTTTTAAAATATTTTTATAAGTTGTTGATGAACCTTTATTTATTTTCATGTGGTGTTGAGACTCAAACCCAGTGCCTCCTACATGCTAGGCAAGCGCTCTACCACCAAGTCACATCCCAGCCAGCTAGGCTTGTACTTACTAACCTCTCTGAATTTCAGGTTCCAGAGTAATGAAGTGGGAATAAAGACATAATTTCACAGTGATTTTTTTTTAAAAAAATAAGTACATTTTAATTACACAGAATATTGGGTTTCATTATGGTGTATTTGACATGCATATAATATAATTTGAACATATCTGCCCTTCCATTACCCTTGTTTTCCCTTCTTCTTCTCTAATAGCCCCCCATACAGTGATCTTAGGAATTAAATGACCATTCAGTCTAGCACTTGACTTATGTAAGTGCTCAACAAACAGTAACAATATTATTACAACTGTAACTAGAATCAAGTGACAAGCAAAAATGCCTGAAATATATTAAGTAGTCAATAGATGTTAGTTTCTTTCCCTTTTTGTTAGCTGGCTCTGTGAGGTGGAGCTTTTTTGGCATTTTGATGCCCACTTATAGGCCTGAGATTGGAGAGAGATTAGAGATGGGCAACCAGGAAGCAGGGGAGGTGTTGGAAGTCAGAGTCTCATCTACACAACACTGTGATTGTGGCGGAAGGATGCGTTAGGAATAAAGGAATAAAGGATGGAAAAGGTGTGGGACATCGAAAGAGGCCCTACTACCTTGCACACTAATCCCAACCAATTTAAAGCTTAAGGATGACCGGCAGGGGCGGAGGCGGGTGGAGGGCTTGGACAGAAAGACTGGCAGCCCCCGCCCCCAGCCCGGCGGAGCAGCACTATGACTCAGGCCTGATCCTTTGGCGCCACCTAATGGACCCAGGTGGTAGGTACTTCATCCTTTTAAATCCCCCCAAAATCTCGATTGCCTTTCTAGATCCAATAGTTTTCCTTAAAAGGGATTGTGGATTTTAATGTTTATTTTTATTAATTTATACATTCGTTGCATTAATAAGAATATGTCCCAGATGAATACTACAAGGAAGTTGGAGCAGGAGGATTACCGACTGATAATTTTATTGTTTGCCTTGTTAGATGCAAATTAATCACCCATTACGGGCTCTCTGCGCAGAATACAGGTCGTCGAAGGTCTTGCTCAGGTCACCGAGGTCTGTGTGGCATAACCGGGAGTCCCGAGCATGTAGCTGCGTGGTCTCAGGCCGCGATGTGCTCAGATCTGCTCTAACGCTCCCTGTCTTCCTCTTCATCCTCATCTTTAGCGAAGTTCCTATTGGCTTCTGAGAGCTGCCGCTGCCCAGGAGCAGCACAAAACCCGCTTCCGTCAGTGCTGTCCTTCTATGTGTCAGCAGGTGTCAGCACATGCCAGAGAGTAAAATACACACCCCCCCCCACGAGATGCAGGCTTCTGTCACTACAGGAGAACGGGACCAAGCAAATCTACAGTGATTTTCAAATGATGCCCACATCAGAGTTTTCTTAGGCTTCCTTAAAAGAGGCAGTGTCACCCTGAGAAACCCCTTGAACTCGGGTCTGAATACCAATGTCTGTCTTTCGGGTACTTTGTCACTTTTGCTACTGAAATGGCTTACACTCTGAACCACAGATGAGTCACCTGCAAAAACAAGAACAATACTGTACCAACTTCTCAGGATGAAGTATGAGAGAATATGTTACCTTTCCTTATGAACTTCTCAGGTGCTCTTTAGAAGTATAAAGCATTAGTAAAGAATTTTTGGTGACAGACATCACTGGATACTGCCTCTTCTTGCTTCTTCAGGTGACACCAGCCCAATTTATATATTAAAAAGTTGATGGACAGCCTCTGTGCAAATAGATTCAATAATTTCAGGTAAATAAGATACATAACGTTCTTGGTTTTCAGGAAGGTTCCTGGTGCTTCTGAGTATCTTTTAGAGCATCCTTGGACATTCACTTTGGTGCAGTGACCTGAGATACAGCTTATCCCCTAGAAACTCTCTTCTCAGGTGGTAAAAGCAGGAGAACTGAGCAAAGATTTGTTCCTTCCAATTTGCGTCTTGCCTTGGGTAGTTCTTGAGAAGGTGTCTGATCCTATTGGAGTTGGAATGAAAAGAAGGGCTGTTAGTTTTCTATATTTTACTGAAAATTCAGTGGCTGAAAACAACAGAAATATATTCTTTCACAGTTGTGGAGGCTGGAAGTCTGAAATCTGTAGAACTGTTCTCTCTTTGAGGCTCTGGTGAACCTCTGTTGACTGGTTCTTCCAACTACTGGAGCCTGCTGGCATTCCTTGGCTGGTGGCTCTCTTATCTCCATCCTGTATCCTCTCCCCTTCGGTGTTGGAGCTCTTATGTGGTATGTTGATGACACTCAGGGCATATCTAGGGAACTCAGGATCATTTCCACATCTCAAGATCCTTAACTTAATCACATCTGTGAAAGGCATTGTCATGTAAAAGAACACAGATCTCACAGATTAGGACCTGATATCTTTGGGGGACTATTTTTCACCTACTAAAAAGGAAATCAGAGAATTTGTCATTTGTTGCCAGACATGTGGGGGGAAGTCAGGTTACTTGAGCAGAGGTTCTAACATCATCTCTCCTAGACCTCCAAACAGGTAGAGGATGTGTTCAGAGTTGTGAGGACCTTTCTGGCTCAGCAAATGCAGGTGGCAGAAGTGTAGGGTGTGGGATATTGCTGTAATGAAATGAAACAGAAAGGCCTCCAGAGAGACCATCAAGATCTGCAACTCCGGAAGGAGTATGCAATGGAAGAGGGTTTGACAGACATTTCTTCTGACTACTCAACTCTGCCACATAGCAGTGAAGCCACTTCAGATGACAGGAAAGAGATGGGCATGGCTGCACTCCAATAACTTTCCTGTGATTATATGTGAAACAGATTTATTGGAGGAAAGAGATGGGGAGGAGAAACATGGGGGAAGCAGGGAGGGCAGAGAACTTCAGAGCCTAGAGCAGGTCTAACAACCAGGGGAGGAGAGAAGGAAAGTGGGGTGGGGAGTACGATTCACTCTGTGCTGTAGCTCTGAGAAAGTCTTGGCCAGGTTGTTGGGGAGCCCCAGAGTAAAGACCAATCATCAGAGGATTTGCACGTTAGCCTAACTCCACACCGACTGGGAGCAATGCATTTTGTTGTCGTTGTTGTTGTTGTTGTAGGTGGACACAATACCTTTATTTTATTTATTTATATGTGGTGATGAGGATCGAACCCAGTGCCTCACACATGCTAGGTGAGCGCTCTACCCCAGATCCCCCTGGCAATGCAGTTTTGACATGAAATCTGCTTTGGAGCCAAGCTGTGACAGGGGTACACTGTCTGCTGGCTACACTCCTCTCATGGAGTCTTATGAAGAGCCCCGTGGGTGGTTCACCTCCCTGGTCACCCTCATTATTTTCACATAATCTGTATGCTCTTTAATAAAGTAAACATAATCATTAAATAATTTATTTGAAAGCTGTACCAGCTTAAAGCCCTTCAAACCATTAATAGCTCTGTAAATTTTTACCAAGGAGTTGGGAGTCAAAGAAAGAACAGTGAATTCATGCCGGGATAACTGGCTTATCGTATAACCCCAGTATGGACAGTTTTAAGTTTTCTGAGCCTCCGTTTTTGCTTGCATAGAATGCTGTCAGTGATACCTGCTTGCCTACTTAGAACTTCAGCATATAGCCAGCAGTCTGGGGTTCCAATCCTGATTCTGCCATCTACCAACAGGATACTGGTGGGCACATTTTCCTCATCTCTATAGAAGAAATTACATCACCCAAACTTCAGCCATCAGTTTGGGTGATGTAATGCTTCTCCCTGGGGTTTGTTGTGAGTCTCAATGGTTCGGGGCTAAAACATAATAGTTATTAAGGAAAAGAATACAAAGTAATGGCTGTGAAAATTATTGGAGGGCTGGGAGTATCACTCAGTGGTAGAATGCTTGCATAGCATGTGTGAGGTCATGGGTTCATTCCCCAGCAATGCAAAAAAATTGAGAAAAATAAGAAATTATGTTATTATTATTTGGGGGCTCCTGTGTAACCGTACAACCTTCAGCTATAGCAGTATCCAGCCACAATGGCCCACAACCAGTAACACCTCTGGAACCTCAGGCCCCTCTCTGTCCCTCCCTTGCCCTGGCCACTTCTTTTTGTCCTTGGTTTTCCCATTTATATTGCAGTGACCTCATCTCTGTTCTGCTGTTTTGCTGTCCTTCAGCCCCCCTCATTGAAGGAGATGCTTTATTTTTATTTCTTATGATACCCCATATTTAATTGAATCTAAAATGTCCCTCATTTTTAAGTCTCATCATTAGTTTATAGACACAAAGATAGGAAGAGCCTCTGCCAGTGAGACTGTGGCACGGTGTATTAATGACAGCCCTGCCTGATGCGTGGACTGGTCACACCGACCTCTCATTGCAATGCGATTTCTTTCATCTGCTCTGAAGGTCTTCACAACCCACCCTCCCTTCACCTGCACTGTTGGCGTCTGATGAGCACCTCCTTCAGATACCTCAATCATTTGACATGACTTGCCTCCACTATATATTCTCTAAGGTCCTGCTCGCCACCTTTAACATACATAGGAATCACCTGGGGATTTTGCACAAAATGCAAATCTTAGGCTCCGGGCCGGGTCTGAGATTCTGCATTACTAACAATCTTCCAGGTGACATTATGTCTCCTGGACTACATACCCTTCAAGTAGCAAGGCTGTAAAGCAGTTGATTTGTTTTGAAAGAAAATACGGAATTATAATCACTTCTCATCCAATGAATATTCACTACACCAATAACAAATGTAGGCCCCCCTTGCTTTGTCTCCTCGCCTCTCCCGGGGAGTGTGCTGTGAGTTTTCCTTTCAGAGCTGAATCGCCGCATAATCTTTCTGAAGACATTTTACATGGCAATTAAGCCCAGCACACGGAGTACTAACGACGCACATAATTTTGTTGAAGTGATGACAACAGCAACAGCTGTGAGCTTCGCACATGCAAGCAATGACAAGGATGTCACGTGGATGCCCGAAGGACAGCAGTTGCATGACACTTTGATCACAAGATATATTGCAGTTTAGAGAGTTCAGAGATGTTTAGGTGGGAAAAAAAAATGTGCATCTTAGAATCAATGCAAAATGAAAAGTAATTTATTCTTTCAGTTCTTTATATTTCTCCCTTTCCTACTTTCAGCTTTGTTCTCAGCGTGAAGAGATTTCCTGCAGGGACTGATTAAACCGAAAAGCTGCTGCAATTTGGTTGGGTGTTTTTGGAGGATGAATTCTCTGGGTCCCACCCAGAGCCTGGGACTCTGAGAAATCAGGGCAGCTCTTATCCCCAGTGATCTTGTTGTTTAAGGGTCTCTCTCCTGGAGCTGCCTGTCCCCCCTCCAGGCCTGGGCACTCATCTTTCTCAGAAGCTCACGAGTTATAATTCTTCCTGGATTTCTCTGTGGCATGACCACACCTTCTGGGAGCTTGTAAAACCATCCTGGCTGGGATGCCTGCTAGTTAGTAATGAATTGAGCCTAGCACAAGATAGAAGCATTAAAAATATCTGTTGAACACTTTGGAGAGATAAGCCACAACTGATCAGTAAGGCCTGAAATGACTGAATTACTGAGAACACATTTTATCTGAAGTGGCTGTGTGAGGCATCAGTGCCTCACATCAGCTGGGGTAAGGTTGGGGTGGCAATTTCCATTAGTTATGCTGGGAATTTTTCTTACCACTGGACATATTGTCAACTCTTGACCTAGAGTGCAATAGCATCAGAAAAAAGGGGCAAGATAAATAAACATGTAGGAATGTAAATCACTAGCGCCACGTATCCTAAAATATTTTCCATGTAGAGGTTTTTTCCCATTGTTTTAAGGGCTGGGGCTAGGGCTCAGTGGGAGCACACTTGCCTGGCATGTGTGAGGCACTGGGTTCAATTCTCAGACCACATATAAATAAGTAAATAAATAAAATAAAGGTCTATCAGCAACTAAAAAATATTTTTAAAAATTAAAAAAAATATATATATACATAAAATTTACCATTGTAGCCATTTTTAACTACACAGTTCAGTGGTATTAAATAAATTCATAATATAATGCAACCATCAACTCCATCCACCTCCATAAATTTTCTCCTTTCCGAAAACTGAAATTATAGTCATTAAACAAGAGCTCTTCGTTTGCCCTTCCCTCCAGTCCCTGGCAACCATTTTACTTTCAGATATAACATTTTCTTTTCCAAAACGAAACCAGTTTGATTAAAAAGAGTAGTATCCTTTTACATTTTTATTTATTGTATTAGTCAACTTTTCATCACTGTGACAAAGCACCCAGAAAAATCAACTTAGTGGAGGAAAGATTCAGTTCAGCTCATGGTTGCAGAGGTTTCAGGACATGATCCGCTGACTCCATTGTTTCTGGGCCTGTGGTAAGGCAGAACATCATGGCAGAATGGTGTAGAGGAGCAAGGCTGCTCAGATAAAAATCTTCCAGGTGAGGGTCTGGGGATACAGCTCAGCTGGTAGAGTGCTTGCCAGGCATGCACAAGGCCCTGGGTTCATTCCCCAGCACCACCAAAAACCAAACCAAAACAAACAACAATCAAACAAAAAAACCCACCACCAAAAATCTTCCAGGTGATATTACTGGCCAAGAAGCAGAGAGAGAAAAAGCAAGAAAGGGGCTGGGTACAAGACGTACCCTTCAAGGACATGTCCCATGACCCCCTTTCTCCAATAGGCCCCACCTCCTGCAGTTTCTAGCACCTCCAGATAATGCCATCAAATTATGAATTTGTCAATGGATTAATCCATTGATGAGGTCAAAGCCCTCATGATCTAACCACTTTCCAGAAGCTCCGCCACTAGCACTGGGGATCCAGTCTTTGACACATGAGACTTTGGGGACCTTCCAGAAACAAACCATATACACATGTCTTCTAAAATTTTTATTAACAGGTAATAACTGTACATATTACTGTGGTGCAGTGTTAGAGAGCATGCGTTGATCAAATCAGGGCAATGAGTTTTCTCTCTCCTTATTATTTCTTTATTTTTTTGAGACTGAGCTCTTTTCTTCCAAGAATTTTAACAAGTGTATCCCTAAAGCAATTCTACCTATCATGTAAAGTAAGTAAACACACACCTTCTTTTACCTCACTGAACTCAACTATAAAATTTGGACAGAATACATACCAAATAAATTGCAGAACCTCTGAGATGAACTAAGTTAAATTCTTCTTTTTTTTTTTTTAATTGCACAAACTTGGGTCACATTCAAGCACTATGAATCTCTAAGAGAGGTCCATTTATATTTAATATTGTTCAAACAGTCTGATTACAGCTAGTTTTTCCCATAAGGATTATCTCCAGAGATATGCTGCTTTGTTTCAATGTGTCCTGTGTCCCTGCATGTGGATTAGATGGATATGATATCTTGTATGTCTCACATGGAGATCACACTTTCTTTTGACAACTGTCACATTTGGGGGGAAAACAACCTGTCATTTCATGGTGACTTTAATTTGGCTTCTCTGATGGGTGGCTATAAATGAATACTTCTTCTAGTTTACTAATTAGACCAGGCTTGCTTTTCGTTCCTGTTGAGTGATTCACATGGCGACAACTAATGCAATAACATAGCAAGATTAACTCTTCCTCCATAAAAAGGTTGAGCTTGATGAACCAAGAGGGACAAAGGACAAAGAAGTGATCGAGTAGCTTATAATTGCAGAGATGAGTCATGGGATTCAATACTGCTGGGGAGTTGATGCTAACCAATTTGAAACTTTGAGATCTTTTCCCAATACTATATTTAGAATTCAGAGGGAAAAAAAATTAACAAAGTTCCATGTTAGATGACACTGGATTTGTTTCATTTTCTCTTTATAGTTCTTTAAGTTTTTATTTCCTGTGGTTTGTGCCATTCTGCTACTAATATTGCCACTACAGTATTCTTTTGATTAGAATTAGATTGAGGTTAATTTAAAACCTCAGGGAGGAAAAAAAAATCTTGTCACTTTTGGGACCACATTTACTCAAAAATAGTGCTTAGGCTTGCTTTCCCTCCCTCCCTCCCTCCCTCCCTCCCTCCCTCCCTTCCTTCCTTCCTTCCTTCCTTCCTTCCTTCTTTCAACAGGCTCTAGGTAAGATAAAGGATAGTAGATTTTTGCAGTACAACAAATTACTGCTAACATAGAAACTTACACAACATCATTGAATGGGCCAGTTGCTGTAAGTCGGAAGTCCAGGCAAAGCCCAGCAACCTCTTCTGCTCAGATTCTCACAAGACTTGGGCCAAGGGATCAGCTCAGGCTGGGATCTCACATGAGACTCAGTGTTCTTCCTCAATCACGAGGCCATCGGCAGAATCCCTTCCTGGGCACTGCAGAGCTCACAGAGACTGCATCTTCAAGGATGACCAGAGTCTATCTGGCTTTGAATTTCTCAGACTTCTTTTAAGCACTCATCAAATTAGATTAGTTCTATCTTGGATAACCTTTTTTTATTATTATTAATTTAAAGTCAACTGATTAGGGTTCTTAATTATATCTGCAAGATCTCTTCTGCCTTATAAAGTAACAAGATCATGGGAGTGACGTTCTAGCAGAATTTACAAATCCTGCAGAGGATTATAAAGGGCACCTAAACAAGAGGGCAGGAATCTTGGGACGCATCTTAAAATTCTGTCTGCCATATGAAGTAAACCCACACTTCTGTTCAGCTCCCACTAAACTCAACTATGAATCTGGGACAGGGCTGGGGTTGTAGCTCAGTGGTGGAGCAAATTACTTGCCCAGTGCAAGTGAATTCAGTCCCCACCCAGCACCACAAAAAGTAAAGCAAAACAAAATGGACAAATAAAAAAAAAACAAAATCTAGACAGAACATAAGGATGGCTCTTTGAGATCTCTGCAAAAGAAACATCAGCATGTAAGTCAAGGAAGAGCACCAAAATTCAAGTACTGTAAACCAGCAGTCTCATGGCACACTATTCAAATTGTCCAAGATACAAAATACAAAACTAAAATTACTTGTTACACGAAGACACAAGCACCTCTACTTACATGGGAAAAGACAATCAATAGACAACAATAATTAGATGATACACATACTAGAATGTTCCATAAAGAGTTAAAGCAGCTATTTAAAAAGTACTTAAATGAGCAGGCTCAAAAACTCTTGTAGCTTTGGATTTAATTTGGTCTTTTTTTTTCCCCCTAGCATTTTAGGGTGGAAGTTGAGGAAACTGATTTAAGAACTTTCCTTTTTCCAGTCTAGGCATTTAGTGCTATAAATTTCTTCTAAGTTCTGCTTTAACAGCATCCTGCATATTTGAAATGCTCATTTTCATTCAGTTGAAAATGTTTCTAATTTTTCATTAATCTATTTGGTATTTACAAGCATATTATTTAGTTTCCATCACTCAGACATTAGGATTTCCCAGGGATGTTTTCATAGTTGAGTTCTAGTTTAATGGCACTTTAGTTAGATCATATACTTTGAATGACTTGAATGCTTTTAGATTTATTGTATACCTTATTTTATAGTTCAGAATATGATCTATTTTGGTAAATGCTTCGGGTGCATTTGACCATAATGTGTACTTTACTATAATGGAGTATTTTATAAATGTCAATCATATCAGTTGGATAGCAGTGATTTTCAAATCTTTGACAAACTTGCTGATTTTCTTTTCACAGGTTCAAGCATTTATTAGAGACAATTATGAAAACAGCAAAGTGTGATTTTGGATTTGTTGGTGCTCTTTGTTGTTCTATAGATTTTTGCTTCCTGTGGTTGGAGGTTCTATTAGGTGCCCCTTTGTGGTTACTATTGCCACTGCAGCTTTCTTTTGATTAGTATATTAGTATTATCTATTACTTTTATCCCTTTAATTTTGAAATATTTGTTTTAATTTTTTTTTTTTTTTGGTACTGGGACTTTTACCCAGGGGTGCTTAACCACCGAAACACATCCCCAGTCCTTTTTAATATTTTATTTAGATATAGGGTCCCATTGAGTTGCAAGTGCCTCACTACATTGCTGAGGCAGGCTTTGAACTCTCGATCCTCTGCCTCAGCCTCAGTCTCTGGGATTACAGGTGTGCGCCACCACACCCGGCTTCTTTTGTTTTAAATTTTAAAGAGCATTTCTAATAGTGTACATTTGGATCTTGATTTTTTTAAATCCAGTCTTCTAATCTCTGCTTGTTAGTCAAGAGTATTTAGATTATTTACAGCTAATGTGATAATTGATTTGAGCTCATTATCTTGCTACAACAGTACCCTCTTATGTGGGGTTTCACTTGCTGAGTTTACAGTTGCCTACAGTCAACAGCAATCCAAAAATGTTATGTGGAAAATTCTAGAAGAAAACAATTTTTAAATTTTAAAGTTTACACCGTTCCACGTAGCTTGAGGAATCCTCATGCCACACTGTATCTGCTATCTGCCTTTTCATTTCTTAGTAGCCATCTAGGTTATCATATGGTCATGGTATCACAGTGTGTGGGTTCAGGTAACCCTTAATTGACTTAATCATGGCCCCGGAAGGGAAGACTGGTGATGTTGGCAGTGTTATCACAGCATATTGTCATAATTGTTTTATTTTATTATTAGTTATTATTTATCTCTTATTTTGCTTATCTTACAAATTAAATTTTATCATAAGTAGATAACTATAGGAAAAAACAGATTTTTTTGGTTCTCTCTGCAGTTTCGGGCATCCTCTGGGGATGTACCTGCCATGGATAAGGGGGAATTACTGTATTTGATTTTTAAACGCTGTTCTTTTTTCATTTTTTTTCTATTCTTTTTCATCATGTTTTGGATTAAATGACTTTAAAAATTATTTCATTTATTTTCTATTGTTTGTTGACTTATTACCTATACATCTTCATTTTGATATTTTAGTGGAGAGCTGTAGTGTATATTGTGTGTAACATGCAGGATATAACTCAAATTTGTCATTGCCCTCTTTAAGTGATAATCTATAGATAGCATAAAAATCTTAAAATATTTCCTATCTTAAAATATTATTTGTGCTATTCTTATATACTTTACTTAGACATGTTTTATAAATTCCACAATATTGTTATTACTTTTGTTTAAATAGATTATCTTATAAAAATATCTAGTAAGGAAAAAAATCACATGTATCCATTATTTTTTGTGTTCTTTATTCATTTGCATGGATTCGGATTTCCATCTGGTTTTATTTTTATTTCTGCTTTAAAACATCTTCTAATATGGGTTTACTGGTGAATCAATTCAGTTTCTGTATGTTTGGAAACATCTGCATTTTATCTTTGTTTTTGAAAGATAGTCTTGCTTCATATAAACTTCTGTTTGACAGTTTTTGCCTTTAAGTATTTTAAAGATGTCTTCTCAGTTCCTTTGTTTCCTATAAAAAATCCATTCTCCTCTTGTCTTTGTTTTTCTTTATGTAACATCTTTTTCTTCCCCCTCTAGCTATTGTAAGATTTTGTGTTGGTTTCTTCAGCAATTTGATTATGTTAAGCCTGGTGTCATTTGCTTCATGATTCTTTTGCTTGGAGGCTTACTGAGATTTTTGGATTGTGGGTTTACAGATTTAATGAAGTTTGAAGTATTTTCAACCATTATTTCTTCAAATATTCATCTTGTCATCTCTGTCCTCTTCTTTGGCAAAACCATTGTACATATGTTAGGCCACTTGAAGTTATCTCAAAATTCGTTGATACTTTTTAAATTTAAAAAAAATATTTGTTTTAGGAGAGTTTTTATTATTAAATCCTCAAGTTTACAGATGTATTCTTATGCAATGTTTAATCTACTACTAATCCCATTCATTTATTTTTTTCATTTCAGATGTTGTTTTTCATCTGTAGAAGTTCAATTTGGGTGTTTTTATAAAAACATTTTTTTTTAAAAAAAAATTTCTCTACTTAGCCTTTTTTTTTTGAGAGAGAGAGATTTTTAATATTTATTTATTTATTTTTTAGTTTTCGGCCGACACAACATCTTTGTTTGTATGTGGTGCTGAGGATCGAACCCGGGCCACAGGCACACCAGGCGAGCGCGCTACCGCTTGAGCCACATCCCCAGCCCTCTACTTAGCCTTTTAAATATTTGAATACAGTTATAATAACTATGTTAATGTGCCTATTATTAACTCTAACATCTGTGTCAATATCAATTCTGAGTAAATTTTGATTCGTTGATTATTCTCCCCATTGTGGATTTTATATATATATATACACTTTTTTTTTAAAGAGAGAGAGAGAGGGAGGGGGAAGAGAGAGAGAGAAAGAGAGAGAGAATTTTTTAATATTTATTTTTCAGATTTTGGTGGACACAACATCTTTATTTTATTTTTATGTGGTGCTGAGGATCGAACCCAGTGCCCTGCGCATGCCAGGCGAGTGTGCTACTGCTGGAGCCACATCCCCAGCCCATATATACACTTTTTTGATTGACTGGTGATTTTTATTTTATTTTGATTGACTGGTGATCTTGATTGGACTCAAGCCATGGTGATTGTTGTCTTCTTTGAATGCTGGCTACTTTGTTTTTCCATAGACATTTTTGAGCTTTGTTCTCGGATGCGATTAAGTTACTTAAAATTAGTTTGAGCCCTTCAGGTTGAGATTTTCTGACTTGTGAGGTAAATCAGAAGCATTGATGGGTCTGGGGTTAATTATTTCCCACTGACTTTCATCAATATTTCTCCCAGTGTCCCCCAAATTTTGACTTTTTTCAGGCGGGCTGCTGAGAGGGGACAAGCTATCTTCCTGGCCCCGGTGAACAATGGGTATTATCTAATCTAATTCTTTGAGATACCCTCCCCCACTTCTGGCACTGAGTGGCATCTTCACAGACGGGTAATAGCAGCCCTCTGATGGAGAGTTGAGGAAACCCTTCCTGACCCCAGGATTCTCTTTGTGCAGCGGTCTCTGTTCTGTAAACTCTAGCTGCCTTGTTGTTCTGGGATTTGTATTTCCATTTTTGCCTCAGGGATTCCCCTGCTCTCTGCCTGGGTACCGACTTCCTGGATAAGAGTAAGGCTCCCCTAATTTGTTTCTCACCTACCAAACATTTGCTGTCTTCCATGGTCTGGTAGCCAATGTCTGTTGTTGTTTCATACACTTTTTTTTTTTTTTTTTTGGTACCAGGGCTTGAACTCAGGAGCACTCAACCACTGAGCCACATCTCCAGCCCTATTTTGTATTTTATTTAGAGACAGGGTCTCACTGAGTTGCTTCGTGCTTCTCTTGTGCTGAGACTGGCTTTGAACTCATGATCCTCCTGTCTCAGCCTCCTGAGCTGCTGGGATTACAGGTGTGAGCCACCACACCTGGCTTGTTTCATACACATTGCTGGGTGCATGTGTGTGTGTATGTTTCAGACAGAAGGAAAAAACCTGTCCCTGTTACCCCACCTTTTCCAATGGGAAAGTGAGACACTGAGACCTGGGGCCTCTCCTCAGTGCCAGTCCAGCTTCTGCTTTTGATGATATCTCCTAGTGGAAAGACACACACTTCTCACGTTCTCAAGAGAGAAATTTCAGTAGTCTTTCCAGCATGCACATTACTTGAATATAATTACATTATAAGTGCTCACAGCAGTTATGATCATAATTATGCTCATCTCTGTGCTTTGTGCTCAATATTGCAAGCAATTATGGTCAAAGACCTCAATTTGTAAGTTAGAATTTATTAAATGTGGCCACTTAAATATACATCTCCCTCTGTTTTAGGAAGACTGCCTCTAACACCTATGACTAAAGCTATTTACTTTAAAAATTTTCCTAATAAGGCATAAGTACTTATAAAAGGCTTTTCGTCTTTATTTTCCTTTGATAGAACAAAAAAAAAAAAGGAAATATGCCTCCATTCTGTTTTGGCATATCTATCAGATAAAGACTCTGTGAAGCTCTTGAAAGTCTTTCAGAGAATATTCTCTGAAGAAATTGCCCCATCTGGCTCAGAGCTCTGATAGGAATTGTTTATATCCCGATGGCAGCAAATAAGTTAGCAGCATTGGGTACGTAGTGGAGAGCAATCGGGACAGGAAATGAAACTTAAACAAGGTCTTATGATTTATATTTCACGCAATGACTTGGGCAACCATCAAAAGAAAATAAGTTCTGTGGAGGTAGAACTAGACATAGACAAGATTCTAAAGTGGAAATCATTCTCACTGGTAAAATGAGAGCTATAACTGAGATGGGCATGAAGGCACTTGCTTTTCCTAAGAGTTCATACTTCTCTGATCCCAGCCTCTAGGACTTTGAAGTTCCAGGGCCTCTTGAGCTTCCCAGGACCCACCTCATGGTGCTCAATGCGACCCACCATATTGGAAAATGGCTTCTCCTTCAGTTGTCCATGTTGATCCTTTCTGTAGCTCCTTTCCTTCAGATCTCATGTCTCTGGTTCTTCTGATCAATGAATATAAGGAAATTATCACTTGTAGTGTGGGTGTACTTTGGTGGAGCAAGGAGAAGGCATACCAGATATGCACTGGGGTGAGAGAAGAATATTCTAGAGCTTTTATTAATATCTCTTTTTATGCATCCTTTCCTTATGTATATTTTAATGCTTGGACTATGCAAAATACATTAGTCATAATGGTATACATATACAATTAACATATATACACACACAATCACATAGTGTCTCATAATCATGGTCCTCATAATGATGTTTTGGATGGTGATGGACCATACAAGCAATGGTATATACCTCAGAGCCTAGGAGTGTCACAGGATATCCCTGCTAGGTTTGTGTGAATCACTCTATGAGGTTCACACAATGACAAAATCACCTCATATTGCAGTTCTCACCATGTATCCCCATTTTTAAGTCATGCGTGACTGTATATAATATCCAATCCTAAATGTGCCCCAATGGTATAAATCTGCTGTCTATCAGTTCATATTCTTGAAGTCTTTCCCCTCAGAGCCTTCCAACCTGTGCCAATCTGGGTTTCCAACCCTCGAGGTTTTCCACCTACCTGTCACCTCTCTCTTGGCCATCACGTTGGGCTTGTCATTGCCTCTCTCTTCTCTTGGTTCCTCTAAGGCCTGGGCCTCATGTCTACCCTTTTATGGGTATATTTCTGTTGTATCTACCTTTCAAGAGCTCTCAGTAGCTTCCCAAGAAAGATAAAAGGAAGGTAAACCCTTAATGATCTTGAGTGTCTGAGAATATTTTGAGTGTATTTTCACAATTAATAATTTGGCTGGATATGGAAATCACTTTCCCTCAGAAATTTGAAGGCTTTGCTCCATTTTCTTCTAGCTCCAGGTTGTTGAGAGATTTTGTGCCAATCCAATTCTTAATCTCTCCACAGGGTAACCACCTCCCTTGTTGACTTCTTTCTAGCACGTGGCTTTTTTAACATATGTAGGAGTAGCATATTCAGTTATTTGAAATTATTCCAAGGTACAAATATTATTTACTGAATTATTTTGGGGGGTCCTTAGGAGTCTTTTGTGGTTGGGGCAAATGTGGCAGAATATTTTTAATGCTACTGCAAACTCTACTCAACATATTGGATTGAACTACAGAAAGGAACTGAATCCTCACTTCTAAGGGGAAGTTAAGGAATTTATAAGCTAAGTAGTCATTATTGCTTTTATTTAAGAGTGATGCTTTGGACCCAGAAAAGCATGGCACCAAATCTCAGGCCTGCTAATTCTTAATGGTGACCTTACAATCAGGTATATATTTGTTTTGTTTTTTAACTTTTAGAGATGCCTTCCTTATTTGTAAAATGAGAATAGTAATAATACCTAACTGGCAAGATGGATTAAACACATTAAACAATAATGATACATTCTAGTAAATTTAAGAGAGCCTAGTTTTTGGCAAATAGCAAGTGTCCCGGGCTAGCCATGGACTGTGTGTGGGAGCAATGCACATATGAGTGTATGGGAGGACTGGCCTGGGGTTGTGTGCTCTTTGGGCTGTGCAATACACGTGTGTACTTTCCTCTCACTCTGCTTGTGTTCCCACACAACACCTGAGATGGGTGTGACTCAACCCCCTGAAACCTGACCCCTTGCCTTCTTTGGAAAGAACATTCCATCGAAACTTCCTTTGTGTGGACCCCCCTAAAAATAAAGAATCCAGATGCAAGCTCTCTATTTCCAACAGACCCCTAAGGTCAAGAGCCATCCTGTATTTTTGAAAAGATATTTCTGTGTGCTTGTGTGCTTTCTTCTTCATTTTCTCACTTATTGATGTAGCCAGATTTTGTGAACCCAGCATAGGTCACCAGCCCTGCTAGTTGGCAGTAAGCAAGTGGTCAAATAATGGATTATTTTTTACGTGAGGAGAATGACCATTAAGGACCTTATAAAAGAGGACTCAAATAGCATTCATCAAGTGTGCCCTTCAGTCTTTGCCAGGTAAAGACACAGTTTCCTACCTTCCACAGGGTGCAGCAACTAGGTACCATCTTGGAAGCAGAGAACAGCCCTCACCAGGCAACTGAACCTACTAGAACCTTGATCATGGACTTCGCAGTCACTGGAACTATGAGAAAATGTCCATCCACTATAAAGCATCCAGGCTCAGGTATTCTGTTACAGCAGCAGAAGATGGGCTATGATGCTGGGTTAGTTAGCTTTGCATCACTGTGACAAAATACCTGAAAAAAACAACTTGGAAAAGGAAAGATTTATTTTGGCTTACAGCTTCACAGCTTTCAGTCCATGATCAGCTGACTCCACCACTGTGAATCTGTGCTGAGGCAGAGCATTGTGGTGGAGAGGACGTAGTTGAGCAGAGCTGTTCCTCCCAGAAAGGGGCAAGATATAATCCCTGGGGGCACATCCCCAAGAGCTCATTCCTTCAGCTGGGTCCCACTGCCTACATTTTCCATCACCTCTCAATAATGCTATCAAATTACTAATTTACTGATGAGGCCAGAGCCCTCATGATCCATCTACCCCCCCAAAGCCCTACCTCTGAACATTGCTGCATTGGGGACCAAACCTTCAACATGTGAGCCTTTGAAGGATGCGTCATATCTAAACCACATGGATTTCCTTAAGAAACAGTCACCTGCATGGCCCAGAGAGGCAGAACTGTGGCATTGCCATCCAGGAGCTGTGAGCCTGCTCAAGGAGAAGAGAGGAGAGGATGACTTCCCAGGTCCCACAGGCTCTCAGCAGATTCTGACACAGACACACTGGGATCAGAAAGCTTCATTAAACACACCCATACATATGGGCTCACTGGGCACTGTGTGAAGAGTTCTTCCACTAAGGTCAGAACTCCATATGGTGTTTTCAATACCAAAACAAAGACGGTAAGGTCAAGATGAAAATACTACTGGGAATAGTATTTTCTAAGGAATAAATTCTAAGGAATCCGAGGTGGGGGGCAGTTCTTCCCGATAGGCAGCTTCACTTTTCTCTTCTGTGCCTCTTGGAGTATCATTTCTGGTAATGTCCCAAACACCCAGGAAGTCTCTTTCTTGAGTCTTTTACCTCTGTACTCTATAATCCTCAAACTGTCTTAGAAACATAGATTCCAAAGGAGCACTGGCTGCCAAGCAAGCACCTTTTGTATATTTAACACAAATATTTACAAATTATGATCATTTTGGAGCTGATAGTAGAAAAATGCATGAGATAAATGATTTCTTTGAGTGATACCTTAAAGAGATAAAAAAATAGTGTGATAATAGATGAGATTATTTCTTTTTTTTCAAAGATAAAGTTATGCTGTTACAGGGCCACATGCTCTGTTTTCTCCCCTGCCACCTTTTTAAATTTTCTTGTTTGGCCTGTTGTCATTAATTTCTGTCCTCAGAGTTCAGATTTGACCACTTCCCCTGACACCACCAAAAGTGAGGTGACAGCATTTTCTTGGTTGTTGGTATTTTAGAACCAATTAATACTCTAAAAGTAATTTCTTGCAAGATACAATTTTCCTTAATTCTATATCAAGTTTAGAAAACACACACACACACACACACACAGAGAGAGAGAGAGAGAGAGAGAGAGAAGCTGGGCTTCTGGGTGTTAAGTCTCTACAGTCCTTCAATGTGGAGAACAGTAAATGCAATGAATTGATTTTCCTCCCATTTTGGTTTAGATGTGAGGTTTCCCTCAAAAGCTCATGTGTGAGACAATGCAAGATAGTTTAGACGAGAAATGACTGGGTTTTGAGAGACTTATGCTAATCAGAACACTAATTCTCTGGACAGGGATTAACTGGGTGGTGCCTGTGGCTGGAGGAGGTAGGTTTGGGGGAGTGTCTTTGGGGTTTATATTTTTGTCCTTGTTAAATAGAGCGCTCCCTCCCCACCTCCTCTCTCTCCCTCTCCCTCTCCCTGCTTCCTGGTATGATGTCCTGAGTGGCTTTCTTCCCCCCACCCTTTTCTGCCATGATGTACTGCCTCACCTTGAGCCCCAAGGAATGGAGTCAGCTGCCTATGGACTGAGACCTCTGAAACCGCAAGCCCCCAAATAAACTTATCCTTCCCTAAAATTGTTTTTGTCAGGTTTTGGTCACAGTGGTGGAAAGAGCTGAATAAAACACCGCCTGATCTCAGTGGCCAAAATTGAGTGTGATGGAAAAACCACTATAGCTGGGAGTGTGAAAGGAATCCAGACACTTGCCATGAGAACATCATAAGGAAATGGAAGGTTGTGATCCTAGCAGGTAAAGCTGGAAACATCTGGATACCCTGAGATGGATTTAGCAAATGTAGCGGATCAGAATTTCTGCAAAGGCTGGGAACCGACCACTTGTGCCAGCAATGCTGTCACTTCAGGTGTGTTATATGTTGCTCTTTTCTACAGATGAAAGCAGGATTTCAGAATCTGAACGTTTCTGACACCTTTGTGGGTCAACTGGGCACTCCTGGCTAAGGAACATTCCAAAAGATTGAAGTCAAGCTGTCCTTTTGCCTGAACACACAACCAAGAGAACAATTCCTGGCAACCAATAGCATCGTGAATGTGACCCTACTCTCCTTGTGTTAGGAAAAAAAAAAGAGAGAGAGAGAGAGAGAGAAGAATTAAACACGGGCCAGTTAATAATGCAGTCCACTGGTTTGTGCCCAAGACATTGAATCTGGTATCCATTTCCAAAAGATGATCTATGCCTGAAAGAAACACATAACCTTTCTCCTAGTTTGTCTTCTAAGGCTCAGTTACCTTGAAGTCACCTCTTTATACCAGCGGTAACACCCCAAATTAGTCTCCATTCACAAATTATCTCAGATGCCGCCTTCCTGGGAAAACTTAAAAGCCTATTTAACTAGAGAGGAGTCGTTGCCAAGAAGTTAGCCTGGGAGAATGGCAGTAATTAAATGATGATAATATTTAGGATCTTGCAGGTATAACAAAGCCTCCTTTCTTTGTCTCAGGTGGGGACACGTTGCCTCTGTCTGGGAAAGGAGGTAGGCAAGGGAGGAAAGGAAACCTGTGGGGGTGTGAGAAGGAAAGAGGGGAGCAGCCCGGCGGGGGAGGGGAGACTGGCTTCTGAGGATTGAAAGGAGAGATTGATTCTGGGAGGGAGAGATGCTTCATGTTAGTATTCAGCGGAGACAGCCCTGTGGCATTTCGGCCCCAGACATATTAGAATAGGTGAGGAGTGGAACAGAGCCGTGTTCTCTGTTAAATGGTTGATTGTCTGTAGGAGGAGGCGCAAGGGGTGATGCTGGGCTTTGCAAGGAAAATAAGAAACAGAAGAATAAAAAGAAGTGCCCTAGATGGGTGCACTTGAGTCTCATGCCGTACACTTGGCTAGAGATGCGAGGCTGCTGGAACCTTTGGCAGCAGCCTTAACTCCCTGTCTAGCGGTAGTGGCAAGAAAGGCCTGGGAAGGTGGAAATTTGAGTCATAAAAGCCAGCTTTCCTTCTTTTTAGCTGTATGATCTCACGTACGTCTTTAAACAATTAACCATACATCTAGGAAGGGGAGATGCTCTGTGCCAATCTGGCACTGACCGTGGGCGCTGCTGCCCACCCTGCTGGCTAGAGGCACACGCAGGTCTGTCTGCGCTGTTGTCTGCCCCGGTGTGTCTCAGGGGTTGGGTTGATCCAGAGGTCGGAATGATGGATGCATCCTGCGAATCTAATAAATAAGTAAATTCATGCCACTTCCTTCAGCTAAAGCAATTTCATCTGTTCAGCCCACAAAAAGGATAATGGAATGCACAGCTCAGGGCTCAGGGCCAGCCTTCCAAACACGTGGGAAGGGCCCTTATTTCTTGGTCATTGCTGCCTGAATTGAAGGGACTCCATCTAGGAGGCCTGAGTCCCAGATGGAATTCTCTACCCCTCTCTGTTGAAATTAAACTCTGGCTAAGATAGTCTGGACCTTCGAGGGCCCTGGTGAAGGGAAGGACGGAGTTGCTGCTTGCAGAGGCTCTGTGTTGAAATTAGGAGCATGAGGGCAACAGGAGAAAGAGGAGAGGAGTTTGACCACAAAATCTTCTCTTTCTCTCTCCATCTGTCCTCCTCTCTTTTGGCTGTATTGAGGATGGAACCCAGGGCCTGATGTATGCTGGGCAACTGTTCTACCACTAAGATACATCGCCAGCCCTTTTAATTTTTAAAATTTTGATATAGATTCTCTCTGAATTTGCCCAGGTTGGTCTTAAACTCGTGATCTTTCTGCCTCAGTCTCCTGAATAGCTGAGATTACATGTGGGTTGATGGTGCCTGGTATCACATCTCTTATTGAAGAAAAGCAAGTTTGACCTGTGCTGGCTTTGGGATCCAGCACTGTTTAATTTGGAGTAGGCGAAGAAAAAAGAAATTGGGACGTCCTATTGCAGGAGGACCGAGATAGAAGCGTGAAGGTGTAGGAAGGAAAGAGCCATGGGATCCTCCTGTGTGTCTATTATTGTTATTTTTTCCTCATTTTAAATGTAACATATATTCATCATGGACATCTTAGAAAAATGCAGAAAAGTCTAACAAAGTAATTTAAAACACTCAATACCACCATTAAAGGGTATGCACTATTAGCCTTTTAGAGAAGTTCATCATCTGATTATAGTTTTATATCCTGCTTTATTTTCCCTCTTAACAATCATTTTGGGAGCATTTTCCAAGGACATTGTTAATATATGCAAAATCATATCTTTTTAAGAAATCAGCCAAATCATATTTCATGGTGTGGATAAGATTTAAATTATTTAAGCATTTCCTAATGCTAGGTACTTAGATAATTTTTAACTTTTCCTATTGTAAAAAAGAGTTCCACCGGGTACAGTGGTGTCACCTGGAATCCCAATGACTGAGGGAGGAGGATCACAAGTTCCAGGCCAGCCTCAGCAACTTAGCAACCCCCTAACTCAAAATAAAAAATGAAAAGAGCTGTCAACATAGCTCAGTGCTAAAGCACCCCTTGGTTCACTCCCCAGAACAATGATGAAATAATAGAAAGAAAAGTTCCAATGCCCACCTTTGTATGCCTGTTGTGTATGTATGTAAATATGCAATTATATTCTAAAAGTATGACCTCAGAAGTAGAATTATTAAATTAATTTTTTGTGTTCTTCCAACTCTTAGCAGGTCGAAACTTTCTGGAAAATGATCTTGATGTCAGACTGAGGGGGCTCCAAAACCTTAGCTTGGAAGCAGAGGACAACCCATGTATGTCCCTGGCTCACTTGAATGCAGGTGTTTTGTTTATTGTATGTGATTGTGTGTGTGTATTTGATGTATGTGTGTGGTGTATATGTGTGTGTGTATGTGTGTGTGTTTGGTGTGTCTGTGTGTAGTGTGCATAGTATTTGTGGGTTTTATGTGTGGTGTGTTTTTGTAGTGTCTATGTTTGTGTGTGGTAGTAGTGTTTGTGTATATGTGCGCGCGCGTGTGTGTGTGTGTGTGTGTGTGTTTAGCTGGGAAGGGAGAAGGTGTTGTAGTCTTATCTCAGGTCGTCCCTTGAATTTCCCTGATATTGGACCAGCAGCTGTGGTCATTCTCAGAATGAGCAAAGGATCCCCTGAGGTGGATTTGCTAACAGGGCCTGGGACTACTGGGAGACGGTCCTAGGATTTCTTCATTTCTTCAAACACAGGAGAGACCCTTCCCTAGTTCTATGAAGACTAGAAATGACCATCATTCCCCCTCTTTCCCTGACTCCCTCTCGGCCATGCAGGTGAAATCTCATGAGATTTCCCTATGGCCTTTGTGGAGAAAAGCTCTATATACATGAGAGTGTGGTCAGCCTCGGGCCCAGCCAAGGCAAGACAAAGGCAAAGGTTTACAGTTTCAGGTGGCATGTCCACAGGAGAAAGGCACCCTGCCTGGTCACCTCCAGGACAGGCCTTGATTATTGTGGGCCAGATGAGAAGAATGCATGGACCCTCAACTGGCTTCCTGCACGCTCATGACACATCCTAGATGTGTCCCAAGCCTCTGAAGGCATTTTTATCAAGGAAATAAATAATCCCTCAGTAGAAATGAACCAATTGGAGCTTGGATTTGAATACTTGGGTGTTAGTTGGAACAGCCTCTCCTAGCTGATATAAACCCAGAGTACCTTGGGGCTGGGGGGAAGCCCCTGAACATGGACAGTTGCTGATGGCCACTGGTGAGCACCCTCAGTCACCTCTCAAGCCTCTCAGGGTGCCTCTGTAAACCTCAGCTTGTGCTGCCCTGGTTCTGGTCAGCAACCAACAGAATCAAGAGTCTGGTAAAGCTGCACACGGGTATGTGCCTTGGAACTGGCATGACATGTTCTCTGATGCCTACTCTAATGTCAACAGGTCCACAAACACACACATAGTCTACATGACAATTTTCATTTTTTCACCTAATATGGAATCTGAATTACTATAAGCCCATACAGTTGATTCTGTTTTCAGATATGTATAGATACAGGACTACCTCTGTGGACAACCACAGTGTTGCTCACTGTTGAACTATATCCCTTTAAATTTCATGTTGAAGTCCTAACCCTGAGTACTAAAGAATGGGACTACATTTGGAAATGGTAAAATAGTTAAATAAGTGCAGATGTACTTAGTTAACATAAGGTTACACTGTGACAGGATGGACCCCAATTCAATATGGCTCATTTCAAATAGCTATTTGAAGAGACAGACATGTACACAGGGAGAACTCCACTTAAAGATTAGAGTTAAACTGCCTCAAACCAAGAAATGACAGGAGGCTGGGTGAGGACTCTGGAGTAGGTCAATCCTTCCATGGTGTATGCAGAGGGAGCAAAATTTGATCCTGGATTTCTACCCTCCAGAACCATGAGAGAGTAAGTTTCTCTTATTTTAGCCATTTGGGTTGTGCCATTTTGTTACAGCAGCCCTGGGGCCCTGATACACACTCCATCACCCAGGAGCTCAGAAATTTTGTACACCTTTGAAGAACTCTATCATCCCCACACCTCTTCTTTAGTCATGCTAATTATATACATGGAGAAAACATTCTAGAGAGATGAAGTGATTTATTTGAAGTTGCTTTCTTACAAATATTGTAAAAAGAACAAACCAGAGATTTAACTTTGCAACTTGCTAGTTAACTTCCAACTGCTAACATGGTACCCAGTGTCTCTGCCTGCCTGAAGTTTAGGCCTTTGGGACATCCTGTTTCTAGAGGCAGAATGGCCACAGGTGAGGAGCAATTCAGGGGATGTTGAAGGGTACACTAAGCCACCTCCTATTGGAATGTCAAAGTTCACATTTTTTTTAAAACCTGCCAACAGAGAAGGGTGTGTACTCCGAAAGTATTTATTGTTATGCTGTGAAATGCCAAAGAATGCTTTCAATTATGTTTTAAAGTGATTTTTCACCCTGAAGGTGAAACTCCCTGGGTTCTCAAATTCTTGTACAAAAATCTAGACCATAATCACATTTTAAGTGCCCAGCCCTGCGGGATTAAATTTAGGAGAATTTAAAAATCAGCTTCAGGTACAGAGAATGGAGCAGGGCTCTGGAATCAAGAGTTGCCATTAAGAGTTGCAGCTGGGTTCCCACTCAGGGCGTAGGGAAGGTGAATCAGGTCTCCTCTCAGATGGGGAATGACCAACCAAACCACGTGTCAGAGGCTGCCAACAGAATAGGGGATGTGGAAGGGCTTTCCAAAGCAGCCCGGGGGGTTGGGTTTTAGTGTGGAACAAGGACAGGTCAGAATTCTGGGGCATCACAACAGTGTTGACCCCTGAATTCACATGGAGAAGCGGCTGGATGGTACCTTGGTCAGAAGAGGGGGAGTTCTCATTTGAAGAAGAGGACCTTGGAAAACTGTTTTTTTTTTTTTTTCTTTTTTCAAAAAATGTGTGTTTATTTTCTAGGGAAAGAATCCATGACTATAAACATCTATAACCAAAGTTAAGTCCCCTTCTTTAGAAAGCTTGTAGAGGGGGATTGGATAGAATAATAAGGGTGGCGGGGGGACCTGGGGCACCTAAAAGAGGTGCAAACAGTAAATCTCGAGGGCTGCATTCAACCAATCAAGTCCACTACTCCCTCTTCCCACTTTCTGCACCTCACTCAACACCACACCATGCCTCTCTCCCAACAGAATGACTCTCTTTGGCTCCTGATTTCCCTCAAGGCTCACTTGTGTGTTTGGGGAGGAGGAGGAGGAGGTGACATTATGGTTGTGGTGCTGTACCCTTCCCCTCTTCCTGGAGCTGGGTCTTCTCTGCACACCTCCAGGGCGTGACTCTGAAGGAGGGACTAATGTCAGTGGAACTGGGAAGGAATCACAAGGGGCTGTCACGCCCACACCATTCCATTCCCCTAGGAAGAGGTGAGAGACAGATCCAGAACACAAAGGGTTGTGTACTTATCTGAGCCTTGGATGCCATGGAGGTGGAGTGGGGAGGTGGTGGGGAAGGAAGGTGAGAGGACGGTGACTCATTCTGAAAGAATTGGGTTGTTGGACCTCATAAATCCTCAGGGTCTGGGAAAACAAACACCCAGTGACCTCAAATTTAGCTAATTGAGAACATTGATTTCCTCTATGCAGCGCAGCCAAATGCATTTAACTTCTATCTTAATATTGCCAGCAAGTATGTTTCAGTTCTTATAATACAATCTTTTTTTTTTAAGGTCACCTTTAAATTTTCCCAACTAGCCCTTTGAAGAGCCGTCCTCAGTGAGAATGTCTTAATTCAGCAAGACATCTGATGGCTAATTATATTATATTGCCAGTATGCATTTCTTCCTTCCTCTTTCAGAGAAATAAAGAGAAAAAGATCCTCATTCCTCTGGAGCTAGTTCATGGCCCTGTGTTTGTAGCACTACTGAATATACATGATCCCCTCTCTGGCAGTCTGACCCTAGCTCACCTGGCCATCAACCATTCAGCCCAGCTCAATGATAGTAGCAGGACAGACCACGGCTTCATAACAGTTACAAGAAGAACAAGAGAGGTTGCTTTTCTTTGTTAGCTTCTCCAGCTGCACTACATCATAATTATGGTTTCATACAGCCTCTGTATTCCTCTAATCTGACTGTAGGTGACAGTACAGAAAACAACCATGCTTTTATTCTCACATGCATTAATGTTAAAATGAATATAGAGCTTGTGAACTGACAATTATTAGGAACTAAAGAAGAGTTTATTTTCTAAACTGGTTATCAGTGTCATATTCAGTCTCACAATAGGAAAGTTTCAATATCCCTCTTCTGTGGAAGCTGTCTAGGAAACACATCTCAAGGGCTGGAGAAATTCTCATGCGATGGGTGTTCCTAGCTTCCTGCTATTTTCTCACTCCTGCTCCTCTCCACCCCCATCCTAATGAATATTCAGGCTGCATCCTTTAACCAGGATTTTGAATAAGATGCTTCCTGTTTTTCTTATTAAAGATTGACTGTTGTCCTGGGTAAAAGGGATTGTTTAGTAAGAATTTGCAGCTGGGAATTCCTGTTTAATTTTTATTCTGACACTGGTTCTGAGGATAACATATATCTCATAGTTTCAAATAATTCTTTGTATATTCCAATGGATCTGTTACCCCTGGCTCTATATTGTCTTTTGTTTGTTTGTTTGTTTGTTTGTTTGTTTAAATCTGTCTAACTCTCCCTTCACTATAAGCAATTCAAATGCAGGGACTAGGCCTAGGTAATTTCACTTTTAAGGTGTTCATCATAATGCTCAGAACAAAGTACAAACTCAATAAAATCTGGACTTTATTGCTGAAATGGCATAACAATGGATGAAATGGCATAACAATGATATGTTCTAGAAAGAGGGCATCTTAATCATCCATCTTTTCCTTAGGCTAAAAAAATATGAAGAGATGAAAATTCATTTATGCCAATTGTATGTATTTTTAGCAAAATAGTGATTACCTAGGGATGTTGCAGCATGACCTATTGGGTCCAGGGATTGGGTTTTATTCTGTTTCTCCCCAACAGTGAATTTTTCTACATTATACTCAAGCACTTAGTACCTGCTATAGTTTTACCTGATTCCAGTAGCTCCATGGATAATGAACTTTGTTCACTGTTGTGCACCTGGGAAGTCAATAGCTGAAACTGTTTTGTGCACCCTTGTTAATTGCTGCCTGGGTAGACCGGGAATGGTGCAGGTTATGGCTTTGTCACTTTGCAGGGACTCATGAGCCAAAGCATATCCGAAAGTATGATTCCACTAAAGCTGCTTATAAACATGTAGACACTGGACATTCCAAGCGTGTAGCCTTTGACCTGTGGTTTCGGTTTCGTGGGATTAGCCATGAGGCAATGTCTGGGAGCCCTTCACAACTGAAACATGATCCTTGAGTTTCTTTTCTAAAGACAGTATGGAGGGTGCCTTGCATTTGTCAGCAGGGAGAAGAGATATAAACACCTTGGTATTTCCTTAGTACTCATTTTTAAAGGCTGCAAATGTACTTTACAAACATTATTTCATGAATGTTTAAACCAAGCCTAGAAAATAGTAGATACACTTAACATTTACTGAAATGCTTCCATAGCTTCCTGTTGCCCTAGGGATAAATTCCTCCACGGCCCATCTCTGCCTCATCTCTTCTTGCCCTTTCTCAAACACTAACTTGCAGTTACACTAAACTATTGTTTTGGGAGAGCTCTGCAGCACACTTTGACCTTCAGTTCTTTGAGTTTACTGCACCTTCTTCCAGAAATAACTCCTGCCACCCTCTTGCTGATCCTTTTTCCACAGTTCAGAAACTTTCAATGTCACCTCTTGGAAACAGCTTTCTGACTCCTACAGCAGATTGGGTCCCTTGCTATTTGCTTTAGAGAGAAACTAAGAGTCCACAGTGCAAAGGATTTCAGAGGAATCACGACTATGGGGTGGTGGTGGGGTTATCTTAGACATGCATAGGAAATATTTGAGTTCAGGGCTGTCCTCTTTGTGATAATCCATGTCCTTCTATTTATGTGTGTGATGGATGTCCTGTGAAAATCGGCGGCCAATTGCATTTTAGAGGAGCCAGGAAGAGCTTGTCAAACATCTTGACTTGTGGTTTGGAATAGCTCAGTTTTGTCAGACTACCTTGACTGTCCAGGAAAAAAAGCAAATCACACCTCGGTCCTTGACTTCTTCCTCTGGATACTTTAAAGTATTATTAGTAATTTGATCATAATTCAATTTCCATTATTAGGAATGTCAGAAGAGCATATGACTTTTCTGATTATATTAGAACATTCTTTTATTTAATATTACTTAAAATAGTTAATAGGCAGAGGCTATATAAGCTGCTTTATGATGGTATTAGCTTAATCATATTAGGTACTTGTTACCCTTAATATTCTGAGCCGCAGAAGAGTCAAAAGAGCAAATTCAGGAGACCGTGTCACATTAGATGTGGAAATCAATGTTTCTGGGGCTTGTTAGTCTCCTCTATAGGATGGAAATGATACAGTACCTATCTTATGGGATTACTGAGAAGGGGATTTAAATTCAAAATTTACATGGTCAAAATTATAAATGGCTTAAGCTCTCAATAAGTGTTATCTATCTTTTTCACTTCCTGCAAGGAGTTTAGCCATTTCTTTGCTCAAATCAAACTCTTGTAGGCACTCTAGAATTTATAGTGGTAACTGGACAATGAGTTCAGTTGTCTCTTCCTGTGTGACTAGGAAGCTGACTCAAACTCTTTCAAGCCATGTAAGTCTCATAAACTCCCTGATGGTGGAAATATTATTTCTGAAGTGCACACAGCTCAATGTGCTACCAGACTTCCCCCAGCTAATTGCCTGCATTATGGGGCTGTCATTCTGTTCTCTTGTCACGAGACGATGGGTGGCCGTCTCTCTCCTCCACAGGTCATGCATGAACTGATTGATCTATTTTTCATCTACCTATAGGAAGAACTGGAGGAGGGCTCAACAGTCTATAATGAACAGTTTATAATAAATAGTTCATAAGGGTAAAATAATCCTATTCCTTAAAATTCCATTCTTCCAAGACTATTAAGATCCATCTGAGAGAAATACATCATTTAGATAACATTATCTGTGGAAGCGGTAAAGCTGTGGGTACCATGATTTACCATATGATAGCTGCTTACTGAGCCAAACTCAAGAGTTTGTTTATTAATCCTGGAAACCATTGTAATCAAGTTAATAGGAACAAAGTCACCCCTGACCTTAGGTACTTGGAATTTCCTGAAAAGAGCCCAGAGTTAGTAACTGCCCGCCCTGAAGGTAGAATCCAAGCAAATCCAAGTGATGAGAACTTCTCTGCAAGTCTCCTATTTCACTAAGTTATATTCCTTTTAAAATGGATCATTCTAAGAACATTTTTATTACAGCAAATTTGGAGGCAGAATATTTAATTTTACAAATATATAAAAAAATGCAATCAATTTGTCCCTACCCTAAGGTAAGTTATATTTGCTATGTGATTGTACTATAGACTTAGTGGATTCTGATAATTTAGGAGATTCCATAATGTCTAACAGGAGACCTGAGCCAACTCGCAAATAAGTCATCTCTCAGGAATTACTTCACCCGTTACAGAATGTCTGATTTTTGTTTGCTGGAGGTATCAAATGACTAGTAAAAAGAGTTAATATGAATAGAGTTTTCACAATTAGCCATTGGTAAAATGAAGATTAGATTTTCCTGCCTGGTAGCATTGGTTTAATGGTTAATGAAAGGGGTCTGTGGAAGAACTTTCAAGAATGCCTGTCATATGGATAGTTCTCAAAAAAATTTTAGGTAGTATTATTCTCATCAGTAACCCTAGCTCTAACCCTGTCCCTTACCCTAAGCCAAATTTGTGATAAGTGCTAGGCATATTTGGTAGTCTTGGGTCTCAAAAAGTTATAGCAATCTACTCTCTTCCAAGGTTATGACAGTATCTAAACAAACTCCCATCATTCTTTTTTCTCCCAGTGCCTTAACTTAAAGAAACTATAAGGATTAAATATCTAATAGGGATCTTAGCAAGATCTAACGTCAAAGTTTCTATCATTATGGAAGCAGGTTTCCATGGCCATTTTCATTCTTTAAAGAAAAAAAAAAGTGTTTTTAATCACTTATGAATAATTTTAAATTTAGAAGATTACTATGACTGAAGAAAAATTTGTAAAAAAAATCTTTTTTTTTTCTTTTTTGTAGAATGGGCATGTGAAAATACAAAAACATACATGTTAGAGAATGGAAAGTGTCTAGAGTGTCTACATCCGGAGACTTCCAGAAGTCTGGGTGACCCATTTCCCGAGCAGTGGTTTCTGGAGGGGGAGACAGGCTCTCCTCTGGTCACCTTGGCCTGGGTCCCAGACCTGCCTTTCTTCTCTCCATTCTGTTGGCTCAGGCTCAGGGGCCTGATTTTGTCCTACAGTTTCAGCTAAATTATCAACCCTCGCCCTGACCTGGACATGATTACCCATCCCTCCTTTGTGCCCCCACAGGTAGGATACCTATGGTTACCACAACATTACTGTCCTTGCTACGGTATGAACATGGTTTGTCCCTCCAACATTCCTGCTGAATTCAATTCTCGATATGCAATAGTAAGAGGTGGCACCAGCTGGAATGTTTAAGAGGTATTGGGAGCTCTGCCTCATGATTCATGCAATTAATAGATTAATGAATTACCTCCAGCGTGGGTCTGCTGTAAAAGCCGGTTCGTCCCTTGCCATGTCATGCCCTGTGCTACCTCAGGATTCTGCCAGCAAGAAAGCCATCACCAGATATGGCCCTGGACCTTGGACCCAGAATCATGAACAAAAACAAACCTCTTTCCTTTATCATTTACCCAGTCTTTGGTATTATGTTATTAGCAACAGAAAATGGACTAATTAATCAACAATAATTATTTGATTAAAGTCAAGTTTTCTTATTGTTTCTTTTGAAGTAAAAACTCTTTACCACTTTTCTTATATTTCTGTGTTTAAAACAATGTTTTATACTTACGAGGAGCTTTATAATTTATTAAAGAAATAAATAAAGTAAAAATTTCGATGGGATAATCATTACTTTGGTACCTGATGTAAATTAGCTACTCAAAACAGGGTAAATATGATAATGATGGTATATAATTTCATAACTAGGTTACAAAGTTTACTTTTGCCAAGCATGATGTTTCTCAATTAGTATCTGAGATACTGCTTTTGATGGAAAACTTAAATCTTCTAGTCCATATTTATAAAAAGTTATCAAGCATTGAAAGCCTAGCTATATAATATAATTTCTCTTGTATGTTAAACTCTCCAGAATATGCTTCTGAACTTATCTCTTTTTCAGAATAAAGTAATTTTGTTTTCCCTGTTATTAAATGTTAGTTATGATTTTAAAACACAGACAAAATCATGCTTGGCTTCATTATCCAGAGATAACTATATCAATACATAAATTTTGTTTTAGCCTTTTTTTTTCTACACAGTTTTCTTTTTTTAAACATTTTTCATTATTTTTAGATAGGAGAAACTCCATTCATTTATGCATTTAACCAATATTTATGTAATGCTTATTATCTGCCAGCACTGTGTTCCCACTGTATATACTGTGATTATTATAGATAATATAATTTTGCAACCAATATTTTAGTTAATAAAATAGCAAACATTTGCCAATATTATTCAAAGCCATGTAACTGTAATCAGGTTTGTTTGAAAGTAAACAACCTCTGATTAAACATCTCAGTCCTTGTCATAAATATATAATGCTGCAATAATGTTTTGGATGTTTAAGACCCTTTGATTAGAAAAGATTCCCAGTTATCAATTTACTGGGAGAAATATCTGTGAATACCTTAAGACTTTTGACACATTTACCCACTTGCTTTCCAAAATTAAATATAAATTAGCTGAATTGAGAGTCCATTAATATATAGAAATACAGAAAAATAAGTAGAAACATAAATAAGTTTCTATATATAGAATACAGGAAATTACAGTAAAATAGAGCATGCCTCAATATTAAGGCTTCAGTGGCAAAAGAGTGGGTGAGGAAGTGGTGCATAACCCAAATTAGTCTCTCAAATACTTGAAATTCATTAGGAGTTGCCAGCTTGTCTGGAGCTTTTGACCAGGGAGAGAAGGAAGGGTCTGCTGGAGGCGCCTGAACCCTAATCCAGCGTCTCCTGAAAGCTCAGAACCTTGGTAATTTAAGCAAGATGTCTCTTTGGTATGCCTAGAAGCACCTAAAACCATGACAAAGTGAGGACAAATATAGCATTGTGTACACACACCAGAGTTTCATGTGACAAGTAAAACGAAGGATTCTTTAAAGGCTTAGGATTTCTTTCATGTTAAATATGCTTTTTTTTCTTTTTATTTTTAGATAGGAGAAACTCCATTCTGGAGCAAGCTGTGTAATATAATCTTGTATTGTCTTGTCTTGGAGGAGATTAGCTAGGGAATTGATTCGTGTTCAGTCAGGACATTCCAAGAATCTTTTAAGCTGAGTATGGGGAATTAATACTTCCTGAAATTAATTTTGGCCAAAAGAGACACAGACTTCTGAGAAAAAGATGCAGACATCGCGTGCATGCTTAATTTCAGTAACATTCTTCTCTCTCTCTTTCTGCCTTCTGTCTCATATATACATTTAGGAAACTTAGGTGACTTCAGTGATAACTCAAGATTTTCATTACAAATGACAACTGAGTATAAATCTCAGAAATTGGGTTGTGAATAAAGAATATTTCCCTGTTAAGCTACCGAAGCCCTTTCCTAAGGCATGCTCATAAAAGGCTTAATATCTAACTCACTGTTATAAATGCAAAGGTTTATCACCCTTTCACTGAATGAGTATGGTGTCATGCATATGAGCTCATGATTTCAGTTACCACATGACATGGTTAATTGCACTTTATTTCATAACCAAACTATTCAGTCCTTCATTGAATTAGTTGTGTGCATAAGAAAAGAGCAAATGAGGTAGGTAGGCCCTGGGAAAGAAGAAACTTTGAAGTAGAAGTTTCTTTTCTTGATTGACTAGCATGTGTCATTCATTTTAAAAGAAAGGCAGATAAGAGGGTAACTTTAAATCACAAACCATAAATTCATCACCAGTGTGGAAGGAAAGAACTCTATTAGTGGTAAAGCATATTTAGGTGTACAAAGTTCATTTAAAATTATAATGTATAAAAATAAAAGCATATTATCATTAGCCCTCTGCCAGTTTAGGCCCCTTTTTTTTTTCTTAAACATTTATTTCTTAGTTGTAGGGGGACACAATACTTTTATTTTATTTTTATGTGATGCTGAGTATCCAACCCAGTGCCTCACACATGCTAGGCAAATGCTCTACCTTTGAGCCCCAACCCAGCCCCTGACCCATTATTTCTTATCTAGTGTATTCACTCACACATTCATTAAATAAATATTTGTGAAGGTCAAAGTTTATGCATGAAAAATTAATTTCCTTTATCTAGGTATTGTTATATGACACAATCTTCAGCAAATCATAAAACCAGATGTCATAGTCCATAGGGGCTGCTATAACGGAATACTATAAATTGTATGGTTTATAAACAACAGAAATTCCTCACAGTTCTGGAGGCTAGGAAGTCCAAGATCAAGATTCTGGCAAATTTGTATCTGGTGAGGACTGTCTTGCTGCAACCTTATATGGTAGAAGGGGTACTTGTCACTTCCCCAAAGGCTCCACCAACTAACGCCATCACGTTGGAGATTAGGTTTGAATGTATAAAGTTTGAGCAGTTAATAAGCATTCAGACCATAGCACCAACCCAAACCTTGATAGATCATTGGAACTGGTGACTAGTATCTCAATAGATGAATCTCTTATTCAGGGGAACAACTACATTACTATGTTAACAATCTATATCAAGTAACAGATTCCTTGGATAACAGATTCCATGGTCTTATGAACAAGGGTGAGAGATGAGACTTATAAAACCTAGCATTCCGAGACATCAGAGCAGAAGCCATTGAAGATGATTTAAAATAAAGGAAAGGTAACCATTCTTGTTCTTCAAATCAACTGAAGGTTTTGCCAGACTAGAAACGGAGGGTGGAGCGTCTCCTTGATCAAATCAGAAATTTGACTGTTCCTGGGGATTCTGTTTCTACAGATCAATGTCTCTTTTCTGCCATTGTAGGGAGACATTTTTCTTCTGCTGCATTCTGATTGAAATGAGGACTCTGTCAGATTAGTTCCCTGTAGTATGACTGAGATAAGGCTACTGTGTTTCCATAAAACATTTTTAAATTCAAGGGCAGTGTTTTTCAACTCTGTGCTCCTCCACAGTAATATACATGATGTTCACTAGGGTCAACTATCTGCCATGTTATCATAAGTATTCAGAATGAAATAAATGGTAAAACCTGTGCCACATGTTAAAGTCTATCATAGATACAAGGGAAATTTTCTTCTTAAAGATAATTTTTTTTTCCTATTCTGAGAACATGCTTATTATAACAAAGTTCAGGTGAATTTCGGAGACAAAGATTACATTCTACACACATGCACACATGCCTCTTTTTCTTTTCCACTTTCATAATGAAATGACAAAACAATGTAAAAATTCTACAGATTACCGAAGACTAGAAAAAAGATTTGTCTACTTTGTTGGGAGACAACTCTCAGTGTGTTTCTTGCATTTCTATAAAGCTTACAAGAAGAAGTGCTGATTTTATTTTTTTCTGGAATTTCTTTTCAAGAACTGTTATATGTGGGGGATGTCTGTCTCCTTACAGAACAAGGGGCAGATATGCTTATTGTTCGTTATAAAAGATCCAAATTCTCTAAGCTCAAAGTTTCTCTCCTGTAACTCAATAAACTGCATATAAAAGAGACACCTGGTCACTTCACATTTCTCCTGGGATTTGATAATTGCAGAACCAATACAAGAAAATGCTAATGCTCTAGCTACTGTTGCTGCTATAATAATTTATCACTGACCCAAAAGTCTCATAGCTTCTGTTGACATCTATGAAAATGTGGTAGATTAATCTGCTAACTATCAAGTAGAATTCTAGCTCAGACCCTTTACATTTTTTGACAGTTTTGTTGATATGAATGGGATGCCAACAGAGACATACTTTATAGAAGAGGAAGAAGGATCCTTGTGGGAAAATGAATGGGATTTGATAGAAGACCATGGGAACTGGTAGTCGCCACTGTTTTTTTTTTGTTGTTTGTTTGTTTTAACTAATGCCTTCTTCAGTCTTCTTTAGTTGAGTTGTTTCTGTTATAGATTTTTAAGTGAAATACATGGTTAGTAATTTTCAATATTTTTAAATGATAAAAGCACTACACTTATGAGTATTCTTCCCATAAACCCAAAGAGCAACATCTTTCTTACTGGGAATGGCCCTCAAAGTTCATGCAGTTGACCAACAGAGAAGATGAAAGAAACAGCTGGAGTTTTGTAGCTAGAGGGTTCCTGAAGGGATTCTCTATACCCTCTGGCTCATATAGGGAGCATCAGGAACTAAAAAAAAAATGTTTAAGAAATTCCAGATAGAAGGAACCATTGCTTGGTTTACAAAGATTTAGCTGGGGACTCTAGAAGCCTTCTGGAGAAGTTCTGTGGATGTGTGTGCAATGGTTGGGCAGTGGCTAGAGGATAGTAAGTAGGTGGGTAGACCTGAGAACAGGGTGGACCTGAGAGAAGGTGCCCTGCCTCCCAGGATACAAATTGAGCGTAGAAATCCCAGAGTGTAGGGAATGCAGAATGTTTCCCTTATTCAAGGAGGTTACATTCTAAGACTGACAGTAAATGCCTGGACCAGGGAGCATATCAAACCTGCCATTTACTATATTTTTTTCTCTATAAATACACAAATTTAACTGCCTTTTCCATCTTAACTAAGTATTTATCATGCACTGTGGCTGTGACTTTTGCAGTTTAAAATAAACAGCAAAACAAACTCAAATTTATTTTTTCTTCTTCACAATTTCACAGATAGAAAATTCATTTTTTACCATAGATCTTAGCAACCTCAGCATATATTTTTTTCTTTCCTTATTGAAAACTTTTACCTCTTCACTTAAAGGCAGCACTTTGTGGGAATATCTGAGTTTCCAACATCACTACTCTTGTTTTTTGGGAACAGCTACTAAGTTACTAAAGGGTGGGTAGCTTATATAGTGTGGATACACTATGCAACAGGACAGTCCTCATTTTGCAGGTAGTACAGAGCACAGTGATGTGAGATTTCATCACACTACTACTCAGGACAGCATGCAATTTAAAACTTATGAATTGCTTATTTCTGGAATTTTCCATCTAATAGTTTCAGATCACGCTTGACTGGGGGTACCTAAAACTATGGGAAACAAAAACTATAGTTAAAGGATTGGAACAAAAACCAAAAACTGTGGTAAGATCATGGACATCTGCAGATATACCATAGCAGGAAAATGCTCAAGACCAGGTGGATCTTGCTGCACTGTGGAGAGAGCCAAGGTGCCCAGACAGCACATAAACCTCCAGGAAACTCAGATTCCTCCTGGGAGGAGGAAAAAAGGAAGAATGACAATCTTTATTAGTGAACTGCCCGAGTTTAAATGCTAGGTTGATTCTTCTTCAAACCAAAAAGGGCAGAGGCACTGAGTTGGAATGGATTCTGATGAGCTAAATTAGCTTCCATTATAGACAAGGAGATAAAGTTGCATGTTGAAATACCCAAGTTATGTCTTTAAAACTGTTATATCTTAAACACATTCTTAATCCTGTCTCCTCTGCCTGCTTTGCCCCCCTTTCTCACTGGTGGCTTCCATCTCTCTGTCCGCTAGCTGCTCTAGATTAGCCATGCTCCATTACCCTGCTCACCCAAAAAGTCCTTTCCTCCATGCCCCTGAAGAAACCACTGCATTTCTTATCTCTCCTACCTAAATGGCCTATAAACATACCCAGTATCTTTACTTATTCAATTCAAGTCATTATCATTTGTCTTTGGTCACTGCTGTTCTACTAGAACGGAGTTTATAAAGTTTCCACACACAGGCTACATCTTTTCAGTCTCCTTTCCATTCCCATCTCCTCTGATCTTGTCAGTGTGATCAAACTGTTCCACTTGTTTAAACTCCTCCTTTTAAAAATTATTTTTCATTCTATTTTCTCTTAGGTTACAGCAGTCCTGATCCTAACCTTTCCGCAGGCCTGGTTAATTGACTGCGGACCCTGAAGCTTCTTTTTGGGGGGTTTACTTATTCAACTTGAAGGTTAGATTGAATGGTGCCTATTTATTTTTTAAGGTATGGGAACGAATTACTGTGACAAATTTACACCTAGACGATGGTGTAGGCACACTGCTCCCACACTTGAGAAGCTGGGGTACTCATTCTGTGCTGAGTAGGAGTGCACTAAATCTCTCCCTCCATGATCATGTTATCTGGCAGAAACAATGTATTTTACACTGTATATATTTGCATAAATTAGTCTCTCTCTCTTCCAATTTAAGTTTCTCAAAAGGAAGACTGCTTAGCCTTTAGGAAGATTGGAGTCAGAAGGCTGAGCACCACTGGTGACCATCTGACCCTGGCAAGTGTTGTCTTGTAATTAACCATGGTAGTGACTGCAGGGTGTTGTACCAGATTGATGGCACAGAAAGGGCTAACATCATGTCTTCTCCACAGAGGGTGCATCTCCTCTTTACTTTTGCAGGGGTAGCACCTAACTGGGATCTCTGCTTTCTGAACCGGAAAGGCCATGAGCTATAATCCTATTTCTGTTTGCTTTGTTGTTGTTGTTTTTGTTTTTAACTCTATAGCCAAATGGAAACAAAAGTTGCTCCCTCAAATGACTTTAGAAGAGGTTTTTGTGAAATACTGCTGGTAAAGCTTGTGAATACTGTATAACAGTGTTGCTTATCAGATTCAAGCACATGGGTGAGGGGATCAAACCCCTACATGAACTACTTCTTCAGTGAACCCAAATACTTGTTTATATCCATCTCTGAGGTTTTTGAAACAAGATATTCTCTTGAGGACCTTTTGTGGTTCATGCAAATGTCCTTAAATTCACGTTGTCATATTTATCTTTTGATAATGAGATGAAGTACTTGTCAAACAATAAGATACTGAGAGAAGAATTTAAATTGTGCAGAATACAATTACTTCTCAGAACTGCTTTTTCTACATTTTTTATATGAAATAGCTAATGATTGTATAAGTATTACTATGTGACAAACCACCCAAGATCTCAGTGACCTAAAACAATAAATACACATTGATACTCGTGAATCTATTGGCGAAGACTATTGGAGAGTTCTGCTGATTTGCGTAGGGTTGGCTCATGTACCTGTGGTAAGTGGGTAAGGTTCCTGGAGGCTGGGTAGACTAGGATGGCTTCAGAGACATGCACGGCTGTTGGCTGGTTGTCAGTAGGGGCAATGAGATAATGGAAACATTTATTCTTCATTATCAAACAAGCTAGCCCCGTCTTGTTTTCATTGTGGCTAAACAGGATTCCAACAATAAGAACGGAAGCATGGTTGAGGTGCAGAACTAGAGCATCGCCATTTCTACCTCATTGCATCGATCAAAGTGAATCCCAGTGCCAGCCCATACTCAGGAAATGGAAAACTGATCCTCCCTCTTTGCAAAAAGTCACATTGCAAAGTGGGGGCAGATACAGGAAGGAGAAAGATAAGGAAAATTTTGTAATCAATATACTATAGAGATATTTGTTAGCTTTCTATTTTCAAACACTTTGCAGACAGAGTTACCTTGTCACTGTGTACACAGAAGGATATGATTGAGCACTGAGATTTACTACAAGAATCTGTTACCCCATGAGTCAGAACATTCTTCAGAGTGTTTGAGGAGAATAGTGCATATATCTGACGTATGTGTTGAACCGAAGAGAGTCTGCACGGAAGAAAGTGAACATCATGGTGTGACAGGGCAGAACCTGCCATGAACCTGAGGTAGATTCAGAGGCCCATTCTTCAATCCCCAATTCTTGCATGCAACCAGGCCAGAGAGATTTCAGACAGTTTGCTCAGAGTAACAGGCGTGAGTTTATTAGAAGGGATAGGAAAAGGGAAAAGAAGCACTCTCAAGAGACAGAGTGGGTCTCCTCAGAGAAGAGAGGGATGGCACACAACCTCCTACCCTCCAGTTTTATTGGGGTACCCAGGGAAGTTTCCAGGGAGTCCTGCACAGGTCCACCTTTTGACTTCTGACTGAGAACTTAGGAACTGTATGGACCACTTCCAAGAGACGATGGTTAGAGATTTGAAGGAAATTGAGTCCCTTATTTTTGCCTCAATTGCCTCCCCCCCTTAATTGGTTTATTAACCTTTGAGTAGCCCTCAGTAGGCTTCCTTTGTGAGGGTCTTGATGTTTTGGTTGCCAGGGTGATTCAGCATTGTGCAATAAGGAAGGATGCAGGTCACCTGGTAGAGTAGACATGATCTTAAAACAATAGTTTTTCTTAAGGGTTGTACTAATGTCTGGGGGAGGTTTTGACACAACAACCTCCCATCTTCCAGGTGCTTATCTGTCAGATAAGACTGTGGTTTTCAGTCCCCCTTCATTGTCTTTTGCCTGCTCACCCATTCATGGCTGAGGAGCTCTAACAATGGTATGCCTTCTGAAAACAAGTACTGATGAAAGTTCCTTTACTTTAAATAGCTGCTCCTTTACACAATTAGAATCTGGTATTTTCCACATTAAAACAATCTGTTAGATGGGAAATAACCCCGAGGTCATCTAGTCTAGCAATTTTTCCAACCTACTCAGCTTTGTGATACTTTGAGCTTTTCTTTGAGACGTCCCAGAGGTCTCTCTGTTACTGGGGGAAGGTTTAGAACGAGCAGAAGGAGAAGAGTGGGGACAAGTCCTTGAAAATGTCTGTGTCGGAGCTTCAGACCTGACACATGAATGCAGTTCAACCTGAGTGGTGCTGCCTTTTCCTCTTTTGCATAGTGGGCTTTGATATCCAACTGCACTAAGAGTAAGCCTTTACATAGCTTTAAAATGCCTGGGACTCAGCAACTCAAAACAAGCCAGTGGAATTGTGGGTGAAAGACCTGAACTGAATTTCTCCATGGATATAAATATTTCTCCATATAGATGAAAAGATGCTCAACATTGCAAATCATCATGGAAGTTCAAATCAAATCAAAACCATAATGAGATATACCTCATACCGGATAGAATGGGTATTGTTTAAAAAAAAAAAAAAAACAACAACGCAGGCTTAAAAAGAAAGGAAATTCTAATACATGCTACAACATGGGCAAACATCATGAAGACATTATGCTGAGTGAAATAAGCTGCACAGAAAGAGGAATATTGTATAATGCCATTTATATGAAGCAATGTGGAACAAGTCAAATTCACAAAGTCATAAAGTAGACAATGGTTGAAAAGGCTGGGGGGGAAGCAAAGTGGGAAATTATGCTTAATAGGTATAGTTTCAGTTATAGAAGGTAAAATAAGTTCTAGAGGGAGATGCTGATGCTGACTGCACTACCACTTGAAAGAACTTTGTGTCACATGACATTCCAGTAAAGTTCAACACTTAAAAATGGTCACTCTGCTAAATAGTATTTCCAACATTTAAAAAACAGATTTTAAAACTATTAATCAAATCCAAACTGTTTATTTTGACTTTGAGAAATGTAGGCCTTGCTTTAAAAAAAAAAAAAAAGCAGTTTTAGGTTCACAGAAAAATTAAGAGGAAGGTACAGAGATGTCCCATATGCCCTCTGTCCCTACATATGCATAACCTTCCACATTATCAATATCTACTACCAGAGTGAGACATTTATGAAGTTGCTAAAATTTTATAAATCAACCTGTATTGATGTGTATCATCCAATACACTGGGTTTGGATAAATGTGTAATGACAGATTTCCACCAATGTAGTATTCTACAGAGCATTTTTCTCTGTCCTAAAAATCCCGTTCTGCCTATTTAATCTCCCTCCCTTCTAACTCAGGAAGCGACTAAATCTTTTTACTGTCTTCACAATTATACCGTTTCCATGCCACATGTTGGAATTATACAGCAGGTTTTCTTTTCAGATTGGCTTTCTTCACTGATTAGTATGCATTTAAGTCTCCTCTATCTTTTCATGGCATGATGTGCCCTTTCTTCTGGAATTATCTGGCTGTCCTATGGCTAATTTATCCATTCAGCTACTGAAGGACATGGTGGTTGTTTCTGAGTTTTGCAATTATGACTAAAGCTGCTATAAACATCCCTGTGCCAGTTTTTGCATAGGCATAAATTTGCAACTTCCTTGAGTAAATACCAAAGAGTGAGATTGCTAGATTGCATTGTAGGAGTATGTTTGGTTCAGTCAGAAACTGCTAAACTACCCTCTGAAGTGGTTGTAACGTTTTGCATTCTGACCAGCAATAAATGAAAGTTCCCTCTGCTCTACACTACAGTATTTTTTATTGTCTGTCTTCTGGATTTTCTTTATTCTCATCATTGTGAATTGTATTTTACTGTTGTTTTAATTTGCATTTTCCTGATGACTCATGATGTGGAACATCTTTTCTTATTCTTATTTGCTATTCATAATTTTTGTTAAGGTTTTTCTTTAGGTCTTTGGCCCACATTTAAAATTTATTTGTTGAAGGTTTTCATGAAGTTTTTTGTTAATTAAATATTTTGGATAATAGTCCTTTACCAGATTTTTTTTTTTCACAAAAAATTCTCCCCTAGTCTGTGACTGCTCTCATTCTTTTGATAGTGGCTTTGACAGAGCAGAAAATTTCAAACTTAATGAAGTCCAACTTATCAATTCTTTCTTTCATGAATGATGCCTTTGATATTGTATCTAAAAGTGATCAACCTAAAGTCATCTACATTTTTCTCAAAGTTCTGCATTTTATATTTAGGTCTGTGACCAATTTTGCATTTATAATTGTGGATGGTGTAAGGTCTGCATCCAGATTCTTCTTCTTTATTTATTTTTTACATGTGGGTATTCAGTTGTTACAGCACCATTTGCTTAAGGGTTTATCTTTTTCTCCGTTGTATTGCCTTTGCTCCATTGTCAGAGATCAATGGACTAAACTTGCATATGAATACTTCTGGGATCTTTATTCTGTTTCATTGGTCTATTTTTCTTTTTTTTGCCAATGCCACACTGTTTTGATTATTGCAGCTTTAAAGTAAGCCTCAAAGTTAAGGAGTGGCAGTCCTCAAACTGTATTCCTTTAACTTAGTTTTGGCTATTATGGGGCTGTTCCCTCTCCACATAAACTTTAGAATCAGTTTAGTAGCTTCCAGTTTCTCATAACTAAGTATGATATTAGCTGTAATTTTTTTGGTAGATACTCTTTATTAAGTTGAATTTTCCCTATATTCATATTTTCCTGAAGAGCTTTTATCATTGATGGGTATTGTGCTTTGTCAAATGCTTTTTCTGTATCTATTAATAAGATCATATAATTTTTCTTCATTGTGGATGTGAATGGATTACATTAATTTTTGAATATTGAATTTTTCTTACATACCTGAGATAAATTCTGTGGGTATGATGTTTTATTCTTTTTACACATTGTTGAATTTGATTTGCTAATGTTAAGGATTTTTTTATATCTATGTTTATAAGATATATTGGTGTAGTTTCTTATAATATCTTAGCCTGGTATGATGATATTGGCTTTATAGAATAAATTAGGATGTATTCCTTCTGCTTCCATCTTCTGAGAGATATTATATAGAATTGAGATAACTCTTTACATGTTTAGAAGTCATTAAATAATCCATATATGCCTGGTTCTTTCTGATTTGGAAGGCTGCTAGCACTTGATTTAATTTAAAAGTAAGTATAGATTTATTAAGATTCTCTATCTCCTCTTGTAAGAGTTTTGGCAGATTATATCTTTCAAGGAATTGGTTCCTTTCCTCTAGGTTGTCAGATGCGTGAGCATGGAGTTGTTCATCTATGCTTTTATTATTTTTTTATTGTTCAAGGCATCTTTAGTTATATTCCTTCTTTAATTTCTGATATTAATATTATTTCTTCTTCCTTCATCTTTTTTCTTAGCTGTTCTGTCTTGAGACTATCAATTTTATTTATCTACTCAACGAACTCAAATTGTATTTCATTGATTGTCTCTATTGATATGTTTTCAATTTCATTGATTTCTGATCTTTTATTTCTTTTCTTCTGCTTACTTTGGATTTAATTTGCTTTTCTTGTCCAAGTTTCCTAAGGTGCAAGTTTAGATGATTGTTTTTACATCTTTCTTATTTTCTAATAGATACATTCAATTCTACACATAATTCTGTAAGACCTGCCTCTGCTGCATCCTACAAATTTGGTAAATTAGGTTTCCATTTTGTTCAAATATTTCAAAATTTCTTTTCAGATTTCTTCTTTGAACTATGTTATTTAGAAATGTGTTGTTTCCTTTTAAGTAGACTATGATTTTTCAGTTCTTTTCTTCCTGATTTCTGGTTTCATTCCATTGTGTTGTCTATGTTCTCTATTGTTTCAATTGTTTTATAATTTTTTTTTAAATTGCAGGTGGACACAATACCTTTATTTTATTTATTTATGTGGGGCTGAGGATCAAACCCAGTGCCCCATGCATGCAAGGAAAGTATGCTACCACTGAGCCACAACCCCAGCCCTGTTTGAAATTCTTTGAGATGTATTTCCTTGTTCAGAATGTGGCCTGTCTTTCTAAATTTTCCATGTGAGCTTGAGAACAATGAGTATTCTGATGTTGCTGGAAGAAGTAGTCTGTATATGTCAATTATATCCAATTGATGGATGCTGTTGTTGAGTTAGACTGTGTCCTTACTGATTTTCTGCACAATGCATCTGTCCATTTCTGAGGAAGGGATGTTTAAATATGCAACTATAATAGTGTATTCATCTATTTCTCTTTGTAGGTCTATCAGTTCTTGTCCCAGGTATTTTGACACTTTGTTGTTGGGCACATACATGTTAGGGATTATTATAGCTTCTTGGAAAATTGCCTCTTTTATCATTATATAATGCCCCCTTTTACCACTGCTAACTTTCTTTGCTTCAAAGTTTTCTTTGTCTAAAATTAATATAGCTACTCCAATTTTTTTTTAATTTTTATTTTATTTTTTTTAAATTTTTTTATTGGTTGTTCAAAACATTATAAAGCTCTTGACATATCATATTTCATACATTAGATTCAAGTTGGTTATGAACTCCCAATTTTACCCCAAATACAGATTGCAGAATCACATCGGTTACACATCCACATTTTTACATAATGCCCTATTAGTAACTGTTGTATTCTGCTGCCTTTCCTATCCTCTACCATCCCCCCTCCCTCCCCTCCCATCTTCTCTCTCTACCCCATCCACTGTAATTCATATCTCTCCTTGTTTATTTTCCCATTCCCCTCACAACCTCTTATATGTAATTTTGTATAACAATGAGGGTCTCCCTCCATTACCATGCAATTTCCCTTTTCTCTCCCTTTCCATCCCACCTCATGTATCTGTTTAATGTTAATCTTTTCTTCCTGCTCTTCCTCCCTGCTCTGTTCTTAGTTGCTCTCATTATATCAAAGAAGACATTTGGTATTTGTTTTTTAGGGATTGGCTAGCTTCACTAAGCATAATCTGCTCTAGTGCCATCCATTTCCCTGCAAATTCTATGATTTTGTCATTTTTTAGTGCTGCGTAATACTCCATGGTGTATAAATGCCACATTTTTTTTATCCATTCATCTATTGAAGGGCATCTGGGTTGGTTCCACAGTCTAGCAATTGTGAATTGTGCTGCTATGAACATCGATGTAGCAGTAGCTACTCCAATTTTTTCTTGGTTAATATAGCATATATTTCTTTCTCCTTCTATTTACTTTTCCTTTATGTGTGCTTTTGAAGTGAGTTTCTTTTAGATAGCTTATATTTGGTGTTAATTTTTTTAATCTTCTCTGATAATATCTTTGTTAATTGATAATATTTAGATCATTGACAAAAATGATTATTAATATAATTGGATTAATACCTACCTTATAGACTTTGCTTTTTTTAACCTGGCAATACAGCTTAGAGCTCTTTCCACACCAAACAATAGAGTAGATCTACCTACAATTGCTTTAACAACTGCTTCCTATTCCACAATACAGATGTACCACAATTTATTTAGCCAGATCTCTAATAAGCATTGAGATTATTCCATTTTCTATTTTTGTATTTGTCCTCTTAGTCCTGTCTTTCTTTTTGGACTATGAGTGCCATTGTGATCATTCAGAACACTGCACAGTGTTCCTATCTTAATATTATTACTTTCTTAAGAAATGAATGAAAGAACAAATGGATATAGGCAATATTTTTGACCCAGTAAATTTAGATTCTGATCCTTATTCACTATTAATGGGCTCTCTGACCTTGTGGGTACAGCCTATCACTTTTTCTGGTTTCAGTTTTCCTACTGAAATGAGAATCACTATCCTATGATTCCTAATGTTAGTTTGACTCAGGATTGGATCCCCTTTCCAGCCTCAGGAGCTGAGACAGGGAAGAGTCCCTCTCCTGGGATTGAGTAGAGACTCCTCTTACCTGGGCCACCCCTGAGAGTTCAGCTTGCTCAAAACCAAGAATCATTTTCCTTTGGGAGTAGAGACCTGAGGAGTTGATTCTTTAATGTCCTGAGGGCCATGTGAGGTGGCTTTGCACTGAGATAAAAATCTTTCTGTAAGGGGTATTTGCCTGGGCTACAGTGACTGATACAAAGCAGTTTCACACAGACTGACTGTGATTTGCATAAAATGTCCCCATAATGCAGGGCATTGTGCCTTTTCTGCAAAGGAAAAAAAAATGCATTAGCAAAGGGCCTACAATGATGGGAAAATGGATGTTAACATTTCTGCTTGACTGATAATCTCTGATGTTACCCTTGGGAAGCCCTAGCTTTCAGAATGATTTATTTGTCAGTGTTTGGAGGTTTTTACTCCCATAATGGGTTATCTGGCAAATGTAGCAATGGGCAGTGGAAAGAGGCTTAGTGCTGAAAGCAAAATGGAGAGTTTTATGTTTTCTGGGGAGGGAGGGGATACCTCTGGAGGGGACAGGCAGATGGTGATTTGTTTCTGATTTCTGAGGTGAAGTTTTTATTTCAAAGAAAAAGAATTAAAAGGAGCACAAACCACTGGGCTCTTTTTGTTTGTTTGTTTGTTAATGGTGCTGTTCTTTACATGCCCCTTTTTCTTACTGCCAAATTCTGAAATTAAATGTTTGGGCCCTGAAGCTGAAGGTGAGGTTTTTCTGGCTTTTCCTCTGATATCTTTTTTTTTTTTCCCCCTTGGATTACAGAAACTTTGTGGGGACATTAATAGAGAATTCACATGACAGTATCTTGCCAAGAGCATAATCTGGTTTTTAGCACAGGGCCTGTGTTGAAAGCAGGAAAGATATAGAAAGGCCAGAATCTTGGGGCTTCTTTCTGAGGGAGAATGCAGAAGACCATCTATATTACACTTACCTGCTTTCGTTTCACATTTGCACTTGAGAGTCATATAATCTTGGTCCCTATGTGTTTCTATGGGATGCTCATGCACAGAATATCTTTCTTTCCACCATTCCTCAAAATTTCCCATTGTTATTAGATAAATATCAAATCAAATGCCTGAGCTTTTGAATCTAGGTTTCAAATTAAAAAAAAAACTTTTAGCAATAGTACTAAGTACTCTGCTGCATGAGGTCTTCACTGTATGGATGAAGGCCCACTTACCACTCAGCAGATATGTATTTGTGGCTAGTACTGAAACAGGTGCTCAGGATATAGCTTATGGTTTCTTCTCTCACTGAATTTACAATGTAAGAAAAGAAGAAAATTTGAAAGTATAAGAGAGACTTCAAGTTTGGTTGTGATTAAGTATCAAGGGAGTAGAATACATGGTGACTGTGATGTCTAAGATAATCTGAGTCAAAGGGAATCAAAGCTTTATAGTTATGCCAGGAGAGTAGTTTTGTGTCTTTTAACCCCCAAAACAGTATGCAACCTGGTAGAGAGCTCAGAGTTTCGACTTCAGCAACTTTATTGACAACCTTGAACTTTTGCACTCATGACAGATTTTCACTCCAATAGGAAAGCAAAGCAGATAACATGACCCATATCTGAGGTATATAGTATCTAATTCATTAATTAAAGGAAAATTCTTTGGGGAGCCTTTCATATTCCTTGTGATACCAATTGCTGCAATCTCTCACCATCTGATTTACTATGAAATAGTATTTAGGGACAAGACTTTGGCACAGAAAATGCAATCAAAATCTCTGAGGCAAAAAGTGTAATTACAGGGCCTTTAAACTGACAGCAGTTGAAAAGATTTCACCCAGCACATGAGAAAATCAATGGCAAGATGATATGATTCTATGCCTAGAGGATCCAAAAAATTCCACCAGAAAATTTCTAGAACTAATAAATTCAGTAAAGTAGCAGGATATAAAATCAACACCCATAAATCAAAGGCATTTCTGTACATCAATGACAAATCTCTGGAAGAGAAACTAGGAAAACCACCCCATTTACAATAGCCTAAATAAATAAATAAATAAATACTTGGAAATCAACTTAACAAAAGAGGTGAAAGACCTCTATAATGAAAACTGCAGAACACTTAAAAAAATTACAGAACACTGAAAGTACAGAACAAAACACAAAACTACAGAACACTAAAGAAAGAAATTAAAGAAGACCTTAAAGATTGAACGATCTCCCTTGTTTTTGGATAGGCAGAATTAATATTGTCAAAATGACCATACTACCAATAGCACTGTATAGATTTAATGCAATCCCAATCAAAATCCCAGTGACATTTCTTATAGAAATAGAAAAAGCAATCATGAAATTCATCTGGAAAAATATAAAAGTGAAGCAGGTGGCATCACTACACTAGACCTTAAACTATACTACAGAGAAACAGTAATAAAAATGGCATGGTATTGGCACCAAAACAGACTTATAGACAAATGGTACAGAATAGAGACAAACCCACATAATACAGTTATCTCATACTAGACAAAGGTGCCAGAAACATATATTTGAGAAAAGATAGCCTCTTCAACAAATGGTGCTAGGAACACTGGAAATCTATATGCAACAAAATGAAATTAAGACCCTATCTTTCATCATGCACAAAACTGAACTCAAAATGGATCAAGGACCTAGGAATTAAACCAGAGACCCTGCACCTAATAGAAGAAAAAGTAGGCCCAAATCTTCATCATGTCGGATTATGCCCCCACTTCCTTAAAAAGACTCCTATAGTGCAAGAAATAAAATCAAGGATCAATATATGGAAAGGATTCAAAGTGAAAAGCTTTTTCTCAGCAAAAGAAACACTCAGTGAGGTGAATGAGAGCCTACAGAATGTGAGCAAATTTTTACCACAAGCACATCAGACAGAGCACTAATCTCTAGGATATATAAAGCACTCAAAAAAACTTAACAATAAAAAACAATCAACCCAATCAGTAAATGGGCCAAGGAACTGAACAGACACTTCTCAGAAGATAATATACAATCAATCAACAAATATATGAAAAAATGTTCAATATCACTAGCAATTAGAGAAATGTAAATCAAAACTACTCTAAGATTTCATCTCACTCCAGTCAGAATAGAAGCTATTAAGAATACAAACAACAGGGCTGGGGATGTGGCTCAGTGGTAGAGTGCTCAACTCACACGTGAGAGGCACTGGGTTTGATCCTCAGCACCACATAAAAATAAATAAATAAAGTAAAGTTATTGTGTCCATCTACAACTAAAAAAAAAAATTTAAAAAAGAATACAAACAACCATAAGTGTTGGCGAGGATGTGGAAAAAGGCACACTCATACATTGCTGGTGGGACTGCAAATTGGTCAATCAATATGGAAAGCAATATGGAGATTCCTTGGAAAACTTGGAGTGGAATCACCATTTGACCCAGCTATTCCACTCCTCAGTTTATACCCAAAGAACTTAAAAACAACATACTAGAGTGATGCAGCCACATCAATGTTTATAACAGCACGATTCACAATAGCTAAATTGTGGAACCAAATTAGATGCCCTTCAGTAGATAAATGGAAAAAGACAATGTGAGATATATATATATATATATATATATATATATATATATATATATATATATATATATATATACACATACACACACACACACACACACACACACAAAGGAATACTACTCAGCATTAAAAGAGAATAAAATCATGAAATTTCCAGGTAAATGGATGGAGTTGGAGAATATTATGCTAAGTGAAGTTAGCCAATCCCCAAAAAACCAAAGGCCGAATGTTTTCTGGTATGTGGATGCTGATCCACAATGGGGATGGCGTGGGCCAGTGAGCATGGGAGGAATGGAGGAACGGAGGAACTTTAGATGAGGCAAAGGGGAGGGAGGGAAAGGGAGGGGACATGGGGGTAGGAGAAATGGTGGAATGAGATGGCCATCATTACCCTAAGTACATGTATGAAGACTGTCGCAGTCTGGCTGGGCACACAATCACGAGCCACCACACAGCTTGTAGATTCAAACAGCAACTCTTTATTCCCGAACTCACACCAGCCGTCTACAAACACGTTCTGGGGAAATCCACGTTCTCTGCCCAAATCCACCTCCACTGGGCTTCTATCTCCCCAAAAATATACTGTCTAAATCCCATGAGAACTCAAGGGGAACTCAGGCAGCAGGATACGCCCTATTCCCAGCAGGAATAATCTTAAACCTTAAACCTGGAACCTAAACCGGGAACGCCCTAATCCGCCTTGGTCCTTGAGCAAGGTCACCTACATTCAATGTCACTGCAACATGGGGTACGCTGGCAAGGAAATTGTCATACCTACTTGGCTAATGGCTCCCAGCATCTCCCCCCTTCTGATTAATTAAGCCACATTAACTTCACTCCCCCACTGGCACCAAGGCCAAATTTGGGGGTCAACAGAGGTGAGGCAAAGAACCTCACCCCCCCACTGGTGCATAGACCTATCCACAAGTATGGCTGTATGCTGGACCGGTAGTCAGTGATGGGTATGATTCAATTGCAGTGGTATCAACCTAAGATAGGAGGCTGACGCCTAAAGGTCAGTTTTCCGATGATGGGTAAGAACCATATGTTGAATTGGACAACCTACTAGGCACGGTCCTTAAGCCACATTGCTTGTTGTTTAATTAATCAGAATGGGGGAGATGCTGGGAGCCATTAGCCAAGTAGGTATGACAATTTCCTTGCCAGCGTACCCCATGTTGCAGTGACATTGAATGTAGGTGACCTTGCTCAAGGACCAAGGCGGATTAGGGCGTTCCCGGTTTAGGTTCCAGGTTTAAGGTTTAAGATTATTCCTGCTGGGAATAGGGCGTATCCTGCTGCCTGAGTTCCCCTTGAGTTCTCACGGGATTCAGACAGTATTCTTTGGGAGATAGAAGCCCAGTGGAGGTGGATTTGGGCAGAGAACGTGGATTTCCCCAGAATGTGATTGTAGACGGCTGGTGTGAGTTCGGGAATAAAGAGTTGCTGTTTGAATCTACAAGTTGTGTGGTGGCTCGTGATTGTGTGCCCAGCCAGACTGCGGCATTTGTGCCCAGCCAGACTGTGGCAGAAGACATGAATGGTGACTCTACTTTGTGAACAACCAGAGACATGAAAAATTATGCTCTACATGTGTACTATGAATTGAAATTCAGTCTGCTGTTATGTATAACAAATTAAAGTAAATAAATAAATTTTAAAATAGAAAGAAAATCAATGGCAAACATTTCACAACATCTGGGAGTTGTGATAGGGTCCCCTTAATTGACAGCCAGGGAGAGACATGTAACTACTTGTGCTTTACCTGATATGGGTTTCTATTCTTCTTCACAGGTGAACACATGGCTGCTCACCTCTTTCTGACAACTCTCTGTATAAGACATTTTGTTTATTATCACTCCATCTTTTATTTATTTATTTATTTATTTATTCATTTGTTTATTTGTTTATTTATTTATTTATTGGTACTGGGGATTGAAACCCAGGGGCACTTGACCACTGAGCCACATCTCCAGCCATATTTTGTATGTATTTAGAGACAGGATCTCACTGAGTTGCTTAGCACCTTGCTTTTGCTGAGGCTGGCTTTAAACTTGGGATCTTCCTGTCAGCCTTCAGCTGAGATTACAGGCATGTGCCACCACCCCCAGCAGCACCTTACTTTTGCTGAGACTGGTTTTGAACTCATGATCCTCCTGCCTCAGCCTCCTGATCACTGGGATTACAGGCGTGTGCCACTGTGCCTGACTGCTGCACCCCTTCCCTGACTCAGGCAATGGAGGAGTGCAGTATGTTTCTGGGAATGGGCTGGTTTGTTTTTGTATTCCTTTACTAAGTATAGTTGTGACTTCTCATATGACCCTTGAGTCTGAAGGAAAAAACATGACTTTGCCAATTAATGCAAGTACTTCTAAAGAATAGATCTGTTTGCTCTAAATGCAATGATTCAGCTGTGGAGTGGAAATTGTTAATGTCTAATGAAAAACTCCCTGTATTCCTGTCAAGGAAGTTTTTGAAAAATTAAATTAAAATCTAGAGAAGAAGAATTAATGTTAAGAAGACAGATTAGTGCTTAGTACTGGGCAACTTGTTCTTGTTCCTGTGCACAATGGTTTGTGCTCTTACTCTTGTTTGATTAAAATTAATAACAAGTCAACCACTTGCCATAACCATGGCACCGGTTCCAGTCAGTAAGTCAAGAAAGAATAGTCAAGGTATAGGCCAATAGTTTGGGACATTTGTAACTATTATTAAAAGTTAACTAAGCAGAAACAGCTCAAAGCAAAATGCGAACTGAAAGTACAAATGCTTGCTTATGCATAAGCCAAGATACATTCTTCTATTCTAATTGTAGCTACGTAATATTTTGTTTCTTTGAATAATGATTCCTGTTTTGTAACCACAAAGTACTGTGAGCCTGCCAAAATGAAAAGTATATATGATCAACTTCACAAGTAAAGATGGGGATTCAGCACCTTCACTTTGGTGTCTGTGTAGTTTCTCCACCCCCCTTTCGCCGACTCCTCACCAACCGTTCGTCTCCTGAGACCCCCTGTTGGAGCTGGACTCTGACATCTGGACTATCATTCCATCTTGAAGAAGACTTCAAAAGCATCATTTCAATGTCTAAAGAAATCAACTTTTAGGAGTAGATAAACAAAAGATGAAGTAAAATAAGGTTTATAAAATTGTTCTCTTCATAATAATGGTCAAGCCCCTCTTCTGTATGCTTTTAAAGTTCTCTGTACATACCCTACAATAAGTAATAGGAAAGACGAGTCACCATTTTGTGTTTGTGTGCTATGCATGTGTGATCGTGGGGGGTTGTGTACCATAGCATATCAACGGTTTTCCAAAATGAAAATAAGAATGTAAAATTGACTTCCCAGGTTTTCAAAAAGCATTTTCTTATCCTCTAGTTGGTTCCTAGAAGTAAAACTCATGATACTTGCTAATTTGGGGGGTCGAGAACCTTATGAAACTGATACATTTTGTAGAACAAAAACTGATAATAGCATAAGGAACAACAGAACGAGTCAGGTTAAAGTCTGAAGGCGGTCTGTCTGTTGTGACTTGAGGAGCTCACAAAAGCCATATAACATTACAACCAGATAAAATCATCTGACCTATAATTTAAAAAAGAATTATGTAATAATAAATAGTAAATAGTATGTACATAAAAATTGAGGATAACAATGCATATCTCAATTTGAAATGAAGTCTGATTGATAACATCAGAGTCATTCCTTTGAGTGACATGAGGCAAGCCGGCAGCAGGAACCAGGCAGCTAAACATGGCGCTGGGCAGAGGGGGATGTGAAGGCAGGACTTGTCCTCTGCACAGTCTCTGTAACAACTCTGCCATCCTGTATCTTTCTGAAAACTTATCCTTCCACTTTAAAGTCAATGAATTGGCTGAAAAGGAGCGTTCCCAGATCTGCATGGATTCCCTGTGTCCTCACTATTCCAACCTCCCAACTGGGGAGAGGTTGGATGGTTTCTCATCCCAACTTGTGACCACTAAGATGTTTGACTAGTCCTGTGTGTCTTCTGGGGTTGAGATTGAGAGAATGAATTTATAGACAATGGGCAGGCCACATGTATAAGCAGCACGGGACCACAACCCACAGAAATTTGCCCAGGCAACCCCAATAATCCACAATAACTAGCCCAGAGGTCAGTCTGCTATAAATCAGACTTGTGGGAAGCCAGATTATTATCCCTAGAACAACTCAGGAAGCTGTTATGATTTGGGTCCAGAATGTTCCCTAAAAGCTCATGTGTTGAAAACATGGTCCCCAATGCAGCAAGGTTCAGAGGTGGGGCTTTTATGCAATGATCGGATCAGGACCCTGTCAGTGGATTAAAACATTTGATGGATTAATGCACTAACAGCTGTATGGAATACTTGGAGGAAGAAGGTCACTGGAGGCATTCCCTGAAGGGTTTATATTATCCCCCAGCCCCTTTCTCTCTCCCTCTCTCCTTCCTGTCTGCCATAAACTGAGCAGTTCTCCTTCAACGTGTCCTCTCTCCATGAGGTTCTGTCTCACCTCAGGCTCAGAGCAATGGAACTGGCCAACCATTGACTGAAACCCCTGAAACTGTGAGGCAAAATAAATCTTTACCTTTAAGTTGTTTGTGTTAGATATTTTGAATGCAGCAATGAAAAGCTGATTAACGCAGAGCCAAACAATAACCTTGTAACAACTGGTATCCAAATGGCCAGGACTTGATTAATAACTGACATCTTCTCTGATTTTTGTCTCCACTTCAGAGACAATCAGACCAATCAGAGGAAGCCAAATATGCTCCCTGACCAATCACATAGAATGCCCTGCTTCTCCTTAGCTCTTGTACCATTTTGGAGTGCCCAAAGCTAAGGCAGGGCAAGCAGAGGAAGCTCCATTGGTTTTTACTTCTGGGAAGAATGGATATGATCCAAAGGTGGTTTAGTGGTGAGAGGGAGAATGAAGACAGAGAAACACCAGAAGACGTGGGTAGCTCTTAGAATTATGCACAGGAAAGAGCATCAGGCTCACACTTGGGGACACCTGGCAACTAGAAGCTCAGCACAGAACGAGTGGTAGAAGTAGGTCCCTATTGCCACTGGTCACTGGATACCCCAGGAACAAGGCAGGAAACAAATTCCTGTTGTCTTGTTTCACTTACCCCAGCCACAGTGTCCTAGAGCCCTGTGTTCTACCATGACTCATTTAATGGTAGATTCCGGAAATGAGGCATTATCAACATTGCAACTTCAGATCATGTCTGAGCTCCAAGTACAGCGCAGACTTTTGTGGCCATGTTGAACATCATTATTTTTTGATTTGAGCTCCAGCTCACTGTTCATCTGGCTTGGTGTTTGCTTGTCTTCACTTTTTCAGGCAATTTTTTTTTTTTTTGTCTTCTTGCCTTCGACCTGCTCTCATGAGGCAAGTGGAGATGCCACTCAACCCTTTCCTGTTTCTCTTTCCCTCCAGGGAGTGGGTCCTTGGTTCCTAATGCTTTTCTGAATTCTGAATAGTCCATGGGATGTTTCTGACCCCTCCTTTCTTGTCCAGTTTTCTTATTATTCTCTGAGCCTATGTCATCAGCTGTGCCCAGGTTCCCTAAATGGAAGGTGTATGAGTTTTTAAACCCAGATTGGGGTACAATTGGGGTGGGTAGTTGGAACCTTGGAACAGCCAAGGCCAACTGGATGGCTCTGGAAGAGCCCTTGCAGCTGTCACCTTCAGGATTACATACTTGCCGGACAGAGTCCCTCATCTTATATGATAATTAGTGCATCCCAATATTTTGTACAATGCTTTAGAGTTTCTTGTATGTATCTGATCTGATAATAACAACACTAGAAAGGGACCCTTATTACGATATGCATTTTCTAACAAAGGATGTGCATGCACAAGACATATAATCAGATTCAAAAGGTTGGGAAGAACCAAATGCAATTGCCGATCATGATCCTCTATCCAATTTTAGCCCCACTGATAATCAGGTATCTCTGTCTCTCATGAGTGAATGCTCTGTGGCTCCAGAATGACTGGAGTAATTCCCTAACCCCTTGTGTTTGGCTGGCTGTCTTCAATACAGTATTTTTTATACTCACAAAGTCCTGAAACAGTGATGCATCTGTCCCCCAACCCCATGAATCACTCCTTGCTCTGTGCATCACATTCCTGGCTTGCTTACTAGTACTAGACTCAGTGGCTTTACATGGAAGATTACACTTAATCTGCTCAACACCCTCTGAGGTAGGCACAACTATTATTGAGATTTTATAGTCGTGGAAAATGAGGCTGTAAATAACTTACATTCAGATAGCTAAGAAAGTGGCAGAGTTGGAATTCAAACATTCATCTGTCTCACTCCTAAGGCTGAGTTCCTCATCTCTGACTTACATGGCCTCTTTGTGTGTAAGTTGCTTCTCCCACTGACCTCTAAACTCTAGAGAATAGGGGCCATAATTTCCATATTTTGCACTTAATAATACTGCCTGAAACATAAGAGGTTCTCAATAACACTCTTTGAATGAATGAATGAATGAATGAATTAATTAATTAATGAGATAATATACTCTGGGGCCTTTCTGAAAACTGGTTTCAGGTACCAAGAGAACATTACTACTCTAAATCCTCAGTGGGCTGAACAATACATTAGCTCAGAACTTTGAATTCTCCTCAAATTTCCTGAGGGATGAGGTTGTTTTCTTCAGCCTTGATGTGGTGGTGTTCTCTATTCATATCTGTTTTTTTTTTTCCTCCCTTGTTGAATGAAGACCAATGTACTAGCCACCTATATCATGAGGGTATTATGAAAAATTTGGGGAGCTCATAAGAATAAAAAGCTCTAAAAATTACAGGCATTGAAGATATGTATCATATATGGGGTAACTTGCAGAAAAGGAGTTTTCTTCCCTTTTGTTCCTTTTCTTTTCTTTCTTTATTTTTTTGAGTCTCTTAATAATCAGGGAATCATTAAATATTTCAAAAAAATGGGTGAAAAACTGTGATGAAGAGCTGTTTTATGTATTTTTAAACTCTTCCTCTTTTCTATTTTGCTTTTTAAAATCATGGTTTCAGATATTTTCGTCAGCTTGAGTGAGCCAATCTTATTTTTAAAAAGTCCTTTCTCTTCTTAATGGTTTATCTGTTTGAACCCCTGAGTGCTATCAGCTCCCTGAGTATTTATAAGGGTTGTGATTATTTAATTACCTAGATGATTAGTTGGATTTTTTTTGCCTTAAAGTGCTTGTACTTACTTGAAGAAGTCATTAATTTCTTAACAGTGATTCAAAGAATAGGTTCATAAGATACAGAAATAAAAGCAATATCTTGAATGAATTTATGATAGAATCCCAAATGAGAGAGATCAGGGGAAGACTTAGTCCTCCAGCTCCAGTCTTGACCTTCCTCTAGTGATGCCTCCTTGAAGTGACCTTTTTCTCTTTGTCTGCAGAGAAAGTGACTGTCTCTGTGAACAGGATTCTGCAGGAATTATTTCTAGTCGACCTTCAGGTTAACATTAATGGCGAAGGATGGGCTCAGACTTTAAAAATGGTGGCAGTATAGATTGGAGCCAGATTGATGGGGTTCTTTACTTTCGACATCCCCCGAGTGAATGGTTCTTTGGCTGCATATTAAAATTACCTGGGTATCTGGGTCTCCGCTTCCACCTCCACAGAGTCTGATTTACTTTTACTGCTGTATGACCTGGGAATCACACTTTTAAAAAGCATTCCAGATGGTTATAAAGTAGTGCCATGCCCAGAGTCTTTATCAAGGAATTTTACATAACAGAGAACAATTGCTAATGGAGAGACAGGGCAGGTGGGAGTGGGTAGGAGATTGATCACTGCCTTAGCTAGCAACTTACAAATCAAGTGAAGTACTGTCCCACTCACCTGGTGCTGGCAGTTTACATCCTTGCTACTCCAAGTTTAGTCTGGCTCCCAGCAACACCTGGAAGTTTTTTAGAAATACAGAACCTCAGCCTGAACCCAACCAGAGTCTGCATTCTAACAAGATTCCCAAATGATTTCTCTGTGCACTGAAGTTTGAGAACCCTGACCTAGATTGCAACAGGGCCCAATAGAATAACTAACGGCGGGGAAAGACCTGCCATGGGCTTCATACACAGTCCAAACATAGTTTTTGGTGATAACTATTTTATTCTGGCTCATCTTTATAATGGCTTCTGAGGCTCAATGCTCTCCTAGAAATTCATCTCAAGATACCTTAAATGGTGCTTTTCCTGGGCCTCATCTTACCTTTTCTTGGAAGAGTGGTTGCAAATGTGTTTGCTGGTGTTGCTAGTTAGACTCACTCTTACCCTATCTTATGTCTAAGTTTATATTACGTAATTAAATAACTACATTACATACTGATAAAGGAACTACACATCTTTAGAGTATACAGGGTATACTAAAAATAAGCAGTACATTTTCTCAAGAGGCAAAATACATAGAAGATAGGAATGTATTGAAAAATTTATTGAAGGTATTTTCAAAACATATCTCCAGAAGAAATGGCCTATATGAAAAAGGGGCGGGGTGGTGGTAAAAACTGGGACTCTCACTGATGCCCTGTGTAGCTACTCTCTGAGTCTCTATTTTCTCATCTATAAAATGGATATAATATTATATGCAATCCAACCACAAAGGACTGTTTTGAGGGTCCAGAGATAAAATACATCTGAAAAATTGTACAAACTGTGAAGTATTTCACAGGAATGAAAAGTTGTTGCTACTAGTGTTATTGAACCTAAATGCCAGAAAAAAATTCCTTAGGGAGAACAATTACATCTTCCTGAAATGTGGCAGGAGGGCTTTTTTGCTGTTTGAACTGGTTCTGACACATTGTGATGATTTCTGTCTCTAAAAAATATGACGAGTCTTGGTTCCAGGCAAACTTGCATATATCTGTTTGCATAGCAAATAGAGTGCATATCCAGTTAGTTATCCTTGCTTTTTTCACACGACACTTCAGTTTCTCACTTAATCATTACTGTTTTTTTCCCATGTTGTTAAATATTATTTGAAAAAATGTGATTTTTAATTCCTGTAATAGTTTTATATTCTATAATTTGTTTCTTCTTCTATGTGGGTCACATGTTGTGACTCTAATTTTGACTCATAAATAACATGATATATTATGTTTAAAATTAAATGTTAACATCCCTCTTTCCCCTTTCTTTCAGTGCATATTTTTAGATATGGATCTCTTATGCCATCGGGCGTAAGATTTCTAAGACTTTTTACATTTATTGTAAGCTTTCCAATGAGAAGCTGTTAGAAGTATATAAGAATGTTTATTGTATTACGCCCTCATTAGGACAATTTTTTTTCTTTCTTTGCCACTGTTTGAAATACAAAAATGGTCTTTGTAAATTGTAATTTGCATTACTTTATTACTAAAGTTTATTTTTCATATGTGAGTTGGATATGAGTTTTTCTTTAGTTCTTACCCTTATCCCATTTTTTGATCAGAGTGCTTTTATACATCTGTTATTTTATTATCCTCACCCAGAGCACCGCTCCCAAAGGTGAAAATTTTAAGCCAAATGGAAGAGGAAGCATGTTTCCTTCCTGTTCTAAAAGTGCCTTTTACTGCTTATAAAATTAGCTACTTATTCTGCCACAGAAAGAGATAATAGTCAAGAATAAAAGCAATAGTCTCAAATATAATCTTTTAATGTTGAAGATTTTAATTTTTTCTACTTTCAAAATCAAATGAATTCAAATTTATTTATTTATTTTTAATTTTTTATTGTTGGCTGTTCAAAACATTACATAGTTCTTGATATATCATATTTCACACTTTGATTCAAGTGGGTTATGAGCTCCCATTTTTACCCCATATACAGATTGCAGAATTACATCAGTTACACATCCATTGATTTACATATTGCCATACTAGTGTCTGTTGTGTTCTGCTGCCTTTCCTATCCTCTACTATCCCCCCTCCCCTCCCCTCCCCTCCCCTTTTCTCTCTCTGCCCCCTCTACTGGCATTCATTTGTCCCCCTTGTATTATTTTTCCCTTTCCCCTCACTTCCTCTTGTATGTACTTTTGTATAACTCTGAGGGTCTCCTTCCATTTCCATGCAATTTCCCTTCTCTCTCCCTTTCCCTCCCACCTCTCATCCCTGTTTAATGTTAATCTTCTTCTCATGTTCTTCGACCCTACTCTGTTCTTAGTTACTCTCCTTATATCAAAGAAGACATTTGGCATTTGTTTTTTAGGGATTGGCTAGCTTCACTTAGCATAATCTGCTCTAATGCCATCCATTTCCCTGTAAATTCTATGATTTTGTCATTTTTTAATGCAGAGTAATACTCCATTGTGTATAAATGCCACATTTTTTTTATCCATTCATCTATTGAAGGGCATCTAGGTTGGTTCCACAGACTTGCTATTGTGAATTGTGCTGCTATGAACATCGATGTAGCAGTGTCCCTGTAGTGTTTCCTTCCTGTTCTAAAAGTGCCTTTTACTGCTTATAAAATTAGCTACTTATTCTGCCACAGAAAGAGATAATAGTCAAGAATAAAAGCAATAGTCTCAAATATAATCTTTTAATGTTGAAGATTTTAATTTTTTCCACTTTCAAAATCAAATGAATTCAAATTTATTAAAAAAAAATTTAAGCCAGGCCTTGCTCAATTGATAAATGATAGAGGATCTCTATAGATCTATACAATCAATCCAGCATTCTATAATTCTCACATGCATTTATTGATGTAATGTCTAGATTCTGATGTAGAATTTGCTAATACTGGAATTAAAAATAAACGTGATTACTAAAATATTACCAATAAAAATCATATTACTCTGTTAGATATATAGAGTTGCTATATTTCACAGAACCTATGTCTAATATCTATCAATATGCTTATTGATAGATAATATCAATATGCTTAGCAATATGCTAAAACTTCTTACTCATTTGCATTACCATCATCTAAAGCCAAAAGTTGCTGATGATAAAAGAGGAGGATGGTAAATATTTTAAGCCAGGTTTGTCTTCATCCACTGCTCTTTGTAGAAAACCATTCTCAGTCCTTCTGTACTCCAGCATAAAGGGAAGCCAGTGGAAGCACAGCCCAGAGAAGTGGTCAGGTGGGGGGTTTTGCCTGGTTGGTCACAAAGCACCATCACCTCAGTTGCCCCTGAAACTCATTCCAGGGATTATGGGGCTTCCTTCCAAAGTGTTGTTTCCTCCTAGATATTACCTCTGTGATTCAGAGAAGTAATGATGTGTCCCATCCATGTGGGCTTTCCATGGAAGACTAAAAGCAAAGATGGGCTCCTGAGACATTTAATTAAGTTTTTCCATTGGAATCAACTTGATATTAAAGCATCTTAATAGATGCTAATAACTCATGAATTCTTATAAAATAATATTTTAAATTATGAAACTTGTAAAGGAATCTAGAAGTAGCATATGTCCACACTTTATTTCATTTTAATTAACATTGATTCTAAGTCATACCATCAATCCAAAAGGATGGTGAAGCAGAAGTGAAAAAATCTCTAAATTATATGTAGAAACTGATAGCAGGCAAAATTGACTACAGTCGATATTAAGGAAAACTTATCTGTTAAACAATAAAATGTAAAAGAAAACTGAAGCATATCAGAATGGATTACCAGCTAAGCTTTAACTGTAATGGATCACTGCATGATTTATATCCCGTCTTCTTAACCAGGATTCAATAGAAAGCTCACCCTGTGTCATTTCGATAGGGTCAAAGTCTTTGTGGATCTCTTTGGCCTTTTGACTTCAGTACTGTGGGGCTTTAGAGAAGCTCTGGTGAAAGCTTGTGAGGCTCAACTTCAAGTGCTATGGTATGATTGAGTCACACTGCATGTGACAATTAAGGGGTTAAAGCTGTCCTGGCCTCATTAAAAAATTAATAACTTATATTTATGGAGTGCTCACAACATGCATGTTCTTTTTTAATCCTCACAATAAGCCAGTGAGTTAACTTCAGTTATTTTTCATTTTATAATTGAGTAAATGAGGCTCAGAGAGAGTAATTAAGTCACCCAAATATGTTTAGCAAGACCACAGGTAAAAACAAAGGAAAACCAGTCCTCTATTTTCCAAGTATCTTGGCAAACTCAGGTATGTTCCTGGTATATTGGATTCCCTGACTAATACTGTCAATTTTTGGAGAGAATTCAAGACTCATTCTGCTTTTCTAAACTAGCAAACATCTACCTTTTCATAAAGTAGGTATTCTAAAAGAAATGTTAATTAAAATTGATTTAGAAAGTTCCATTTTCAATAATAATAATGGGTCATATTTCATAGTGAAACTTAGGTTGCTATATAGCTGCAATCACTTTTAAACACTGATTTCTACACAATTAGTCTCATTTCTCCAGGATATGGTGTATATATATATATATATATATATATATATATATATATATATATATATATATATAGAAAGACTTTGGATCAAATCCTTTGGATCAAGATGGGCCTCATGCATTTGATTTACATTTTTAGAGATTTATTTTCCCTTTAACTCAAAGGGTACAAGGGAGAAGGAAAAGTTAAATTGTAATTATAGTTTAACACAAAATACCCTCATCATATTTAGAGAATCCAGTGATGAATTGAGCTTGTTCAGATAACAAAGAGGCTGTCATGTGACTAAGTTCTGGTGGACACTGGCCACAGCATGGAGAGGAAGCTGTAGCTCACTTGCCCAACTGACCCACTTGAATTCGGAAGAGTCTGGTTCTTACAGAAACCTGTTAAATCGGGACCAAGCCACATGAGTGAGAGCCAAACTTGGCTTCTTACCTGAAAATAATAGCATTATAGTAATGAAAGCTGATGGAAAGATTTCAGGTGATAGAAACAAGGATTAATCAGATATCTTCACAGATGTTCAGATTTCAGCCCACTAAGACAGGATGACCATGTCAGGGTGCTTCCCCCCATGATCATATGTTTCCTGCTTATTTACTTAAGTTTCCACTTCTTTAGGAAAGTCACTAGAAACCTCATTTTCCCAAAAAAGCAAATCCTGAGACAATATAGATTTTACATCAAAATTATTTTTAAATATGAGGAATTGACATTATCTTCTACATTTTCATTTTTGAGCTGAGTCAAAACTTATCAAGGAATGGGGTTAATTATGGCCTCTTAAGATAAAGCAACTCCACTACAGAACACATTTTATTCATGGACTTTGGAACACAAATAAGGCAGAACATGAATATGAGGACACTCGTTTTTTCCCTTTGTTCTTTTTTTTTACAGTACTCAACTAGCTGAACAGTTCTATAAATAGAGGGAAATGTCATCATTTTAGGAAATATACTAGAGATGAATATAGGAACAATGGGACACAGGTGCCGGATGGGAACACAGGGGCAAATCTGTGTCTTTCATATTCATGAAGGTCTGGGATCCCAAATATGCATCCAACAATAATAGTCATGTAGTTCAGAGGAAATGAGGAGACGTCCCAGAGAAATAATCGTCTCTAAGAAATTGCCAACACCCAAGTATAAATTAAATATAATCCTGACTAAGCGTTCCCTGTCATTAATCATTGTGCAACATCATCCCCATGGCCTCCAGGCTGCATTAAACTTCAGGAAACATTCCTGGCTCTGTTCTAAAGGCCTTGTGTCTGAGCCAGAGACTGTGGGAAATCATCAGTTTCTGCCCCAGAGGATAGGGGTAGATCTCAAATTCACCCCATAGGCTCTCCAGTCCCGGGAAGTGAGATGTCTACGTGTCCCTGAAGCCTGGACGTGCTGTTTCTGCTCTCAGCTTCTACTCACAAACACTTCAGAGAAAACTCCCTGAGCAAATGCGACTCGGGCCTGCGGCTGGAGAGCTGGAGTCTGAGAAATCCCCAAATAATGTTCAGAAGTCATCATATTGGTCCTTTTGGAATAGTGTTCCACTTACAGCTCCACTTACAAGAAGCATTTACAGATCATTATCAGAGACCTTTGAGAATCTATAATCACATGCTGTTGTAAGATCATAAAATTCATGTCAAAGACAAAGTCCTCAACCAGGAATTCTCCATCTTGGCGCATGCAGAGTGATCTTTATGTTCTCTTTTCCTGGTTTTCTGCTGAGAGAAATCGTTAATAAAACAAACAACAAAAAGAAGTTATTTCTCAGGATGAGTTGTTGCCCTGGGTTCCTCCCTGTCTACATTCTGGCTCTGGGTTTTCACATTACACTGTCCACCAATAGAAAATGGAATTAGTCGAGACTTGAACTCCAGACCTGAATTTTGCTACTCATTTAAACCTCGGACTCTGATCTGCACCACACTTGGTTCCTGGATCTTCTGTTCAGCCCGGCACATGATACCATTCAGTTTTTATGTGTTCAGCTCTCTTTGCCTGGCTTTGATGTCTGGCTGCTGCTCCAGTTGGTGGTGACCTAGGGTGGATTTTTGCTGGGTTCCACTCTGATGTGGAAGAAAGCACAGGTTAATGGCATAGAGTTCAGATTGCTCAGTCCATGTGGAAAGATATTCCATTGTGGGCACCTGTGGATGAAGGTGCAGACTATCTGATCCTGTTTCCCACCCACAGTTGGTGAAGGCTCTGAGTTCTCAGTCAGTAAAAGAGTCTGGTGTCACAGAACCAAGGGTTGGGATGGATTGTTCTCGGCAAAGGGGGTGGGTTCTAGAACACCCAGAGTGAGCCAAGCAGGGGGACTTTGCCAACAACATATGGAATCCTAAGCAGCCATGCATCAGAAAGGACATTCACACAAAGGTGGCCTCAGATGACACTTTGGAGTAGTGTCACAGAGCTGGTAATCTAAGGCTGGACAATGTCAAAATTCCGGTTGAGAAACAAAAAAAGAGAAATGTGTGAAAAGTGCTTCAGGAAAACTCTTTGTCTACAGCCCTCAAAAAAAATGGAAGCTATGGAGCTAATGATTATAGCAATCTTCACTGTACCCTTGTGATTGTGCTCCTTAGAAAAGTCTGTGTTTTCTTCTGCCTATCTACTTTCTATGTTAGGACATGGATCAAGATTAAACATCAAGATTAAAAACAAGCATGTTAGCATTCGATTGCCTGGACTAAAATCTCAGCTCTGCCATTTGCCAGCTCCCTGGCCTTGAGTGAGGAGCCCTTTCTGAGTCTCACATTCCTGATGTAATAAAACCCACCTCACAGGGATGTTGTAAAGGTTCCCTGCAACAGTCTTTATCTCAATGGCAGTTATTATTTTTGGATGTTTCTTGTTGCTACCCAAATTTCTATTATGAATTCACCCTGACAAAATGCTTTTCTCTTTTGTATTACTGAAATATCCAAGATATTTCCATGTAAATGCCAGCAGTCCTTCTTACTGTTCTTGTTAAGTGTGGCATGACTGGTCTTGGTTCACACACTGAGTGGCTGTCAAAGCTCAGTGAGATTATCAACCAAATCTCTGAAATCACAACCTAAAGAAGGTTCCATTTAAAGATGGCACCGAAATACCAATGACTACCTTTAGTCATTGAAATTATTTCCTGTTTATACAAATTTTATTATTTCAAATAAATTCTCAAAGGCTTTGGCTTCTTCACCTCTTAAGTACCCCCAGACCACAAGGAAAACTCCTAAGAGATACTTCTGCCTCCAGGTGTAGAGTTGTCCCTTAAAGATATTTACTTATTGTATTATTTAAATACAAAGGCCGTTCTCTTACCATGGAACACTTAAACTTCCATGAGGTTTTAATTTGTTGAAGATCTTAGATTTTAAGATCTTCAATAAATTAAAACCTAATGAGTCTTAGATTTTCCTTGTGGGTTAAAGGTCACTCAGGAAGTGCTAGGTAAGAGAAGAATCTAGAACTCTGATAACTTTTATTATCTCATTAGACAAGAAATTCTTTGAATTCCCAAACCTCCAGGCTACTCAAAAATATCAGGAAAGCCTCCTACTTTTTAATCTATCAGGAAAAAAAAAAAAACAGGTAAATCCAATTTTACATGAGTAAGAGATTTCTAAAGCTGCAAATTCAAAGTGGTTATGTGAAACTGAGAAAAATCTACAAAGGGTAACTGTATAATTTATTGTATATAAAAAAGGGAACACTTTGAGAGTAAAAGGAACTCAATAAATATGCTTGTGACTTAGCATTTGAAAATTATCAATGTAATGTAATTCACCATCAAAGGGGAAAATATGTCTTTCTCAGTAAATAAAGAAAAAGCATTTGATAAAATTCAGCATCCAGTTTTGATTAAAATTCATGGCAATATGTCAAAATACATTCTACTGTCATGTATAACTAAAAAGAACAACAATAACAAAACTCCATGACAAATAAGGAATAGAAGGAGATTTCTTCAATCTTATGAAGTAAATGTTGAAGAAAGTATGTATTAAATATATCACACTTAAGAGTGATGTTATGTATTGTATATTTGATGTTATGTAAAGTATATTGAATACTTTCTCTTTAAGAAGATGTTTAATAGCATAATGTATTAGAGTTCTTAGCTAATGTCATGAAGCAAGAATAAATAAAAGTCATACAAATTGAAAAGGAAAAATAAGACAATTGTAATAGTAGATGGTTTAACTATTTGTGTGTAAGACCATAAAGAATCAACTAAAACAACTACTTAGCAAATTTAGGAAGGTTGAGGAAAACAAGTATACAAAAATCAGTTGTATTTCTAAATACAAACAATCGTAAACAACTGAAAGATAACTTAAAAACATTTCCATTTACAATAGCATCAACACAAAATAATTTAGGGATAAATTTAACAAAAAATATATTAGTGAACTGAAGAAAAGCATTTTTAAGAAAAATTACATAAGGCCTAATAAATGCAGAACTATGTCATGTCTCTGGTTTGTAAAACTCAATATTGTCAAAGTGACAATTCTTCCTAACCTGACCATCATAAATTAATCACAAGTTTAATCAAAATGCAAACAAGCCTTTTTAAAATTTCTTTTAGAAATTGGCAAGTTGATTTTAAAATGCATGTGAAAATTCAAAGGGTCTAAAAAAATCATGAAAAAAGGAAAAAAATAGAAGGTTCACATTATCTAACTATAATACTTCCTGTAAATCAAGTAATATTTATATTATACAACCATTTGTTTTCTATAGATGATGTGAGGATAGACAGGCAAATGAAGCACAGTGAAAATCTAGAAATAGATCCACACTTTGAGGGCCAACTGATTTTTTTTTTAATTGTGGTTAAATATGCATGACATAAAATCTAGCATTTTTAATTTTAACTACTTTTAAGCATATGGTTCTGCAGCATTTAGTACATGTGCATTGTTCTGTTACCATCTCCACAATCTATCTCCAGAACTTTTTTTCATTTTCTCAAACTGGAATTCTATATCCATTAAACACTGACTTTCTGTTACCTCCACAGTATAACACTTACCTATTATATAAAAATTAACACAAAATAATATCATAGGTATAGAACATAAATGAGAAAACTGTTAAAAGAAAACATAAGAGAAAAACTGTCAATACTTAGGGTTGGTGAAAGTTCTTATAGATGACCCCAAAAGCAAAATTCATAAAATAAAATTTAAAAAATTGACATGTTTTAGAGATTCTAGATTTAAAATATTTAAAATTTCTTCAAAACTTAAAATATTTTCTCTGTAAAACACTATGAAGAAGATGAAAATACAAACTCTAGACTGGGAACAAGTATCTGAAAATCATAAAGGACTCATATTTAGAATACATGACAAACTCTCAAATCTCAACAGTTAAAAAAAGGGAACAGACGAAAGACAAGAGAGCCTTTTCACTGGAGAGATGAAGAGAACACACGTGTGGCAAATTAAGCACTCGAGGAGGTGTTTAAGACCACTACTGCTGAGTATATCAGGCCATCATACACCTACCACAATGGCTAAAATAAGTAACAGTGACAATACCACATGCTTGAGAGAACGTGAAGCAACTGGATTTCTCATATACTGCTAATGGGAGCATAAAATAGTACAGTCATTTTGAAATTTCATTTGGAAATCCAGTTTCTTTGAAAACTGAACATATTCTTAACAATCAACACAACAACCACACTCTGGATATTTATCCTGCAGGAATAAAAACTATGTGCACACAGAAACCTGTACATGAATGTCGATTGTCTCGAGCCGTTCATGGGTTGCTTGTGGGTCACCGTGCATGGAAGCCTCATGGATAAAGATATATGGTGCCTAGGAATAACCAGGGGACATTTCCTCTAGTCAATTGCCCAGGGACAATGTGAATCTCTTTCCTGCTCTGCGGTGGTCCACTTGAGATGGGTGTGACCTGCCAAGATGTCAATCAACCTGCTGACTGCAAGACTCCGCCCTTGAAACCTTATCCCTGCCTTAAATAAACTACTGGAGCCATTTTCCTTTTGTCTAGTTCCAGGACCCATTTCTGAGTATGTGTTTTGTTACTTATTAATTATCTGAAATTGCAAGTTTTAGGGTGGCTTGGATTGTTTATATTGGATTGTTTGTCTTTGTTGGATATATAGAAGTCCATTACATACTCTTGACACCAGACCCTCATGAGATATTAATGCATTGCAAATATTGTCTCCCAATCTGTGACTTGATTTTTCATTTTCTTAATACTGTTTTTCAAGAGGCAGAAGTATTTTCAAAATTTTGGGCAGAATAAAGAACCCTTTATTGAGATGGATGCTAGCCACTGCCCTCCCCCTGAAATAGTTGATCACAGCTTTATGTTCATGGACCCAAACTAAAAATATCCAATGTCCTTTAATAGGTTAAATAAACTGCACACATCTATAACGTGGATTATTACTTAGGATGAACAATTGATACATGAAACATCTTGAGTGGATTTCAAGAGCATTATGCTGAATAAAAACATCAAATGTCAAAAGTCATATACAGTGTGATTTGATTTACATAGCATTTTCAAAATTAAACTTGATAAATACAAAGAACAAATTATCAGTTGCCAAAAGTTAGAGATAGTGTTAGTGGTGGCAGATGATGGGTGTGGCTTTACCCAGTTTCTCCCATGGTTGTGTGTGTGTGTGTGTGTGTGTGTGTGTTTTCTTTCATGGACCAGTGATGCTTTATTCAGCAGCAGAGAGACACATCTTAAGGGGAAAAATGGCGGAGGGCCACCACGAGGGGCTAGGTTTTATAGCAGAACCAGGTCACGGAGGAGTTAGTGACTTTGGTGGACACTTTTGATGGGCAGGGGACAGGGCCAAGTCATGGGAGTTTTGATGGCCAGATCATTTAGGGTGGGGTGGGCAGGTAGGGGAACAAGAATGTAAGTTCCTTTTGGGCTTACTGTCCATATCCTTCACAAGTGACAATGAATGACGAGATCTGAGATCTTCGTTTCAGAAAGATAACTCTGGCCCTCTGAGGGCTTATGGGCGGGGGAGATGGCAAATACTTCAGAGGAGCAGTGATGAGGATATTGGCCTTTCTGATTAAGATGAAGGAAAGAAATAACCTGTGGGACGTGTTCCTGAAGGAGGATCTACAGAATCTGGCAACTTATCAGATGTGATGGTTGAGAATGAGCCTGAGGTCAAGGATGGATGGCTTTGATGGTGCATGGAAGCCTGGGTGAAGGGAACGAAGATGAATAGACTAGGAACCTGTGGTTGTGAAATAGCTAATTAGAATCATTTCTGGTCTGTGATGTTAAAAGGGTGGGGACAGTTCAGTGAAACCAGAAACCTCCTGAGGCCACACTGAAGGTCCTTGGATCTATAACTCTGGGTAGGGGACAGAATGACACAGAACTTAAGCCACCCAGTTATTTTAGGGGATCAAGGCTGAGCTTTCTTTCTTCTACCCAGGATAGGAATCCAGGCCTGAGCCTGTGGTTTTTCCTCATCCCATGGCTGTGTTTTATAGAGATCTACTCCAATATGGAAAATGGGAAACCGACACTGTGACAGTTTATACATGTAGGCCTGTGCCATTTGATCCCAAGTATAGATTCTTATAACCACTGTCATAATCAAGATACAGAACAAATCTGTTACCACAAAAATCCTCCTCATGCTACCTGTTATGGGTTAGATAAGAGGACCCCCCCCAAAAAAAAACAAAAACTCATGTGTGCAATACAAGAATTTTCAGAGGTAAAATTATTAGATTATGAGAGGTGTAACCTAATCAGTGGCTTAACCCACTGATATGGTTTAACTGGGCAATAACTATAGACAGGTTGTGGCTGGGAGAAGTAGATCATGTAGTTTTGGGGGCTTTTTTTTGTCCCTGGTACTATCTTTGAACTGGACATTTCAAAATTTTGAAAATACTTCTGCCTCTTGAAATCAAGTCACAGATTGGGAGACAATATTTGCAATGTATTAATATCTCATAAGGGTCTGGTGTCAAGAGTATGTAATGGACTTCTATATATCCACAACAAAAACAAACAATCCAATATAAATGGGCCAAATACTGAACACATATTTTACCAAAGAAGATGTGTGAAAGACCAAGAAACATAAAAATATATTTAATATCATCAGTCATTGGGAACATGAAAATGAAAATTACCATATGAAATACCACTTTGTATTTACACAATGGCTAAAATTAAAAAGACTAATCAAATATTGGCTAAGATGAGGAGTAACTATGACTATCATATATTTCTGGTAAGTGTATAAAATGGAACACCCACTTTGGAAAACTATTTGGCAGCTTCTTTTTAAAAAGTTAAGCTGGGGAAAAAAAAAAAAGCATTATTCTGAAAAGCAAAAAAAAAAAAAAAAACAAAGTTAAGCTGGGCACACTGGTGCACACTTGTAATCTCAGTGGCTCAAGAGGCTGAAGCAAGAGGATTGCAAGTTCAAAGCCAGCAATTTAGCAAGGCCCTAAGCAACTCAGTGAGATCCTGTCTGTAAATTAAAAAAAAAAAAAAAAAAAATATATATATATATATATATATTAAGGCTGGGGATGTGTCTCAGTGTTTAAGCATCCCTGGGTTTAATCCTAGGTATATAATAATAAAAATAATAATAATAAAAAGTTAAATCTACATCTGTCCATTGATCCCACTCTTGGGTATATCTCCAGGAGAATGTAGATTTTGTATGCCTACAAAAAGACTGTATAGCCTGATGTGGTGATGGTTGTCTGTAATCCCAGTGACTCAGGAGGCTGAGGCAGGAGATTACAAATTTGAGGCCAGCCTCAGTAACTTAGTGAACTTGAATTCAGACCCTTAGTGAACTTGAACAAGACCCTGTCTCAAAATAAAAAATAAAAAGGTCTGGGGTTGTGGTTCAGTGGTAAAATGTCCTGGATTTGACCCTTCCTACCAAAAAAAAAAAAAAAAAACCCACTAACAAACAAACAACAACAACAATTAAAAAAAAAAAAACACTGTAAAGCATGTACAATATTGTTTATAGCAGCACTTTTATACATAACTTTTCTCAAATTGGAAACAACCCACATGCCCATCCACAACGAAATGTGCTCACAATTACAAAGAAAAAATACACCAGTGTGGATGAATCTCAAAAAGAGAATGTTGGGTAAAATAAGGTCAGCACAAAAGACCACAGCCTTGATGGTTTCATTTATATGAAGTTCAAGATCTGGAAAACATAGTCTATGGTGCCAAATATCAGAACAATGATTATTCAAGTATGTGTGTGTGTGTGGAGGGGGTGTCAACTAGGATTAGGGAAATTCCTGGGGCCCTAGATATATTCTGTGTCTTTATTGCATTTTGCTTATATGGATGGATACTTTTGTCAAAACCATTAAATTATAAACTTAAGAGCTATATTATTTATCCTATGTAAATTTTGAACTTAATAAAAAAATATGTAGGTTTAAGACCTAAAACTGGTTAGACTCCAGTAAACTAGACTGTAGGATCACTTTAAGTTTGGAAGCTTCTACCCGAGACTGGCAAGATGACAAGGTGTCCCTACTCATGGAGAAGCAATGGAAGAAATCAGATGGTCTCTGAGTGAAAAATCTCCTCCCCAAATCCCCAAAGTCCAAAGAAGGGGACAGTGATTGGACACAAGCTGTAGCAGAAGATAGCTAGGACACAGGCCAGCACTGACTAAGGTTTGCCCAGGAGGCTATTTCCTCTGCTGCAGAAACAAGAGGTCCCCAAAAGCCTGACCATCTGGTCCCTGCTTCTCACTGGAAACCAGTATTGAGGCTCCCCACCCTGCCCCCCAATGTTAGCACTGGGGCTTATTTCTGGATCCGAGACTTTAGAAAGAGAGTTTGTTTAGAATCTGAGGCATTCTGTATGCTTTTCTCTGCTTGGAGTCCTATTTTAAGGACTGTTTGCAAAGTCAGATTTCTGCCAGCAGATTTGTTTTTGTAAGAGATCCTGAATCAATGCCTTCTTTAATATGCTTTGATGACCTCAGCCCTAGGCTGCCTTTCACCTTCTTCATTATCAGAGGATCCTTGGAGCTGAACAGAGAGAATCAACTCTCCCAGCAGCTTCAAAATTGGTTCATTGATGGAAAAAAATATTGGGGGACTTCCAACCGTGAGCGCTCACCCTGGCTTCCCACCCTGTAAAGAAGGGACTGTAATCAGGAGACTACTGGGGTTTGAACCCCCGCACTGAATGTAGAATAGAAAAGCAACGGAATGTTGCCTTAGAACTCTGCTTCTTTTAGAAAGGTCTTTCTCAGTTTGCTTCACTTTTCTTCCTTCTTCCCTTCTTTTTTCTTTTCCTTTTCTTTCACTTTCTTATAGTTTTAATAGAGGTTGCGCATCCCTAATCCAAATGGCTCCAAAACTCAAAACTTTTTGAGCACCAACATAATGTCACAGGTGAAAAATTTCACGCCATGAAACTCTGTTTCATGTATAAAATGATTAAGAATATTATATAAAATTACCTTCAAGTTATGTTTCTAAGATGTTTATGAAAGAGAAATAAATATCATGTCTCAACTTGGGTTCCATCCCCAAGAGTTTTCATTATATATTTGCAAATATTCCAAAATCCAAAGGGGGAAAAAAGAAGCCCAAAATCCAAAGGCTTTATGATCCCAAACATTTTGGCTAAGGGATACTCGACCTTACTCCCAATTTGATTCCCCTCCTGATTTCCCCATCAAGGTTGATGGCCACATCTCCCAGCCTCTTAGACTGGACACCCTGGGGTCATTTTTATTCTTGTCTTCTTTGACCTACAGCCATGATAATGGTCACCACTTCAGAGGTTCCTCTCCTGGGACCTGGAAAGCCATCCATCCTTTCTTATGCCATTAGACTTCCCCTGTGTAGACCATCCTTCTTGCATAGACCATTGAATTTGCTCTTAACTGACTCAACTACCTCTAGACCTTGCCTCCCTCCAATCCTCCATATTTGCATCCAATTATTTTATCTAATATACAACTCAGATCACCACATTCCAATGCTTCAAATCCACAGCACTCTACCATCTGTTATGGAATGAAGCATAAACCCTTCTTCTGACTCAGTTTTCCAGCCCTTTCTCTGATTAATCTCCTAGGCATGCCCAGCAGATTGACTATGTCATGCTTTTTCCAATTCTGGGTCTTGGATAATCATGCTGCCGCCTTTTGGAATGCCTTTCATCTCTGTCCACCTCATTTTTCAATTCTCATGCCAATGCTAATTCCTTTAAGAAGTCTTCTCATCGCTTCCAATTGGATCTGTTCTCTTCCTCCTCTCAGCTGCCTTTTGAAAAAAATAAATAAATAAAATCTTATGGATTTACTTTCTTAGAGTGAAAACTATCCTTCCCCATTCTCATTATTAGATTTTAACTTCTCCAAATGACAAAGCCATATTTTCCTTATCTCTGTGAGGCTTTCTACATTTTGTACAATATTTAGCACATGGTAGTCATTTAATAAGTGTTTGTTGACTTTTATTTAGTCTCCACTATTAGAAAACTATATTTCTATTACATGGATCTTGTCCTGGACCAAGATTTCGGTCTTACTCAATTTTCAAATAATTGCACACTATCCTCAGTTTGTATAATACATTGAAAAGGAGGGGAAAGGCCAGGATTCTCTTCACACTAGCATACACCTGTCATAGCTCTCAGAGACAAGGACGCTGTGCTCCCTAGGGAATAAAATATGGAAATTCTCAGAGAACCATGGATCTTAGAAGTTGTCTGGGGAATAAAATGAGCTGGACAGCCTTATGGGGGGCTGATGGCCTGCTGTCTGTACTTCAAGTAGAACCTCACCTACCTACTTTGGATTCACGGACATTTTTTTCTTTGGTGAATTTTCTATAAAATATCATTGTTGTTTTCATTGCTATTTTGGTTGCTGGGGCTCAATCTCAGAGCCCTGTGCGTGCTAGGCACATATTCTAGTAGCAGTTAAAATATTAACCTTCATTGTATTTTAATGTTCGGTGAAGTTTTCTTGCAAATGTCAGGATATCTAGGCTTTACTCAGGGAACCAAGAAAAGGGCGTTTTTGTCTAAGATTAAAATGGAGATTTAAAGGATGGAAGAGAGTTGGGTTGTATGATAATAGAAGTGACTGAAATTCTTGGGGGAAAGGAAACTTCTGTAGGCAGGAGGGAGAGGGAGGGTTGTGCTGCTTTTACATCTCCCTGTCATTATTTGGAGATTTCCTTCTGATGAATCCATGAAATATTTCTTTCTTTTTAAAAAAAAGACAGCCAGTCCCTCCTCAAGATGCTTAATAAATATGCACTGATGGATTGCTGATAGGTGCTCTCGACTGTTCCAAATGCATTAGTGCTGCTTGATTTGAGGACCATATGGAACTTACATCCAAGAGGACCACTGGCTCTCCTGCAGCCCAGAGGTGACCTGAAATTGCATTTGTTCTTTTTGCTTTGATAAATCACGGACTTTCAACATCTTTGAAGTCTGAGCCCTGGCTCCCTGGACTGTTCATTAGATACTTCATTTGGACATGAGGGGAATCCAAATCTGATGAAAAAGGCTTATCAATTTTTTTTTTTTTTTACTGTTTCCACAGACCTCGAAGGATCCACGCTTATTTCATCCACAATCCTCACCCAGTTTTCCCCACTCTGTTTTCTTCCTGTCCTTTCACTGTGAAGGACAGATTCCAAGGTTGTAATAACTTAAACCACAAAGTTCACTGGAGACTATAGGAATGTGGAACTTCTCTTTGTCTTGGGCAGGAAACTACAGTTCCAGGAAGAGAAGAACGTGGCCCAGAGAGACCACCTCTTCTCACTCTGTCTAAATGGTGCTGTAGGTTGAAGCCTTTTCACTTCTGGAATTGTCTGGGTTCTAATGAAGACAATAGCACTAGGACAACTTATTTCTAAGACAGAATTTTCCCTGCTTCCTCCAGAAGCAGCTAGTGGGGAGAAATTACCTTCGACTGGGTTTCTACCTTTCTGATTTCAAGTTGTAACAAACTTTTAGAAACTAAATGCAAGCATAGTGAAATTTCAGCTGGAATATATTGGGGAAACATTTTAAAACTAAAATCTGAAATCCCATTATGCAAAAACACACACCACTATATACATATCATATAAATCCTTTTAGATATTTTTCCCAAGCAAAATACACACATATATATTTTAAAAAGATGAGAGTCACACTAATTGCTCTGCCATCTGTTTAGTTTTTGTTTTTTTTTTAAGCATTACCTTTATTTGCTGTCAATAAATGTAGATATACATAAATACTTGCAATAGCTACATATATGTGATTTCAGGAAATGTTTTATAGTATGCGCATGTAATTGTTTCAGTACTAATTTTGCACAAAATTGCAATCATTAATATTAATTACCTTGCCTAATTTTATTTTCATATTAGAACTCAAGGTACCTTGAGTGCCATATTTCTATTATTTTTTTGGGTGAATATTTATGGTTTTTAGCATAAAATATTTTTAATATAACCCAAATATCCTTACATATCACTGAAGACCACTTTGTCACTCATAAATTTGGGTAAAGATAGTCTCTAGTTCCTTGTTGAGGTTGGAGTAGTTCAGTGTCATCCATAACCTCTCCATATTCCTTTGACTTTCCTCTGTATCTCTTTTTGATCCTATGAATTCTTCACATAGCCAGCTTAAGTCAACTTCGTACATAAAGCTGAACATAGAGCCCTGCTCTGTTTTCCCAAGCAACATGATTGCTGTCTGGGTTTTGTGATGCTTACCTGGAGATTCCAGGTGTCTAGAGAAGAATTCCATCAAACACCACAAAGTCCTCCCACAGGCCTATCTTCTAGTACCTCCCAGAACCCATTTTCCAGACTTTCTCCATTTTTCCAACAACTTCCCCACTGCATGCTGATCCTGTCATGATCTCAACACCCTGCTCTTCAACTCCCACTGTTCCACTATTGAAGGACCAACTCTCTGTGGTCAGTCTGTCCCACAAGGCTTCCAGGGTTGTGTAGAACAAAATGGAACAGGGATATAAAACTATTCATTTTGATTGATTTGGAAGAAATTGGCTACATTTTGATGGTACCACTTAAATGTACTCATTTTCTTAACATAGAGTTTCGCATGTCTCGAATACAATATAGTTGCAAAAGAAAGAGTTCAGTTCTCTCCTTTTGCAGTACAAAGAAACCAATGCCATGGTGGTGAATATTCCAGGCTCACTGGGATCCTTAGGGCCAGAGCCTTGCCCAGAAGTCCAGGTTCCTGACTCTTGATCTCACTGCTTTGCATCATGAGACAAACTCAGGAGTCCTTTCTCCACCACAGGGAAAAAAGGACATCCCCTCCACCCTCTGTTCCAAGCCCTCTGGGTCAGAAGACACTGAACTACTGCAACCTCAACAAAGGAGCAGAGGATGCAGGCAAAACAGGTTTAGTCTCTAAACATTCATGCTTTAGGGGTAGGGAAGTGGTGGGGGTGCTGGGAGGAGGGCATAGAAATTAAAGGAGATGAGCTTGCAAATGACAGAGAAAAGAGTGAATGATCAGTGTTCAAACCAAGAAGCCTAACATTGCTGTTGTGCCTTCTGATTGTCTCATAAATCTGCCTAAGCCTGTGTTATCACAAGGTTGACCTCAATTTGGGGGACCTTAGGATCCAAGATTTTGAAGATTTGTTCCAGAAGTTGCCCTCTGACTTTTGTACAATGGCTGGGAATTACTTTAACCTCTCTGTGAACTGGCCCTTCTGTAATGGGAGATGATATTATTTGCCTTCATGTAAGGCCTTTTTGAAAAATCTATGGAATGCCCAGGGAGAGATTGTGTTTTAGTCTAGAATGAAAAATCATTCTTTGCTCCTTCACCAACATTTAAATAATTATCTGAGATAAATAATATCATTAATTTTTGTGTTTGGTACTTTTCAGTTTCACAAAATGTAAATACCCCAAGAATGTTTTACTCTTAACTTGGAAGGTTATAGGTCACATCTCATAGGAAAAATTGCTCTTGAAAAATCTAATTTGAAATTAAAGACAAACTTAGCTATCCCTCTGATGTGTACCTGGAACCTCTATCTCTTCTATATGCCTTTAATACACAGTCTCTCCTGGCTGCTGATATCAGGTCCTGTGAGTTAAAGTACTTTTATAAAATCATATGCTGATGATTCCTGATTCTACAGCATCCATTTCTGATCTCTCCAGTGGAGTTTATGATGGAATTCAACCTGCTAGCTGGGTCTCCACCTGAGCACTCCACAGTCAACTCTATCACAAATGTCCTGAACTTCTAGAAATACCATCATTTTCTCCCCTTTTCCTCCACACCAGCTCTTCCTCTGTTCAAGTTAATCATTAACCTTTTCATTCCAGATCATTCTTTCTCTCTAACCAGCATTTCCAATCCCTAGGGAAATCTTATCAATATATCTGTAGGCTTTCTCTTCTTCCTTACATCACTTTCCTAGCTCAGTCACTTTCATCTCTCATTCGAGCTATTGCTACTTCTTTGATTCAACAAGTATTTGTGGAGGATCTATTGTATGACAGGCACTATTCTAGGAACCTGAGGTCCAATTAGCAAAGGACATATGAAAAGATTCCCTGCCCTCAAAGAGGATGCATTCTCCTAGGGAGGAGGAAGGCATTCAATAAAACACAGTAAGTGGGTAAGTTATAAAGTAAATCTAAAAAATAATTGCTGTGGAAAAAAAGAAGTAGGGCATGAGTATTGGGCAAGATTGGGAAGCTGTAGTTTGCCACTTTTAATAGGGTGGTTGGGGTGAACTTCTTTAAAGATAACAGTTGAGGAAAAAGTTCCAGACAAGGGGAAAGACCTTAAAATGGGAGTATGGCTGGTGTGTTCAAAATTCAGCAAAAGAGATGGCACATCTTTCTAAAGGGTGAACTTGATCACGTTACTCACTGCTTAGAGCATTCAACAACTCTCCTTTACCCACAGCTTCTTCATTTATGACAGGAAGCCTTTTGTGAAGTGACCCTGCTTAACTCTCCATCTTCCTTTCCTGCTTCTCTGTCTTCATTTCCCCTTTATAACAATTTCAAACCCACCTACAGGGGCCTGCACACACCATGCTGGATCATGGTTTTTGTCTGTTCTCTGTGGATTTGCCTGATCATGGGAACTCAAGTTCCAGTATAGCCTCACATGGTCCTTCCTAGAAGGTGGACCAAATGTCTCCAGTATCCCCCTGTCCTTCCCAGGGCACACTCATTGTAATGATCATCACACCACGATAAAATGTGTCTGTTTCTTTTTAACTGAAGCAAGCTCTTCTCTCCCTTCCCTTGCCAATACTTAGCACATTACCTGCACATATAGTAATCAGAGTTCTGTAAATGTTTGCTGCTGCAGTTTGAACACTCAGGCTAGATCTGCATAAATCTAAATGAAGCCATCCCCCTCCAGCACGAGGATCTCCTGGCTGCATTTCAGGATGCAGCATTACATTTTGTCACTGAAAATTAAACAAGGCCAGGTGAGGTCAGTGACTCTGGTGTCTAATGACTTTCTCTGCCTCACTTCCATTTCTCTCTATCAGCTGAGCTCCAGAGCTGCCACCTGCCCAGCTGACATTGTGTGATGAGTCATATATGTCTTATAATACTTCTCTCCTGAACCTAAGGAAACAAAAACACAAAACAGCATCTCCTCTTGGCAGTGTGGGTGGCCACTCCATGTGGGGTTAGTGTGGCAGTGAACATAACAACAGCCCCAGGGAGTGGTTGAGGGACATGTCATCAAGTTGATGTAGACCCAGGTTGCCTTTGTGGACAAAGTCTGAGAGAAGCAGATGGAGCCATTTTGTAAGCTTTCTATTCAGAGAAAATCAAGAATGGAATAAAAAGGGGTTTTAGACACACATGCTAATGGAACAGGGCAGATGCAGGAAGCATCAAGCTGAGTCTTATGGGAGGGCAAAAAATGAAATGAGAACCTGAACAAGGCATTTCCCCCCTGCAGTGAAATAAAGATCTCGATGCTACATTACACTGTCTGTTCGGCTCTCACTACAGGGGTTCTGGGACCGGAGCCAGGTGCACAGAGCCATGACCCAGCAGCTGAGCGGGCCAAGACCATTTGCTGAGAGACAATGGCGTCCCAGCCATGGCATGTGTGTTCAGAAGAGCTGCAGCCTCCAGCAGCCATGTGGGTTGCAGCTTGGCAACCTCACGTTCTTCTGAGGGGCAGAGGGTCGGGGGCAGAGCTGGTGGAGAAGAGCTCCATTGGCAGTAAGTCCTAGGCTTTAAAGAATCTCAACAGCACCGTGACTTTCTAAGTCTTTGGTAAATTACCTTTCATTAGCTTTGTTCAGCCTCAGCAGCCTGGAATTGTCTCCTTACAACTCAGCCATCTGTTCCCTCGTGCCTATGATTCTGACCACACAAAAAAGTTTAATTTCAGCCAAAGATTATTCTTTTATTCAAAAACAATGGGGAAAGAAAAGGAGGGGGGAAAATGAAAGAGGATGAGCATTTCAGAGACAGTCACCATAAGAAAGCAGGTATTTCTGACCCAGGACCCTGAAAAAGAGCATTGTGAATTTCTTGGTGACTGGTTAGGATGATTATAATGCACAGTAGTCAGCACATTGCTGAATAATAAATAAGTATGGATCAAGCTACTTTTACATGCAAGGGACAGAATTAGGTGCTATGAAAGAAAAATAGTAGTAACTTTTAGGAATTCCCAACTCTCAGGGCACAGTGGCGCATGCCTGTAATCCTAGAGGCTCAGGAGGCTGAAGAAGGAGGATCATGAGTTCAAAGCCAGCCTTAGCAATTTATGGAGACCCTAAACAATTCAGCAAGACCCTGTCTCTAAATAAAATATAAAAAGGACTGGAGATGTGGCTCAGTGGTTAATCACCCCTGGGTTCAATCCCTAGTACAAAAAAAAAAAAAAAGGAGGGGTGGATATCCAACTGCACTCAAGGGAAACCAGAGTAGAAATTTAAGTAACGGCTTCAGAGAAAAACCAGGTCAAGAAATGCTACAAGACACTCGGCTGCCATAAGCTAGCAGTTTCAAGGCACTGTGAGCAGTTGTGTCAAGGAAGTGAAGTTAATGAAACGGAAAAGACCCACACAACACACAAAAGTGACAAGTTCATCTTTCTACTTAAACAAATCCTTTCCACAGCATTCAATTAAAAATATACATATATATTTGCAGGCTTCCCTTACCTCACAAATCAACCCCTTTTATTTTGAGGATTTTTTTTCCCCTAGAAAATTCATCTCAACATTGAGCCAAGTTTCAGCTTTCTTTAATTCCTTTGTTTTATTTTTCCTTCCAGACAAGAGAGAATTTTGTCCCACTCCTCTTTCAACTGGAAGATAACTATCAGCACCCCCCTAAGTCCTCTCATTTAAAGACCAACCATCTTGCCTCATTTCTTTGGCAGGATTCAGATGTTCTCTGGCAGCATCCTAGCCAGGGAATGCACCCACCCAGAGGTGCTCCCAGCCTGGCATTCCTGATGTGTTCAGGTCAGAGGACCTCTGGCCATTACTTATCATTCTCAGAACATGATTCCCCTGCTAATATAGCCTGCAAGTAGCTCTTTGGTCTTTTTCGCTTAAACTTGCTGCTGGCACAGGTATCCCAAGATTGAGCAGAATATCAAGGAGGGGCAGATTTGGGGAAGAGGTGAAGGTGTTCTGGTTGGGAGAAGCTGGAGCAACAAGGTAATTATAACAGTTTTATACTGCCATGGAGAACAGAATATAGAGAGCCATGGGACTTAAGTCTAATGTTAATTTTTTCCTTTCCAATAAGCAGAGTATGTGATGTGAGAAAATCTGATTATCCCTTCGAAATCATGGGATTATGCACTCTTACCCATAACCATATGCCCCAAATAATTTAAGATATATTAAGAATATAGATTTTTGTGATATATAAATACAGATACATGTGAAAATCAAAAGAGACATAAGGCCCCAAAGTGTTATTTAAATGGTCTACATAGCAGGAGTCAAATGATCCTGCCTCTGATCTTTGGTACTCACAATATGAATAATGGATCTTTGAAATGTGACAGTTGGCTATAAAATGAGAAAATGACTTTCCCAGGAGAAGAAAATAGGTAGCCTTATGTAAAGTCTTACACAAATATAAAATGTGGTTTTTATTTAATTTTATTTTATATATATATATATATATATATATATATATATATATTTTTTTTTTTTTTTACACACACACATATATATTTTTTTCCTGGAACATATTTTCTAACTATGTTACCAAAGAAAATTTATAAATATAAATGTAAATATATGATATGCATACATGTCTCTCTATTTATAGATAGATAGATAGATAGATATGTAAATATAAAAGGTGTAACAGAAAACTGTTAGAGACCTCAAGACTTCTGTCTCACAGCACAGTTACATATAATACCACTTCCTCTGCACCCTATCCAACTAGTTCTTGCAGGAAAGCTGTCACATGGCTGGGCACAGCTGTCAAACCTGAGAAAAGTCTTGGAGGCAGTGAGAACAACTTGATACAAAAGATGGGGAGAAAGTTTTACCAAGAGAGGTGAAAGGAGGACTTCTGGGAATCTGAAATGTAACTGAATAAGTTAGTGGTTGAAAGTAGAAATGAAGGAAGAGCCAGGAACTAAAGGGGTTTTTTGTTTTGTTTTGTTTTGTTTTTTGTTTTTTTTCTAAAGAGAGAGAGAGAGGGAATTTTTTAAAAAATATTTATTTATTTTTTTTTAGTTTTCGGCGGACACAACATCTTTGTTTGTATGTGGTGCTGAGGACCTAACCCGGGCCGCACGCATGCCAGGCGAGCGCGCTACCGCTTGAGCCACATGCCCAGCCCAACTAAAAGGGTTTTAAGCTTTGGTCTTGGGTGGTAAGAACTCATCATGGGGGAAGAAACCTACTTCACAACTTGCATCCTATAGGCGCACGGCAAGGTGGACATTTTGGTTCCATTTATTGTCTAGTTTGCTTGGTTTTCTCTCCTTCTCCCACCTGTCATGATATAGACTCTACTAGCTCTAACTCACTTAGGGAGCAGTCAGAAGCCTCATATTGAAAATGACCCTAACTTCAAACATAGGCAATCGCTGATGAAACTTACAGATGGAACAAGGAAATATTATGGGATATAGTCAGATAAACGGCTTTCCTTGGTCTCTAAGTTTCCTATCATACACAGCCCTACTCCTGGAATAAAAATTGGACTATTCCACTGACTTGGTTTGGTCGCCTCTTATTTAAAAAAAAAAAAAATTCTTTAATCACTTTGAGCCATTTGGTATAATTTCAATTATATAAAATGGGTAGTCCTGGGTACCAAACTTCTAACTGGAGTTAATGTTAAGCCTTGCCTCTGCCACCTGCCACCCTCTGTGAGCTGACTGGTTGCTGGAGTATGGCATGGGGAGAGGGTCCCCTACCCCAGCTTGACAGCCATCCTGGATCCTCCACACAAAGAGAGAGCAGGAGGAAGAGGGGTTCTAGAAAGTTCTTGCTCAATAGCTACAGGGCTAAGGTGGTTCATCCTCTCTGGATCTGTAGACATTTAAAACTGACTCTCTCCCACAAGCCACTTTGGGGTTCTCTGGAAACCTCCCTGCTGTGCTTCTCTGACAGCAATGCCAGTCACGGAATACATGGCCTTTTTTGACAGTCTGTTTCATGTTGAGCCTGGATTTTTTGGTTGCTGTTGGTTTAGGCCATGTAGAAGTTCTCCTTTGGCCTCCTCCTTCTTTAGGTTGGCTTTTATCTAGATTTTAAATGGATTCTGGATAGTTCCTTCTCCTGGGGAACCTCTTCTCTTCTGTAAGAAACATGCCCTTCCCAGACCATCCCTGGAGGTTTTCAGCAATCTGAAGCCAGTGACTCTTCCTCATAAGGTGACTGCCAGCTCACCAGTATCTCTTTCTTAACTTCCAGATTTCTTAGGCAGAGTCAGATATCCATTTTGCACCCCCAAGGCCCCAAGAACACATTTCCAATTTTCTAAACAATCTCATAGTCCCCTTTACATGAATGCATAACAATGAACTACTTCTGCCAAAACCAACTCTCCTCACTTACTCTTTCTGATTTCTTTCTCTTTTGAACCTTTTAGACACTTGGTCTGTAGAAATAGCCCTTAGGTGCAACTACTTGTATAATTGTCTTGTTATTTCCTTTGAAAAAAATCAGTATTTGATTGTCTCACGACTAATTTCAGTATTGGTTACCTTTCTTAGTGCTCTGGTTGAATATTCTAATTATCTATATATTTTATACTAGTTGATTATATTTTGCCTCAAGTTGGTGGCTCTGATTCTATAACTGATAGGAGAGACCTCACAGAGAAAACTGCCTTCTCAGTTCTCCTATGGATGTATACAAAGCCAGAGGAATAGTTTGAAAAGGTTCATCTTTTTAACTTGTATTTTTGTGAAAACCAAGCTCCAAAATGGTCCCTGCCTCCTGACATTCACAGCTTTGTATAGTGTCACAATATCCAGATGTGCTGTCCTTGGGGTTGGTCTGTGTGACCAAGAGATAACAGGCAAGTGATGGGGCGTTGCTTCCAAGAGGAGGATATAAAATTCTTTGGCTTCCGTCTTGCTTGCTCTCTTTGTCATGTAGCTATTTACTTTGGGGGAAGCCATGCTGTGCGCAGTCCCTTAGCGAGCTGCAGGTGGGAAGCCTCTGAGACCTCCTGCCGAGAGCTACCGAGTGGGCTCAGAAGTGGAACCTCCAGCCCACTTAAATTTTCAGAAACTGCAGCTCCTGCTGACAGCTGAGCTGCAACTTAATGAGAGCTCCTGAGCCAGAACACACAGCGAAGATGTTTCCAGACTCTGGACCCTCAGAAATTATGTGAAATCTTAAGCAGCTAGGTTGCAGCATAATTTTGTGTGTGTGTGTGTGTGCAGCAATAAATAACTACTACATTATCTAAATAGTTGAACTAACAGTTTTTTACATTTGCAAACTAAATGTTTTACCAGATGGTGCCACACAGAAAGAACTGAAGCCCTCTTTGTATTCTAAAGTCCATTATAAAAATAAAATACAAATGTATTAGTGTCTCCATTGTTTTCAAATTTATTGGATTTACTGGATTCCTTTACTAGAGGACTAATGAGATCTATATTTTTATTTTATTTATTTATTTTTATTTATATATGACAGCAGAATGCATTACAATTCTTATTACGTAGATAGAGCACACTTTTTCATATCTCTGGTTGTATACAAAGTGTATTCTCACCAATTCATATCTTCATACATGTACTTTGGATAATGATGATCATCACATTCCACCATCATTTATAACCCCATGATCCTTCCCTTCCCCTCCAACAACTTAATAGACAAGCTGGAGATCTATATTTTTAAATAATCGAATCTATTAGATGAAATTTCTAAGCCATTTTTTTCAGAAATGTGTATTATTTAAACTAGAACTAAATTTGTAAAAATCAAAGCTTCAAGACAGATGAGACTTTGAGAGGCTGTCCAAATTTTCATGGTTGTCCTGGACAGTTCTGCATTCTAACCCTACCACAGGTATCACATTCATTGATTTTTTTTTTTTTTTTTTTTTTTTTTAGCAATCTCTAAAGAAGCAAGTGAACATGGCCAGAGGAGCTACTGGGAAAAACAGCAGCAATTTGCTTCACACTGGAAAGTTAGAGAGTTCTTAATAGGTAACTAAAATGATTTTCACATTCAAAAATTTCAATGTTTCTTTACTTAATTCCTATTCTGTTTTTTGAGAACAAGTGAGGGGAACAACCATCTAACATCTGGAAAACTCAGGCAGAGACTGGAGAAGGGACTTTCAAGAAACTGTAAATCTAACATGGGAAGGGAGAAAGAAGGCCCACCCAGACCTCACCCAGCAGACTAGGGCCTCTTGTTGAGATTTGTTCCTAACCACAGGGACCTTCCAGCTTGTTTATGAAATTGATTCTGCATACTTTTAAACATATTTTATCACTACAAAAGCAGCTAAAGATATAAGTCCTAAAAAATGAGCAAAGGATAAAGACTGAATTTAGAATATGCCAATACATCAGTAGCAAATAGACAAATTATATTTGGTGCTATGCAGGCAGGCTAACATGGCTAATTAGACCATAAAACATATTCCAGAAGCTGTTCTTGGCATAGGTAGGAAGAAATACACTCGACCTCCCTTTTTACTTTGTTCTCTTTTCTCAGCAGTGGAATCTGATTTCAGAAACTGTATTTGTAATGCAGAAGAATCATCCCATTGAAGACTTTGGTATCTCCCCCCACCCCACATACCCATTTACCTTTCTATTCCCTGGAAGGTTTGGGGCACAGAGCTGCTTAAACACTTGTGAGTCTGTGTCAGGGTTCTGTTGGAACCCCATGCCCATTTTACACTCAGACCTGAGCTGTTTCTGGAACAGCCTATTCTGGAATGGTCCATTCTGACTTCAGCCTTCTTTTTCAGTCAATGGAAGGGTCATGCTGGGCCAGCTGCCCACCTCATGATTTAGGCCTTTACCCTCACCCTCCCTCTTATTTGAGAGTTGGTTTTTAGGTCTAGGCATGAACACAGGTTGACTGGAAGGTCCATTCAGTCATCACCACACTCAGGTATAGTGGACTAAAGTATACTCAGGTATGATCAGGTAGAGCCACAAGATATACTTAGCCTCAGGAGTTTCTGGTTCAATGATAACTTCCCATGGTTCTCAAATTGAGGTTTTTAACAAAGAAAGAAAGTGAGACTATATATAAAATATAGAATAACATTTTTTAAAACTCTATGACTTTATACACTAATAGCTAAATTAAAGACAGATTATCAAGTGTGTGTTATCTTTAGGTAAAGTCTGTGTTATCTTTAGGTAGGAATCGAGTGCAAAGGAATGGATTCTGAGTTCTGAATTCATTCAGAAGCATGTTGTAGCCCAGAGCTACTCCCCTGGCAGGGCCTGCACCCTGACACACCTAATCCCAATGACCAGTCTGAAGCTGAGAAGTCCCAACACATCTTGATCAAAGCCTAAAGGGGTGGGGGATCTTTAGAGGAAACAGGAAAGTTTTTCCTGTGTAGTATTTTGTCTGTAGCAAATAAATAATCATGCATGCATCAATTCATTAGAAAAAGAACTACCCTACATTTGTCAAAGTCTCCTAAAATTAGAATGAAGAAAATAATTTATTTCAAGATGTCTGAAAGTAGGACTCCTTAACTATATAGAAGTAGAGGTTAAGTTAAATAAAAATTGCCAGATGCAGTGGTGCATGCCTATAATCCCAGCCACTTGGGAGACTGAGGCAGGAGGATCTTGAGTTCAAAGTCAGCCTTGGCAATGGCAAAGCACTATGCAACTCAATGAGACCCTGTCTCTAAATAAAATACAAAAAGGATGTGGCTCAGTGGTTGAGTGGCCCCGAGTTCAATCCTCTGAACCACATGCACACACACACACACACACACAAAAATTACATAAAAATTATCATAATTTAAAAATACCCCTCATATATCACTCATTGATGCAACACCATCATACTAGAACGGTACCTCCTCAGCAGGATTTATTATATTAAATGCTGGGAATACCCACTCCTTGAGGCTGGGTATCTTCCTACTTATCTGTACTTAGCAAATCACCAGTATTTGTGGAACATCCATAAATGTTTTCTGGGCAACTGATCAATGGAATTAATGAACTTTTTATCTTTGTAAGGGAAAATATCTGGTCCATTTACACAGTTGATGTGCTGCTGCATTTCTTTACATTCATCGGGGTCATGGGTCTGCTTTTGTTTCTCAAATCTAGTGATAGATGTAGTCTTGCTTCACTTACTTGGCACCTAACCTCTGGGTGACCCTAAGTGAGGCCTTACCTATCTGACACTTTATCTTGTCAAAATTCCTTGCATGGTTATCATTCCTGTCTATCTTGACTCACTTGGGTCAATTGACAGAATAGGTATTTAATCCCTGAAATCAATCTCCCAAGATTCTTAATCACTTGACTTTGCTGAGTCTGACATCCTTCCAGGTCTGTTTATAGGCATCTGTAACATTATCTCAGCCTCAGCAGCCCTATGAGGATCTCTGTATTTGCATGTGACATGTTGTCACCTGGAGCCAAAGGAGAGCTTAAAGAACAATAGCCTCTGCTGTTGCTACCCCTTTGGCTCAAGATATTGTCATCTGCCTACAGTGTCCACTCTTTCTGCCTTGTTGAGAGATAATTATGGGAAGAAATCAAAAGCCCATGAATTCCCATTTAACTGCCACAATTTGTAATCTGAAGCCCGGCCCAGCACATCAGTGAGAGGAAAACAGCTGAATGGCAGAAATGGCAAAGGCAAAGCAGGTCAACAATGGCACCTTATCCCCAGGGTAAAACGCGGCCATCGGCTCCAAATACCCTTCAGGATACCTGAGAGCACAGCAAACTCAGCAGGGCTCTCCTGTGAGGGGGTAGAAATTTCTACCTCGCAAATGTTAGCTCTACTGGGAATCAATGGCCGTTGCAAGGGCAGCCGTCTGATGAGTCTATCTGCCCCTACAGCTGCTATTGGGATTACGACTATTGCTGTTAATACCAGAAGTAAAGAAAGGGGTGCTACTGCAGAAAGGCATTTGATAACAATTATCTGGTAATATTTAAATTGAGCACAACCTGGATGTCAAGCACTGAGCTTTTTGTGGAGTCTTTCATTGGCTTATGATGCTATAGCAGACGTAATTTCAACTTTTCAGATGAAGAAATTGAGGCTTTTAGAGGATATGTTCAAGATCATATGGCTATGAAGCAGCAGAATGATTATCTAAAGGCAGCCCTGCCTGAGAACTAGGAGGAAGAAGATGGATTCACCCAGTCTCCATGGCCTCTGTGATGGTAAAAAACTGACCTGGCCTTATATCCGTAATTTCAAAAGTTCTTCAACTGTAAGCTCTTCCAAGGCGAAAAAGTAGTATTCTGATGTTGGTGTTTTTGTTGTTGTTGTTTGATTGGTTGGTTTTTGCCTTCTTACGAATACTTATAGAACAAGTGACAGCAAATTTTCCAAAAGTTAAAAAAGGATAACTTTCATACAAACAGAACAAACAGATATCAAAGATGCATCAACTCATTGAGGGAACTAGTAAGATGGCAAAGCTGGTTCCCAAAACATTTTGAGAAACCAGGTATTTATAGACATTTTGGGCAGAAAAGAAATGCCAGAATAAGGTTCCTAGGTTAGATGCAAAATTGTTAATGTCCTACAGGGCAATAAAATCATGACCTTGAGGTTATGTTTCCACCAGTAAAATCTACAAAGCATGTACCCTCAGTAGTGTGGCTCATTACAGTCAATTTCAAGTCACATTTCCTTAGATTGCTGAGTTCCCAGACTGTTGTACATTAAAATCACTAGGAGAAATTTTAAAATCCCGAGGCCCCAAATCCCGCCTGTATTAGTTAGTTTCTTCTTGTTGATATAACCAACTACCACAACTACAATGGCTTAAAGAAATCCAACTTCATTCTCATATAGGTCTGGTGGCTGGAAGACTAAAATGGGTCCAACAGGCTGCTATCCTTCTAGAGAATCTGGAGGAGAATCCATTCTCTGCCTTTTCTAGCTTCCAGAGGCTCCGTGCCTTCCTTGGCTGTGGCAACTCCTCCATCTTCAGACCCAGCAGCATAATCTTCTCTCTCCATCTTGACTTCCATCTGCCTCTGACTCTAAGCCTCCTTTTATAAGAAACATCACGAACACACTAGGCCCACCTGGAAAATCCAGGACAATTGCAAGTTCCTTAATTTAATCCTATCTGCAAAGTCTCTTTTCCTGCATAAGGTACTTTTTCACAGGTTCTGAGGATGAGGTCATGGCATCTTTGAGAGGTCGTTATTTAGCCTGACACATCACCCCATACCACTAAGTCAGGATGTCTGGGGACGGGAGCCAGGCGGCTGGGGATTTGTCTTTTTTGTTTTGTTTTGCTTTGTTTTTAAACATGTCCGGGTGTTTTGGGTGTGAAGCAAAGTTGAAGAACCATGGTCCTAAATAATTACCTAGTCTTTGGGTGACCCTGTTGGACAGTGTTTCAATATGATGCCAAGAGGACATGTGCTTGCCTTTGCTTTTGCAGAAGTTAAGAACATGCCACTCAAAATATTCTGTTCAACAAAAATGTTGACTATTTTGAGTTAAAGGCACTTGAAAAGCAGCAGGTGCAAGAAGCTCACTCTGACTGTCCTCTGTTCTTAAAAGCAGGAGATGAAATTTCCACATGAAAGAGGTTCTTACTATACCAGAAGGGAGATTCCTTCTTACTGTTAAGGAAGGGAAGAGGGGGTCAAGAGAATCCCTGCAAACACACTTGTTAGACTAACCTATGTCCTTCTAGCTCCTTCTACACCCATTTAATTGCTCTAGCCCAACTCCCTTTGCCCTGTCCCATTAACTACTCTTGGTCCAGTTCAGTAGATAAATATTCAATTCCAACTGTTTCTGTGGTGGGTCTCCACTTCCATCTGAAGACTCACATGCCACATAAAACTTTATGTTAAATAGATTTGTGTGTTCTTCTCCTGTTGATCTGTTTTGTGTCAATTTAGTTTTAAGGTCCAATGTTCCTTCCAAGAAAAAAAATAGTTGGGGGGGGGGATAAAATTTTGTTTCCTATACACTTTATTTGTAAATTTGGGATGATTTTTCTGAACTGAAAAATTTATCAAATAATCCTAAAACTCACAAAGCTATGCTCTGACAACCATCTACAACCACTTCTTTGCTTCATCTGCCCCTGAGATGGATGCTGCTGTCACTGACTGAAAATGTGGCAAGTCACTGCTGATGTCCTCCCTCCTATAAAATGGAGCAAATGTAACTCATTTCTCTCAGAATGCTGATGACAGTGGTGAGAGGCTATGTGACAGAGAGCCATCTGTCAATAGGACGGCCACACATACCTGGGGGCCGCTGATGGACAAGCTAGTCTCAGGTTTCCACAGCCAAGAATCACGATCTCTGGACCATAACACTGAGGCTTGTAAACGCTGTTCAAATAACTTAAAATGAAAATAACATCCACACTCACATACCCGCCTGTCTACCCCTCAATTATGCCTCACAGCTGAAAGCAAACAGAGAAAGCCGTGAAAACAGTTGGTGACGACATACCTGGGGATCTTGATGAATCTCCAAAAACATAAAACCTCTTGCAATAATCCTATCATCAGTTTGAGCTTACAGCATTTCACCCACTGCTGATCCCAGAGCCTCAGGGTAAACTCTTCACTAGAGAAACTGGTAGTGAATGTCAACAAACACCTGGGTTTATTAGAGTAGCTCTTGTCTTTTAATTTAAACACCAGGACATTGTCAAAGTTTGCAAGAATCTGAAGGATATGCTTGAGAACTCTGGAAGGCCTGAAGAATGCTTCTCATGCTTAAGGGAGAAGGCTAGACTCCTCGGGTCCCCCAGATGCCATACCGTCACCTCTGTTCATGCGGGCCAACTTTGTTCTTTTTAGATATTAAAAGACAATCTGGTTGAACACTTAGTCTCATCAGTTCCTTGCCACTGGACAAGACTGATAATCACAACTTGAAAGAAACATGGACCAGGTTTTTTTGTTGTTTTTTGTTTTTTTTTTAAGCCATGATTTTCAAATATCTTTCAACCAGCAGAGCCAATTTTTCTAATTAAATCATACACAAAAGCCAAAATATGTGATAAAATTGGGAAACTGTTATCTTACAGTTGGCTTCATTATGCTTCTTAGGGAAGGATGTGCAGTTGATTCTAATTCCTTCATAACTCCACATTTGGGGACTTGCTTACTTGCTAAAATTTGTTGCTAACCCCCAAATCGATATGTGTTGCACTTTTGTGTTCATCTGCAATTCTGTATTCACCTGCAGAGCCATAAAAGAATTAATTTCATAGCTGAGGTTGAACAAGGCAACACTGTTTACCTGTGTACGTGCATGCATGTGCGTGTGTGTGTGTGTGTGCGTGTATGTGTGTGTGTGTTGGGGATTGAACCCAGTGCCTTGAACATGCTACGCAAGTGCTATACCACTGAGCCACATGCCCAGCCCAACATTTTGCCTTTTGGTTTCATCCCACAAGTGTCCTTTCTATGATTTATTCAATGCCATTTCCCTTCTCCTCCTCTTCTTCTTGTCCACCCCCCCACCCCGGTTGTAGATGGGGCTTTTGTTGTTGTTGTTTTTGATTTTCATATTTTTGTTGGCCATTTTGCTGTTTAAACTGCCTTCCCCTGCCTATCACTGAAGTGATGTCTCATTTTCTTTAGTGCAAGAAGGCTGGGGTGTGCTTTGCACAGAAAATAAAGCTCCACTCAGGCATGTGTTATAATGCTATTGGCCATGAGTTCAGTATTGAGACAACGTTCAATATTAGGCAAGGTGTCCTTAAATTAAAACACACATAAAACAAGATTATGCCTTCATTGCTTGGCCAAAGTATTAGGAAGAGATTTGCAGGAACCCAATCTTCCATTTCCCTAAAGAGCAAAGATTCAGGACACGAATTCAGCGTTGGCCAGGATCTTATAAAACATAACTACCAAGGATAAAAAAAATTCATTGTATCTTTGTCTCAAAAAATATCTGAGTAGCATCTTAGTTTAGATGGTGAAATTCCAAGTGCCTAGGCAGAAATCTCATACAAGTGTGTAGTGGAGAAAGAAGAAAATGGGAAGGCAGAGGAAGGAGAGAGGGGCCACGGGTAGAAAGAAACATGTTTAACACTCCCAGAAAAGGGCCAAGAAGGCAGCTCCCAGCAACAGGGAGGCTGAAAAGATGTTAAAGAATGAGAACATCTAGCAGACTTTTAGGGCTCCTTGCCATGTCAGGCACACCTAGTCTCTGCTTAGGACTTCAGGTTCTTTCTTAAAATCATAACTTTTGCATGGACCTTTGATAGATGGTTTTTGTTGTTGTGGTGGTTGTTTTATTTAGTTTTCCCCCCATGGAGATCAGGAAGTAGTTTAGTTTATCTTCAGCAAAGCACTTGGTGAAAATGCAGGACCTCACCCAGCAGCAAGAACCATGATAATATAACCCTCTGGGAATCCAAAGACGTCCTAGGAGCATTTTGCAGTGTTGAAGGCTTTGGAATTGAAACCCCTTGCCCAGGCAATTTTACTTGACTTTTAAAGGACTGCCAGAAAGCTGTTCTGTTTGGGGCAGGGTAAGGTACAGAAACGCCCTCCACTATGTCCCCCACCTCTGCTCTGCACAATGGAGGAGCCAGCTAGGAACCTATAGTGCAATGGCTGTGTCCCATATCAGACGAGCAAACAAATCTTTCTTGGATATGTGCCCTAGTGCATCCCCTGACAATGCCCCCCAGGAAAGAGTCACAAGGATTTAGCTTCCCTGTCTATTTTTACCTGGCCACTCAGGCCAGAGCACATTGAAGAACCCAGGACTGGACCTAGGCTGGGGAGGCTCCCAAGCCACTGATGAGCGCAGCTCTCTGTTTGGTAACCGCAGAGCCCTGGAACCTTCACTGGTCTTCCTGCGTCTCTGTGGGATCCTGCTGGGAATCAGGCTCCCCACCAACTTGGCTTGTTTCCTGGAGGATGGCGTTATTAATTGAATGAAACCTTCCAGCAAAGCTCAAGCAGGTCAAGATGTCCCCTGACTCCACACACATGCCAGAAATGCTCTTGCCACCTATGCCCTTGAATCGGCCAGTGGTAGGTTGAGTGGAGGAAGTGCAGATGGGGTGTTTTAGTCAGCTTTTCACTGCTGTGACTAAAGAACCTTACCAGAACAATTTAAGGGGAGGTAAAGTTGATTTAGAGGCTCACGTTTCAGAGGTCTCAATCCTCAGATAGCAGGCTCCATTCCTCTGGGCTCGAGGTGAGGCAGGACATCATGGTGGAAGACAGTGGTGGAGGGAAGCAGCTCACATCATGGTCAGTAAGCAGAGAGAAAAACTCCAAACTCCAGATGCAAAATATATACCCCATAGCCACGCCCCCAGTGAACCACTTCCTCTGGTCACACCCCACCTGCCTCCAGTTACCACTCAGTTAATACCATTAGGGATTATTTCATTGATTAGGTTAAGGCTATAACCTTTCTCCTCCAACATTGTCCCACACGTGAGCTTTTGGAGGACACCACTTTTAAAACATAACACGAGGTGAAGGGATCTTTTCTCAGTGGACACAAGATTCCTCTGTACCTCCATGATGGGCACTGAGTAGGACAGAAACAGAAAGAGACAGCGGCTCCTTCTGCATTTGCTTATTTGGGGCCAAGGATTTGCAGGGCATGATTCAGCTTTTCTGACTTGCCAGGACTCTTTGCTTCTGTTCTGGCCTCTGGAAGCCAAAGACCCAGGACTCCTCATTCTATTTCCTGAGCCCAGGTATACACTGACCATAATTATATGTCCACATCCCAAGCATGTTTGAGTTCCCTTTATCATTATTTTTTTGGGGGTAGAGAACCCGGAAAAACTTGAATACTGAGCTACATCCCCAATCCTTTTGACTTTTTACTTTGAGACAAGTTCTCACTAAGTCATTGAGGAGCTCAGTAAGTTGCACAGGCTGGCTTCAAACTTACAGTCTTCCTGCCTCAGCTTCCCATGTTGCTGGGATTACAGGCACGTGCCACCATTCCCGGCTTATTGTTTTTTCTTACCAATTTTTCAGGCTGACACCGATTTTATCCTTTTGGGTTTATGAACCAACAAATCAGTTATTATAAATATCCGTGACAAGGAAAATTTACTTGCCACACATAAATGTATAGGATGTAGGTGGTAGCAAAAAAGAAAAATGCAGTGGTAAGATGCCAGGTTTCAGTAAGCCTTCCTACAGATTTTTACAAAGGTAATAAATTTGTGTCGCTTTATAATATGAGCTGAATAGACTGTGCAGTTAAGTATTTGGTCAGCTCTGTAAAATATCTATGAGACTCCATGTTTGGCTTAGAAGACTTTAATTTAGGCAGAATAATCTGACCAGTAGCCTCAGATGAACACAGACTGGCATTGACCCAAGTTCTTCATATCAATGCACAGTCCCGTTAACAAGCTTTACAACAAAAAGGGGATGTCTCTCCAGTCTGCTCTTCATCTCTATCCCAGACCCAGCCTGAAGGTGTAAGTGTGTGGAATGGGGGCAAATGGATTGGAAGGTCAGGTTTAAGCAGAGAAACAGAGAAAGGTTGGGAGGTCAACCTCCATGGGCCAGGGTCAGGGGCCCTCAGCCCCTCTACTTTAGAGACTTGGCTGTCCTGGATCCCAGATCCTATCTGGTTGGGTAGGTAGCCATCATGCAGTTGAAGTCACCTGTGGGATTCTTCAGTATTCTCTGCCAAATGCATTTGTTTTCAATCAGATGCTGTCATCTGCAAAGTCCTTAGGTACCTACTGCAAGCCCCAGCCCTGTGTGGCGAGTGACCAGTTGATTCCTGGCTCCTGGCTCAACTGCCTGCTGGTGTGAACACCATCAAATTCTTCACAGAGTGGTGGTCTTGGGTGTCTTGTCTGAAGCAAAGTCACATCTTCTCAGCCAGAACCCCAGAGCTGCTTCTTGAGAAAGAAGAATACATTTTCCTCCCTCTCTGTCCATGACCCATTAGGGTAGTGACCCTGGATCACCAGCCTTTTCTTCCACCTCTAGTCACTCTTCATCACTTTTGCCTGAACTAAGGCCATTTCTAGCCTCCCAGCCGCCCCCTCCAGGGCAGCCTCCACACCCTGTCAGAGTCCTCTTCCTTTGATTGTCAATCATTCTTCCCCTACTAGAGAAGCTTCACATAGCTTCTGCCATCTATAGAGTAAAGCAACACTGCTGACCTAACTTTTCACTACAGTACCCCCAATATGGCGTTAACCCTCTTTTTTTCAAATTCATATTCTACTTCCCTCCTAAAAGAACCTTCCTTTTACTCAATTGTCTTTGAAAGTGGTACATATACACAATGGAATATTACTCAGCCATAAAGATGAATGAAATGATGGTATTTGCTGGTAAATGTATGGAATTGGAGAATATCATACTAAGTGAAAAAAGCCAATCCCCAAAATCCAAAGGCCGAATGTTCTCTCTGATATGCACATGCTGACTCAATAGGCAGGTGGGGTGGGAGAGTGAAGGGTGGAGGTTCAGCAGATTGGACAGGAAGCAATGGGGGGAAAGGGGGAAGGGATTGGGAGAGACAGTAGAATGAGTCAGACATAACTTTCCTATGTTCATATATGAATATATGACCAGTAACTCCACAGCATGCATAACGATAGAATGGAAGTTATCTCCATATGTGTATGACATGTCAAAGTACATTCTACTGTCATAAATAAAAAGGACAAATAAAAAAAATCAGCAAAATAAAAAAAATGTTTTTATTTGAAGGGTGCTTAGAATATGCCTAGAACATACTTCTCTGCCTATGCCTCTGTTTACAAGTGGTTTTTCTGATAAGGGCATGTCTCCCAACCACACTCCCTCTCTGTAAAACTGCTCCCCATTCTTTCTCTAACTGATTTTCAAATAGTTTAGCCCAGAGTGACGTCTTCCACTGCTCTGAATTTACTGTCGGTTTTATGCATCTCTTTGGAGTTCCTGGTTCTGTTCAAACTCATCCCACCAGTAAGAAATTGGTGAGTGGGTGTTGACCACTAGAGGGTCATGATAATGGAATCCTCTTGGGGCTGGCCCCCTTCTCCCTTTAAAGGGCACTCCTGGTATGGAGGAGAGAACGGAGAGGAAGGAGGAAGGTTCTCAAGTGAAGAAATATCTGGCATTACTCTAAAAGAAAGGATTCTTCCTAAAAGGCAACACTGTTTTGCTTGGCAAATGGAAATCCTCACTGTGGTGTGTGTGTGTGTGTGTGTGTGTGTGTGTGTGACAACACTGGATCATGAGCCAGATTGATTTCTCATTCCTGACTCAAGCCTCTGACCTTGGCTTCCTTGATGCCTTACTTGAAATAAATGATCCAGGCAGCCTCAGAGCACCATGGGACTGATACAGGATAAAGCCTCAAAATATGGCAAAGAGAGATCCTGTTCTTCCAGGACCCAGGCATGAGAAAGTCTCTTGAGCTGAATTCCAAAATGCTGCCAATTCTGATGCACGGTCCCCTGACTGGATTGAATGCCTGCCTTCGGACCCTTCACAAACTCCTCTCGGGACGGTTCTTGGCAGCGGTTTCCTCATCAGAAAATGAAGGCTTTTTTTTTTTTTAATTTTTAAAAATAATCTCCTGGGCCTTTTTGTGTTCTAGAAGGCTATGTGTCTGAGGGGTCTTCGTGCCCCACACTGAAGTAAATGATCTCTTAAGCTCTCTTCATACTGTATTTATATTTTGAATCCTTTTTCCTATATCTTTTGCCCATACCTTAAGGAAGGTATATTGACTTTATAGTACTTTTTACTTATCTTGAAAATTAATAGGACAAAGTGAAAGTAGGGCAGCCAAATTGGAGTTTCCAGAAAGAACTGTGCTGGAGTTCATGGTGCCACTCATAGCATCTGAGTTGAGTTATAAAAATCCCTGGACTGACAAGGTCCCAGAGAAGCACATCCTGCTGAGACATTTGATAATGACACGCTCTCGTGCTTTTCTTAAAACCTAACCATAAAGTTAGAACACCACCAGTAGCCTACCAGAGAACCCAGTGTTTCTGCTGATCATTTACATTTTTGACATCAATTTTTCCTTTTTGATCAATCACAATTGATAAGATTATTTTTTTAAAAAGTAGGTTAGCAAGTGACTTAACATTTGCAGTTTGCCAATAAGTATTTTTAGTTTGGTAACTAAGTATTTCCATAACTAACAACCACGCTGAATTTAAATGTTGAGTTTAAAGATGTCATTAAAATTAACAGAGACATTTGGCCTATAACTGATATGTGGGTTTTCATTAAAACTTATAAATCTATCCTAGCCATTATTTTCCTTATTTCTGAATTGGTGAATCTAATTATATAGACCATTTTTTTATCTTTCCATAACTTGCAAAGGCCCTTGATAATTGAGGAAGTGCTTATTTGGGTAACTAGTTGCAATCTCCCCACCTGTGTATTTGGGGAAATGTCCCCCTTTCAGTGGCCACAGTGGCCATTCAATATCTAAATCATATGGTCTAAATAGCCAGTTCTTTACCCTAAGATATATTTTTCTTGTTGGGGAGGGGATCCTTCTCTGTCCATAGACACTCACATATTTTGGGTTTTCTCATTTCCCTTTTCTGTGTATATATTCACAGCAGTTTGGCTGTAGTTGAAGACTTAAGATTTTCCTGAACATAGAATTCCCCCTGGTGAAGTCAGGTCACCCATGATAACCTCTTATAATTATAAAGCTAATATTTCTTAGACAATAAATTAGGGAACAGCACAGTGATTTCAAGTTGACCCTTTGGTTCCCCAAAAATTGTATCAAAAGAGTCAAAGATGTTTGCAAACACCATGTGTTGAAAACTACCATCTTCTGCTGGGTTCCTGGGGTGGGGAGTGGGGGTTCATTTCGCTATGTTGACCAAGCTGGCTTCAAGCTCCTGGGCCAAGCAATCCTGCCTCAGCCTCCAGAGTAGCCTCAGATGAACATGGGCAGGCTTGCAACACCACACATTGGCTTACAAAGGTGCTCTTTAATCGGCAGCTTTACTCAGCTGTTTTTATTATTCAACCCCCAGAGTACCTGGGGAGCTTCCTCCATCTCACCACTTAACCCTGCCAATGGCGGAGCAGATCACAGGTCACCACCCTAGACCCACCAGCTTGGGTGGGTCTCCAGTTCTGCCTAGCAAACACTTAGCCTGTATAACCTTTGAAGTTTCTTCCAAGCCCCAGAGGTAATGATTCAGTCTTGTCTTCTAATAATACTGTGCCAAATGTCTGTCAATAACCTTTTAGATATTATCTCAATCTTCATGATACTGACTCATAAACTTAATAACTCTTTTAATATATAAAAGAAACAAATGCACACTGACATTATTGTGCCTACCTAGACTTTAAGCCTAGCTTGGCCAGGTGTGTGACCTCTCCCAGGCGAAGCTCCCTCCTGAGAAGCAAGGACACTACCTACCTCCTCCCACAGGTGTAAGACGGCTGGTTTTCTTTCTCCCCTTTCCCTGGCTGCCTATTAACCTTTGCTTTAGAGAGATAATATAAACACCAAAATAACACTCCTTCCTTCCCTCTTTGGGGGTAGCTCTGCCCCTCTGAGGATTAGCCAGCCTACATTCCCTTTCCCACCTGGAGCTACAAGAACACAAACACTATTCCATGTAAGGGTTTGTTTTAATTGAATGGCAGGGGGCCGGCCAGATCGTCACACAATGAGAGGAACAAGCCAAATTATTCTCAGTTGGGTTCATAGTAAGGACTTTTGGAGATAAAGTCTGGTAATAAAGGAGATAGAAAATGGTAATGGATGGAAAGCACATCATAAATTCATGCAACTTCCCACATCTCCCCGAGTGAAGAAAACACTCATCTTCTGCAGAGAAGAGTCCTTGTGCAATCGGGAGCTCCTGTTCCCTTCTCCTGCTCTTGAGCAAACCTCAGGAAGAACCTGAGAGCCCTTATCTCCAGAGGTGTATGGAGAGTGCTGGAAAGCCATAGTGGTGCTGATAGGCACAGCCAGGGAAGAGCCTGGCCCAGCTAGGAACCTTCCCCCTTGCCAATTGTTTGGACAAAGCCTCAGAGGAACTCCGGGAGGAGATAAAGTTGTGAATGCCTTTGCTCAGGATAGATTTTCCTTTCTAAGTGTCAGCAAAACTTCACGCGGGCATCTCTGATCTTAATGGCTTCTCACTTTACAAAGCCAGGATAACTGACCAAAGGAGCCCCACCCCTGCAGACCCTTGCCTGTCCCAGTCACCACACTGGCTCTCTGAATACTCTGCTATGCTCTTCTCTCCAGGGTCCAGTTAACTGTGGCCCATGGGCCAAATATCATCAGCTAACTGGTTTGAAAAAAAGTTTTGTTGAAACACTGCCATGACCAATCCTACACAGTTGCTTTCATCCTACAGTGGCAGGTTGGGTACTGCAGGGTCACCAAATCTGAAATACTGCTTGCTGCCCCATGCTCTGTTCACTGAACCTGCTTGCATTTCCCTGCAGAGATCAAGCTCCTCTGGGCTCCTCCCTTCCTTAGGTTTTCCTGCTTGTCCATATGGCTAACTCTTCTCTGTCCTGCAAAGTTGCTTTAGTTGCTCTTGAAGCTTTCCTTGGACCCCAGATTGTGCTAAGTGCTCTCAGTAAAAAGTATGTAGATCAACTTTGTGCTCTCAGGGCCTACACACGCCTGATACAAAACAGGCACTCAATGATGCTCACTAGTTTTGTAAAACTAGACATGCACTGTTACATCATGCTGCCTTCAAGAGCATCATCATTGCCAGTAAGGATGGGCCACTGGGAATTTGAACGGCAAATGCACTAGAGCATCACCAGGCCTAACTGCTGTCAGGCACAATGAACTTCCTCAGGCCCGTCTCAGATCCCACCCAAGGGAGTTCAATCGGTGGTATCTAGGGAGCCACCTTCTGATTCTTGCTTTTCTTATCACAGCCTCTCAACAGGAACCACAGGGACTACATCATAGAAGGCCCAGAACCATTGAAAAAATGTGCCATCTTCTTTCTTCAAGAACTCTAAGGGCCAATTCTCTCTTGGGTTCCCCAAAACAGCCACAATTCTAAGATCCTATTAGACATCATCTTCCCTGAAAATAGCCTGAAAAGGAGCCTTCTATTTTGGGCTAGACTGATAGAAATATAGCTAATGTGAAAATTGATTTCATGAGATATTCACCAGGAAAACGGCTAGGTATGGATTTCTCGGTGTAAAAATATTGAATGTGTGTGTGTGTGCGCACAATGATTTAAAAAAAAAAATGCCCACAGCTAAATTTTACCTCATAGTGCAGTGTGCAATTGCAGGTTTGTTCATGTTTATCTAGTTAAATGATGGTCTAAAAAGGGACAATGCAGAAGGTAAGAACACACAGGTAAGTATAATAAACAATCTTGGAAGAAGTGAGATACGGTGATTCACTCTGTAATGGACTTGTGATCCAAACTTGATAATAAAGTGGGATGCTTGCATTATGACTAATTCAAATTTGACTTTTAAAGGAATTATAATATTTGATAAAATATGATCTTGTCCTGGCAAGGAAATGAGTGCTCTCATCCCAGTTTAAAATGATTGCAGCAGGCAGAGCTTGATTTTTCTGAAGCTACTGACTGACAACGATGCAGACATTAAATACAGCCATCCCTTGGCACCTGTAACAGGCAGGACCACTGCCCCCAACAGACATCAAAATTCATGAATGCTCAAGTCCTTCATCAAATGTGACATACTATTTGCATTCAACCTATCACACCTGCCTTATAGTTTAAATCATCTCTAGGTTACTTATAATATTTAAGGTAATACAAATGTTACATAAAGAGTTGTTATTCTTCTATATTGTTTAATAAGTGATGGCAAGAAAAATAGTCTGTGCATGTTTAGTGCAGACGCAATTCTTTTCTTTAAATGTTTTCAATCCATGATTGACTGAATCCGTGAACGTGGAACCCATAGACTGTATCCATTCCATGGTTTATCCTTGCCCTTGCTCTTCTTTTTGCTATTTCAGAAACAATGAATGTTAAATCAGTAGGAACTGTACAGTTTGCCTAATCCAATTCCTTCATTTTACAGATGGAAGAACTAAGATGTAGAGGACACTTGCCAGAAGTTGTAGTAAATTTTTGGGTTGAGATTTGGACCCATATTCCTTGGCTTCTAAACTGGGGTCCTGTTTACGCTTTCCTGACCCTACCAAAGGTGGATAAGAGTGCTTAAGAGTATGAAAACTACCACAGTCACAATTACTGAGTTGAAGCAATGGGAAAATATGTGATTGTCCGGCCAGAAAATAAATTAACTCATTAACAGTATTTTCTGAGCATCTCAGAAAAGAGGTTAAAAAAAAAAAAAACAAACATATGAGAAGCCAGGCATGGCTACTATACGCCTGCAATCCCAGGGGCTCAGGAGGCTGAGGCAGGAGGATGGTGAGTTCAAAGCCAGATCAGCAAAAGTGAAGGGCTAAGCAACCCAGCGAGACCCTGTCTGTAAATAAAATATAAAATAGGGCTGGGGATATGGCTCGAAGGACCATCTTCACATAAATCCATCCCAGGAACCAGCATGGCCATTGATATGATTCAATAAGCTGGACCTTTTCATATGAGTTTTAAGTTCAAGGATTTCTGAACCATTTTAAAAAGTGAAGGAAGCCCAGCGTAATTCGTCTTGTATTAATACAGCTGTGGAGTCAGCAGATCCATCCACTTTCATCATTGCTGATGCTTCTTTTTAATTAGTAGAATATTCTAATTTTAAATATTGTTAGCAAAAAATTCTCATTAGAATTCTGAAGCAATAAGCACCTACCAACAAGTTCTCTCCTTCTACTATCTGCTGTCTTTGCAAAATCACTTGTAATTTTATGAAAACTTTGACAGTAGCCTGTGGCCTGGTTTTCAGTGTTCTGTATTTCAACCTGACCAGCCATTGTCCCTAGTGAATAATCCACTGCGCAGGGTGGGCAGGAGGCAAAGAGTCACTCCAACAGGGACATATGTGTTTTGGAGAAGAGTCCATTTTTTTCCATTGTTGTTAAATAATCCCTTGGTCCCCAAAAGACTCTGAATATTCTACTGGTCTCTTTTCTTCTTGTAATGCTAGAGAAGATTCTGAATGTAATTTATAATGAAGAAAAAATGCAGATAATGGCTCACACGAGCTTCTTGATGTTTTAATCATGGCAGTAAAACTTGACAGACTAAAAGGTCAGAAGTTGGTCTTGACTATTACAACAGCCATCTATGTGCTTTTATCCAAGAACGAAGCACCTTTAATTAATATTCCTCTAGGTTTCAACAGATTTAACACTTCAGAGTGTATCTGAGCCTGTAGCAATCTCTTCCTCATCTCTGTCCTCATCATTTTTCATTATTAGGGAGTTTAAATACCTGGCTTCAAAGTCACATCACAGTTATTTTTATTGGACCTAGATGGACTGAAAGTGCCATGTCCTCCACAGACCATTTTTGTTCATTTCTAGTGTTTTCTCCCTCATTTATTTCTCATCTTTGTACTCCTCTGACCCCTTCAGTCAAAAGTAAGAGGGTTGGGTTAGATTATCTAGAAGTATTCATTAGTTTTTTCATGCTCAAGGAGTACATTTCTATTATAAATGCTAAATATAAATATTATTAGATAAACAATCTAAATTGTACATATTTATTGTAACAGATAGCTAAAATATATTCAGGAGATTTTTTTTTCTGTATACGCAGGGAGATTGAGAAAAAAAATGAAAGCACTGCATAAAGATAAAGAAAAATGAATGACAAAATCCATGATAGAGATCTGAGTTTGGGAGAAAATGAGATGGAATTTTCTGTGTCAGTCAGCCTTTGGAAGCGGTGTTTGGGAGCCCCTCAGGAAGTCTTGGAGCTGCTGATAGCATACAGAGGAGGCAGCTGTCTTCTCAGTTTGAGCTCTATCCTGGGCCCCCCCCCTTCCTTTTTCCTCTTTCCCTGTTTTTCTTCCAAATTTAAACAGGTGAGAAGGTGTAAGAGGAAATAGAGGAATGATAAAAATTAAGTGTAGGAAAGGCACCAGGAAGCAATATGGGAATGAAACCCCCCACTGCTCCCCCCAGTTCTGTGCAATATGGAAAGCCAAGTGCCACAACCAGAAGACTCTGGTCCTCAGAGCTGCTTCAGGACTTTCGCACTGACCATAGGGAAGGTGGTCTGGTTTCCACGGATTCTACACAACAGACCATCTTGGGTAGATATTTCAGGTGGTTCCTCTCAGCATAAGAGTCACTGCCTTCATGGCTGAGGTTTTTTTTTTTTTCCCAATTCCGGCAGGTAAAGGAGAGAGAGCTGTAAGACCACAAGGACAAAGATGCCCTTCCTCTCACAGAAGCCTCAGCTAATCCCTCTCACGTATTCCCCCCAAACATCCAAACCAGCTGAACTAAGCCATCCTGCCTCCCACAGGACCTACCCAAACCACACAAAGCAGGACACCCAAAAGTAGTACAAAATAAAGCCTCGTCTCCTGGTATCTCCTTTGTCTTCAGTGAATTAAAAACACTCATGGCAAGATGTCAGCTCTCTTAGCTGGGCGCAGTGGCACACACCTGTAATCCCAGCAGCTCGGGAGGCTGAGGCAGGAGGATTGCAAGTTCAAAGCCAGCCTCAGCAATGGTGAGGTGCTTAACAACTCAGTGAGACCTTGTCTCTAAATAAAATACCAAATAGGGCTGGGGATGTGGCTCAGTGGTCAAGTACCCCTGAGTTCAATCCCTGGTACCCCTCTCTTCACCCCCAAAAAGATATCAGCTCTCTTCCCCACTCTGGGTCCTACAGACCTCAAATGAGATTACTGGTAAAGTACTTATTTTAATAAAATATTATTAGATAAACAATCTAAATGCCCCATATAATCTTACCCAAAACCAGTTCAGAAATGGATGATGGTATCTGCCTCTGATCCATCTCTGAGAGGACCAAGAAAATTTGGCTTAATTTGTGGCAGAAGGATTTTAATTGGACATGAGAAAGAATTTCTAGTATAAAAGATTTATTAGAAACTGAAATAGCTCACTGAAGATTGTCAATTCTTCTTTCCCTGGAGACGATTAAGCAAAGAATAATCATCCACCCACTTCCCTGCCTGAAAACACAGTCATTCTGTGGGAGTCATGAATAAGCAGAGATGCTGCCATCCCCACATGCAAGACCACATATGCACACAGTGGGGCAGCAACCGGAGCCTGTTGAAACCAAGGTAGAATCATCTTTCAGGAAAACATTGGAGGATAAGAAACATTGGAGGATAAAGAAAGGGGAGATGATGTTTTTTCTCTGAATCAAGGCCTCACGTTTCTCCAAAGTCTTAATTAGTTCAGGGTGATGGCACTGAACCTACTAAGCAGGAACACGTTTATTTCTGTCAGTTGATCAGTCAAACAAATGGTTTGCAATGTACAAAATAAAATGGAGGCAACAAAAAAATATAACATTGTTCCTCCCTACTTTCAAGGATCGTGCACATTTGTAAAACTATAACTAATTGTAAAATGTAGAATATGATATCGAGTAAGGATCAGAACTAAGTAAACTGAAAGTCCTTTATGGATGAGGCACGAGGAAGGAGAAAATGTTCCAAACCTAGCCTCTTTAGGGCCCTCTTTCAGGATTCCACAAATACGGTGATCTCCTAAATCTTACTTTGGCTCTGGCTTAAGGAAAACCCTTAATTTTCCACACAGAAAAGAAAAGAAAGAAAAGGGATTAGGAGGAGGTTCAATTGCTTTCATCCTTGCATCTAAAATGTATGGTCAACTTTCTCCCTCCTTCTTTGTCTCTGAAGAATAATCAAATTACAGCTGAGATTTATTTTATTTATTTATTTTTTAATAATAATAATAATAATAATAATTATTATTATTATTATTATTATTATTATTATTATTATGTGTGTGTGTGTGTGTGTGAACTTCTTGGGTTCCTTATAATGGCTATGGGCCAAAGAGAATTTCAAGGGATGTGAGGTTCAAAAGAATTATGGAGGCTGCCTGAACTTCAACCAATCAGAACGGACTTTTTAGTGGACTACTGACACTGTCCAATCAGAATGGCAGTTGGTCAGGTGCGAACCTGAAAATGAATTAACCTAGATCTTCTGCTCCTGGGTCTTTGAGCTAATCCTCTCTATGATGAGGATCTGATAGGCACTGTCCTGCTCTTCTCTGACATCTAGGTTTGTGCAGCACTCCTTATTTAACTGAAAGTTGATTTAAGAAGAGAGGCACTCATCAGAAAATTGGGTGTGAATAGGGTATGAATTCTCATTTTTTCATGTGTACAGATTGCGTTTGAATCAAATGTATGATATGTCAAGATCATTGTATTGTCTTGAGCAACTAATAAAAAATAAATAAAAAATTTAAAAAAATAAAATATGCAAAGCCCAAATTAAACCCCACTATTAACATTTTTTACAATCTTCAAATTGGAAAGTTTTCTAAAAGTAATAATGCCCTTACCAAGCTCATATGAAATTATACAATTTGAAAATATTAAACATATTAAAACAAACAAAAAAAAAGAAAGTTGGGTGTGAACATCTGTTTCCCAGTCCCCCCACCCCACTGCCACCATAGCTGGCTTCAGCCTTCCGGGTGCTGACTCTTTAACAAGGCTTTCCGAACAAACATAAAGGGAGCCTGATTTCATCAAATCCTGTCTCAACAAACTCCTTCCAAGAAAGTGTGCAAACGAAGAACTCCAGGAATATAACCATTTGGTATATTCACATTCCCCTTTCAAAGAAGATCCGTCCTCTTTAAGTATCCCCATTTCAATGCACTCCTGCAAACGAACCCATAGGTGCAGAACTGGCTCTGCCAAAGTATTTCCACAGCCCAGACAGGCTGCACTAACAAGAGGTTCTGTAGTGAAGTTCTCTCTCTGTAGGGACCCTGCTAACTGCTGGAAGTAGAGCCCCAGAAAGTGACTTGTGTCTTTTGTAACCAAAGGAAGCTTTGAGGCAGCTCTTATGATTTGGGGACTTAAGATAATACAGAGCACCATTGGTTAGTTTGATTCTCTGTGTCATCTTTGTCTTCTTTACCTTTCTGTAGAATAATTTTAAAGTACAAACTGGGAAGTAACCATATGTATCTCCTCTTTTTATCAGAGCATTTACAAAAAGAGAAATGCAGTTAGTGCCTTCCACATCGCAGACATGGACAGCCTGCAACTGATTTCAGTTATAATCTGGGTTAAGAGGAATGTCTTACTGTATTGTTCATTTAATAACGTGCTGTACTTTGCAAACTCATCAACCACAGCTAATTCCCACCTAGAAGAACTGCTTCTGTAAAGTACCCACTAATGTGCATACACAATATACCCTACATAATTTGACTATTTAATTGAATAGAATACACGCATACATTCATTTGTGTCAATCTAATCTCCATGTGGCTTTTAAAACCTGACCTTGCTGCTTGTTCTTTGTGTGAAATTATAGTCATATTTTTTTTCTAATTGGAATTAAGCTAGAAAATGTGACATTTTTTATTATGAGACTGCAAGAAGGAGGTGTTTGATAATAGAAAAAAATCATACCCTTAAACTTCACTGTAATAACTAAATTCAAAACAATATCCTAAAAGGTCAAAGCAATTTTTATTTTTAAAGCTTAAAATAACAACCCGTTAAGCTTCAAAAACATTTTGCCAACACACACACACGTACAAAGAGGCTTCTTAAAAGGCAGTTTATGTAAAATTTCTCTTACATCTTATATATATATATTTTTTTTTGGTATGGAGGATTGAACCTGGGTGCTTAAACACTGAGCCACATCCCAAGCCCTTTTGTACTTTTTATTTTGAGAGGGTCTTGATAAATTTATGAGGCTGATTTGTAACTTTCAACCTTCCTGCTTCAGCCCCCCAATAAAGTTTAAAGGGTACATTTCTTTGATATTAAATGCCTACAAAATACCATTGTGACTTATAAAACAAAATGCCATTGTGATTTACAAAATGTGACTTATAAAAATGTTTATTATAATTTTTGTTTATGAATGCATGGATGACTACTTTTTAAACTGTTTTTAATGTTTAAAAGTGTTTAAGGAGTTTAAACATTCTGTTTGTGTACTCCAGGATATTTTATATCTCATTAGAACTTTTCACGAAGGGTCACAAAGAACTTGGCAAAAATATCCAGTGGCAAATATGTCTAATCTTCAAATGGGAAATAAATTATTTTTCCAAAAGTATTTGAAACAACAGAGTTAGAAACAGTAAGATTCTTTTCTTTCCATTACACAATTTAAGTGCACGGGTATGTGGATTTTCAAACTCATTCCTATTGTTATGATGATTCATTATTATTTTTCACAGTAAAAATAGCAAGAAGAAATGATCTATTTTGTGTCACCCAATAATTTCATTACCATGTCTTATTGTTCTGTCATCTAACTATTTCCTAACAGAAAATCCTCAGCATTATGTGAAGAAGAAGGTTTTTCCTTGTGAATTTCGAGTAGCCTCATTTGCCTCTAGCAATCCATTCTCTCCATATTATTCTATATCTGTTAGTTAGCTTGAAAAACTAAAACAAATTTTACAGGGGAAAATGCTCTTTTACAATCAAAACTTCTGACCTTAATATAACTTTAAAGTTGTGTAATTTTATATAAATGATATGTTACATAACTTATGTTACTGGACTACAAGCAAGAGTATGGTCATTGTCTATAACAGACAGCAGGCTTTAATTATGGGTACATATATTAAGATATGGCCCGGGTGAGATGGTGCACAAATGTAATCCCAGTGGCTCAGGAGGCTGAGGCAGAGGGATCATGAGTTCTAAGCCAGCCTCAGCAATGGCAAGGCACTAAGCAATTCAGTGAGATCCTGTCTCTAAACATACAAAATAGGGCTGGAGATGTGGCTTAATGGTTGAATGCCCCTGAGTTCAATCCCCAGTACCCACCACACCAAAAAAAAAAGGGGGGGGGGCGGTCAAAATCATGTGAAAATACAGTGACCACAGGAAATCTGTGTCAGTACCCAGCTCAAGTATGGGTCAGTTCATCCAAGTGGACAGGCTGAAGTGAGGAAGAAAGTCATAAAATCAGAAAATTTGGCATTTGTATGCATCCTATGATTTTCTTAAAATTTGTATATGCAATATTTGTATATATATTTCTTAAAATTTGTATATGCAATAGCATATGACTTCACACATACCACTTGAAAAAGAGTTGTATGCTAATTATTCATCCTAATTTTTAAAGAATTAACCCACAATGACCCAGAGTTGCCTATATATAGAATTTCTCTAGTAAGCAAACTTAAATGTTTATGCATTAAATGAAAAATATTTCACTAAACAATGAGGGTAATTGAGTGCAGTCCCAAGTGAGATAATTAGCGTTTGAACTAAGAAACAAGCAGTAGAAAATTAAGGGGCTGGTGTGGTGGTAAGGGATTCATGGTAAAGGAATTTCAGAGACTTGGATCTAAAGAGCCATGGCCAGGAAGGAGAAATATAGGACAAAGAATATAACATGAGTCTCAAAGTTTTAAGTCTCTTTGACTGTCTTGGTCAAAAGAAAAGCCAAGAATTCATACACTTATTGTGTGAAGAATCTTGAGTGTGGTTTAAATGTACTGAATTAGACCTAAGCCAATGAAAGGAAATCTCTACTAGGCAGAGAGCATATCGAGGTGAATCAGCAGCCTGTATGGACTAGACATGAAGTACTCGGCACGTTCTCTCTTATTGGATTTGGCCGTAGAGGACATCAGGGCCTGAAGTGTGCCTACCTCAAAGCCTCAGGGGAAAGAAGACCCCTAGAAGGGCAATCTCCTTCCACCCACTTCTACTCTCAACACTGAAGACCTATTATGCTCATTGTATTGAGTCCTGCCTCTATCCAAGACAGCAGGGTCCAGTGTTCAATGACATTCCTGGCAATTTGAGAATTTCTGGTGGCTTTCTTGAGGTCATTAGAGGTCACCCCACTGCCTCTGTAAACTCTAGTTCCTTCCACCTTCCAGGAAGTCTTTGAAGTACTCTCTGCTTGGTTTATTTTTAGGTTCCCCATACTGGATGCCTGAACTTGACCAAACTCCATTTGAAAGGGGCCTGTATTGTAGATGCTGACCTGGTCAGAGTGGGAAGCTCTTAGGCTTCCTGCTCCAGGCTATCGGCTCTGAATTCAGCATTGAGAAGGAATGCCTGGGGAAGGAGAGTGGGGGAAGTGGTCGAGCTTGCCACCCTTGATGGGGATGACACATCAGATGACACATGCTTAGAGTGATCTCTAATTACTCTGACATATGCAAGAATGTCTTCCTCTGACCAGACCATGCCTGTGAGATAATAGAGCTATCAAGAGCCGGAAGCAAATTCCAGCTGGTGCAGCCTTACTGAGGAGTAGGCCTGCTGAAAGTCTGTGACCTATAGAATCCGAGGTGACAAAGTTCTTTCAGAATAGCTCTGGAGTCCTTGAAAGTCTGCAAAAAAAAAAAAAAAAAAAAAGAAAAGAAAGAAAAAGAAAAAATATATATTTTTTTCTTTTTTCTTTTTCTTTTTTTTTTTTTAACAATTTAGTCAAAATGTGAAGGTTCCAACCAAGCAATAATTTTTTTTTTAAATGACTATACAACAGTCAAATGAAAATATCCGTCCGATCTACTGCCCTCAAAGCTGGAATGAATTTGCTTCCTAGCCATCTTTTCATTCCTTTTAGAGTGAACATTTCCTCTCCTTTGTTATATGGGCACATAGGAATTTCAATTTTCCCTCTGCCCTTCATTTAACAAATTATATTGTATGTTTGCGATAGCAGAGATAAATAACAAGGAGTCCAAGGGGGCAATTTTAAGAACTTTTATTATAATATCTATCAGATGAGAAGGGATTTATTTTTCTTCTTGAATTGTGTAGTAAATTTCTATAAGGATCAGGAGGTATGGAGAATTTTTCAAATATTAAATATAATTGAGATATTCCTCTTTTTATTTTTATTTTTTCCTGTTCTTGAACAAAACAGTTCTAATGGCATCAGGTGAGTGTCCACATGAAGCCAGGCACGGTGGCGCACACCTATAATCCCAGCGGCTTGGGAGGCTGAGGTAGGAGGATCGTCAAAGCCAGCCTCAGCAAAAACAAGGTGCTAAGCAACTCAGTGAGAACCTGTCTCTAAAATATAAAAGAGGGCTGGGGATGTGGCTCAGTGTTTGAGTGCCCCTAAGTTCGATCCCTGGTACCTTCCCCCCCAAAAAAGTGTCTATATGAGAAGGGAATGGGGGCCATAGTAGCCTATAGTGAAGAGTCAAAGGTCAGATTGAAAGAGGGGCAACCTGGTACGGTAGTAGAGACTGAGCAGGTTGAGAAGGGAGATCAGGTAGGGAGATGGGCAGCTCAGCATTAGACTCCAGAGAAGAGTCATGATGAGAAGCGTGTCCCCAAGGGCAAAAGCAACCAGGCTGAGGGTGTCAGAGCCCAAGCAGGGAGAGTACCCTGTCTGCCTGGAAGGAGATGTAAGAGAAAGAGAGGGAGATCACATGGTCAGACAGGAAGCCAGGCAAGGGGAGTGGCCAGGCTGCTTCTTTTATAGTGAACTTCTCCTGGCAAGGTTGTTTCTCTTGAGAACAAACCAGGGGTCCAGAACAACTATCTTAATCCTTCTAAGGCAGCACCCCCAGTGATCTCCCACTAGGCTCCACCTCTTAAAGGTCCACCACCTCCTCACACCACCACACCAAGGATCACACTTCTCATGCAGGAATCCCTGGGAGACAAACCACATCCAAACTAGAGCACACCCTAATAGTGAGCACTCCTGGTACCCAGATTTTGGCTTCCAGATGCACTTTCTACTAAAGCAAGATAATTCTAGGACTAGGGGAGGAGAGTAATTGAATATTAAATAGCTGTTGTGACATAAAACAAGAAAATCCTTAAAGGATGCTAAGGCATTAAAAGAACACAGCTTGAATCCAGTCACATCAGAGACAATTTGAACATTAACAGGTTACAACAAATTAAAGCAGGACACAAAAGTCCGTGGTGATGTGGAATGTAAATACATTGAGGATTTGAAGGAGAACAGAATACTTACACAGTTTCAAAGTGCTTCCTCCCAAACACTTATTAATAACAAAGTGGAAGAGATAAGTATCAAGGAGAAGTCTGGAAGAGATCTTGTTAATCCAAGAAAGCAGAGCAAATTGAAATTGTGCATCATCTGATGGGATGAGATGAAATGAGAAGGACATTGCATTCCTTTTGTGGTATTCCCGCCCCAAATGCACAATTTGAATCTAGTCACAAGGAAATATCCGACCCAAACTGAAGCAGATTCTACCCAATACCTGATCTATAATCTATAAAGTGGGTTCTTCACTTCTGCACTGGATCCTTTTACTATCAAAGACATTATTGGGACAATAAGAGAACCCTGCGTAAAAACAGAAGATTAAATGGTAGGTATGTATCATGCTTAATTTCCTGAATTTGGTGATTATATTTTAGCTACACAGAAAAAAATGTCTTTGTACAAACAGACACTGAACCATTTGGTGGTGATTTAGCTCTAAGTGGCAACTTTCTCTCAAATGGTTCAGAGAAAGGAGTTCTTTGCACCATACTTATACCTTTTATATAAGTTTGTGACTTTTTCAAACAGCAACAAGAAGTGAGTGAACTAAGCCATCCAGTGAGAAGTGCCTTGTGCTTATTTGTATGGCACACAGAACCCAACACACACGTTCATGCACATGTACTCTTGTGCACGCGCACACACTCACACACAAACACACACACACCCAGAGTAAGCACTGTTAACAGGAATCACCTTGATTTCTGTGCTTACTGTGAACAGTTAAAACTGCTTAATAATCAAGTTTAGACTGAGATCCTAAGGGAGCTGGTTATTTCTATGCATCTGCCTTATTTGCTGACGTTAGAGAAATGGAAGTTCATGTGAATGTTCCTTAATGTTGTTTTTCTCCTAGACATTAATGAACTAAAATAAAGAACTGATAGTGAAAATTAGCCAAAAATGTCAACAATAAGAGATTACTTAAAAAAGCTCTCTATCTATCCAGTGAAATGCTATACTGCAATCAAAAATCATGTGTACAACAGAAGTTATTTCCATATGAAACTGGATACCATACTGTGGATTTAGCTTAACCATTTAAGAGTATTTCAATATGATTCTACACCTGAAGAGGACATATTAAAACAGTAGCTATCAGATGTGGGAGATGTTGGGTGAGTTTTATTTTATTCTTTGGGCTTATCTGAGTTTTCTGAAATGACCATTCATTAAAGTAAAAATTATAATAAAGTCAAATCTGATCACTCTCCTTTGAGCTGTAGCTTTTACCTTCATTTGTTGTGTTCAGCTCTGCTTTGCCTGAGTGGTTTACTTCCCTTTCTCTTCAAGCAGATCAGAGCTGTTGCTGGTAAGTACCGTTTTTTTTTTTTTTTCCATATTTACTTATCATTTATTCAATGAACACTTGGCTCAATAAAAAGTTCAGTGGCAAGGGCATGCACTAAGTCCTCCCCACTGCCAACAGCAAAAGGAAACTGTGGAGCTGGAGTTCTTTACAGTCCTGGATCATGGACCTGGAGGTGAAGGAGCACCCACTGGTTAGAGGGCTCCTTGGGGAAGCTTCCAGAAGACCTGAACCTTACCTCAGCCAAACCCCTTAATCCTCTCATCTCTGTCAGTCCACATGGAGTCTTGCAAGAATTTTTTTTTTAATGTAGCAACTTTTTTTCTTAGCACAGAGGTTTGAATTTAGGATTAAACATTGAATTTTTCTGTTTTCTAACAGAACAATTGAGCCAAGTCTGACTCTAACAGAATGATCATGCCAGATTTAGCAGACTTGACTGGTAAACAGCGACCACCTATAAAGTATAATTTGTGAAGCAGGTGATTCTTGCATCTCTGTAGCTCTGATATCCAATGCTTCAGGAAGAACACACCCCACCTACTCACTGAGGCCTGAAACATCTGTGATAGCGTCGAAGTTACTTATTCTAGTTCGAATGCAACTTTCCATTGGAGGAATACATTCAGAGTTTTAATTTCACATTGAAATACTTCAACCTGAGAATCTACACTGATGTGTAGAAAAGAATGCTGGACCTGAAGTCTGGAGGGTTATTTTTACAATATAACAACAACTTTTTTTTTCATAGCCTGTTAAACTTACCATGGCTTAGAACCTTTAAGACCACCCCCCCAACATCCACCAATAGAGGGATGAGTACGTGTTGTGAAGCCAACCCACCACTTCAAAGTGGAGAAGGATCTTAACAGAAAGGAGCTGTTGAACAAGTGCTCAGTACAGAAACTGAGGAGAACTGGGAATTGCCTTCCAAGAGAGACCCTGCTCAGGTCAAAAGGGTTGCCAGGAGAAGGGCCCAGGAATAAAGAAAGAGTCCACATTGCTTGGCTGTAATCCCAGCAATCCAGGAGGCTGGGGCAGGAGGATCCCAAGTTTGAGGCCAGCCTCAGCAAATTAGTGAGACCTTGTCTCAAAATAAAAAAAGTAGGAGTAGGGATGTAACTCAGCACTCTTGGATTCAATCTGCAGCACACACACATACAAGAGAGTCCGCATCACAAACCTCCAGGGCCAGTGAGTGTGAAGTTCCACATTTTCAATAATCAAGTTTAGTAGTCTACCCCGAAATCACCTCCCTCCTTTTGTTCCAATACTGAGGGAGTCCTAGATGGCAGCGAGCTAATCTGTAACCAGAGTAGGAAGGGAGATATTTTTTTTTCTTTGGAAATAAACATTCTAGTGTTAAAATAACATTGGTGTTAAAATAACACTCTAATCCTTGACTCTAATTCAAATTGGTGGTAGGATATTCTTTCTTCTACAAATGATCAGAAAAGTCACAAAACAGCTCAAGTCTGCACTGAGGGTCAGGGGAAGGACCCAGCAATACATAGAGTCCATGTTAGGAATAAGTAATAAAAAAAAACCTGTATTTATAATCACACTTCGTGAATCTTCAAGAAAACAGAAGCAGTCAGAAACCTTAGCACTCATAAGGTGCTAATAAATGCTTGATAATTTAATGAATCAATCAATGATTTATCCAAATGACCCACTGAAACTCATTGGGAAAAAAATAGTTATTTGAGAGGAAAATAGACAAGGGAAAAGAATTCAAGGATAAACTATGAATGCATGAGAAAACCAGTTTATGATGCAGAGAAGTTTATGCTGATTTTAAACTCTTTCTGGAAATTTTTCTTTTCTTTTTGTGGAGCTGCGGGTTGAACCCAAGGCCTTGTGCATGAAAGGCAAGCACTCTACCTACTGAGCTATATCCCCAGCCCCCTTTCCAGAAATTTTTCTATTTTACTACTACTGAGTGAGTAATTGCAAAGAAATATTATTCTCAAAGGAAAAACAAGCCCGAGGAATTCCTGACATTAAGCATGCCATTTTTACAGGGCCAGGACTTAGGTATTGCCACTTGGTGGTATAGAATGCAAAACTTAAGGAGGCCTCCTTCTCAGAGCCCGCCCTGCCCTCTTGTATGACCCTGAGTGTGATTGACAATCAGGACCCTGAACAAGGAGGCTGCTTCTGTGGGACCCAGGGTTTGCAACTGAATCAAGAGAAGTAACCCAGGTAACCAGAAACAGATGGAGCTGGTAAACACCAAAGGCTGAGAAAGAGTGCAAAGGGTTCAACCCGAGGAAGCAAATCTGTTGTCACTTGTCAGGGGTGAGCAAGTGTTGGAGAATGCAAGACTCAGCCAGAAATAGAGGACCAGTGGTGAATCAGAAGGAAGGCAGAAAGTGAAGAACAAACAGGGCGTGCGAAGCCCTGGCCCAGGGAACAGAACTGAGACCAGGCACGTTCTCCTTACGGGAGTCGGTCACATTTGCACGGTTGCTTAAAGCCTGAAGCAATGGAACAGAAACAAAGCAAAAAGCCTTTTTAAAGCCTCAACTTCCTCATCTGCAAAATATAAATAACATCCTCCTCCAGAGATGTTAGAATTAAATGGGGTTATTGTTTGCAATTTCTCTATTTCATAGGATTCTTATAGTCACAGCCCTATGGAGCAGGAAACTGTGGTTCATTTGTAAATTTTCATCTAATAGAGGTGCAGAAGTCCTGGGTCACATGCCTTGCGCTTAATCCTTAGCCAAATTAAACTCACCTCCTGATGCTGCTGTTGAGGTTTGAGATGACCTTCCTGCCTTTGGAATGTTCTCTCTTCCTCCCTCTACAACTGGGAGCTGCTTTAGCAGAAGATCTGTCTCTTCTCCCAGCACCTATCTCAGGGCATGACACAAAGAAAATTCTTACTAAAAACTACAGAATAAAACAAAGAGAGGAATTCAGTGTCAGGAAGGGAATCCATGTAAAGGCCTGACAGCCACAATAGGATTTCCCTTGAAGCTTGCATCTGGATCCTTCTGAGATTACTGTGCATTTTTTCTTGAATCTCTTTCTTTTCCATTTGAAAATTTGTCTTCCCATTTCCCTAAATAGACTTAGAACTCTAAAGTTGGGTCACTAAGTTAGAAATGCTGCTGTCTATACTACAGTGACACAGCCACATCAATGTTTATAGCAGCTCAATTCACGATAGCTAAACTATGAGACCAATCTAGGTGCCCTATAACAGATGAATGGATAAAAAATATGTGGTATATATACACAATGGAATATTACTCAGCCTTAAAGAAGAATGAAATGATGGTGTTTGCAAGTAAATGGATGGAGCTGGTGACTATCATGCTAAGTGAAGTAAGCTTGTCCCAAAGAACCAGAGGCCAAATGTTTTCTCTGATATGAGGATGCTAATTCACAATAAAGGGGTGGGGGCTAGGGAAGAATAGAGGTACTGTGGATTAGACAGAGGGGAGTGCAGGGAGGAAAAGGGGTGTGGGTGTAGAAAGAACGATACAATGAATCGGACATTGTGACCCTATGTGCATAAATGATTACACGACCAGTGTAATTCTGCATCATAAGTTAAAAGCCACTTCTGTATGATGTGTCAAAATGTATTCTACTGTCATGTGTAACTAATGAGAACAACAACAACAACAACAAATGCTGTTGTCTTGCCCCAGACTGGCTATACACAGGTGAGAGTCACGTGTCAGTGGGAGGGCCAGGATTGAGCTGGAATCCCATGTCTGCCATTTCCTAGCTGAGTCACCAAACAAATCTCTTCATCCAGTCATGACCTTGGGTCCTTGTCTCTAAATGGGAATAATGTAGGACTGCTCAAGTGGTTAAGGACAAACTACCTTCCGGGATCACTGGGTTCCAATCTGAAGACTCCTCTCCACCCCAACCCCCTTCCCTATTTTATTTTTCTCCACTGCACATTCACCTTATCAAACACTATATAATTTACTTATTTAATTTGTTAATTGTCTCACCCTTAAGTAAAGTTCCATGAAAACAGAAAAGGATATATAATTTAGGAAAAGGAACTGTTTCAGTACCAAGCCTGATGGGAATTCTACTGAATCCAATGTCCCAGTTCTTGACCTGAGGGTCCCATGACCCAGGACACATGTGAACAAGTGAGTCATGTTGGATTCTCAGCACTGCGATGGGGGATAGCCTGGACCCACTCTGAGAAGTCATCTAGTTTTTCCCAAAGAGCAGTTCACAGACAGCCCCAGGCTTCCCAAGACCATTACAGTGGGTCCACAAAGACAAAACTATTTTTATTCTAGTGCTAAGGTCTTAATTGTCTTTTTCTATATCAGCATTCGTGTTATTGGCAAAAGCGATGCTGGGTAAAACCACAGGCAATGTGGTATGAATTCAGACAGTAGCAACAAATGGTATCAGTTGTTTTCTTTATAGTCGTACATTCACAGTAACAATTATGAAATTCCAGTTTCACTTAAGAAGGTCTTTGACAAAATCGTAAAAAAAAATGTTAATTTTAAAGTTCTTGACTCTATGGTCAGTCTCTTAAGTGTGATGATTGTCTCAAGAAGAAGTGCTTTTACAGTCAATTTCTGAGTTAAGCTGGTTGCTTCCTAATGGAATATCATTTTTTATTAAAAAGAAGAAGAAGAAGAAGAGGAGGAGGAGGAGGAGGAGGAAGAAGAAGAAGAGAAAAGAAAAGAAAAGAAAAGAAACAAGAACTTGCCAGGCACGGTGGCCCAAGCCTATATCCTAGCAGCTTGGGAGGCTGAAGCAGGAAGATCACAAGTTTGAGGCCAGCCTTGGCAATTTAGCAAGGCCCTGCCTCAAAATAAAAAATAAAAAGGGCTGTATATGTGTCTCAGTAGTCAAATGCCTCTGGGTTCAATACCCAGTTCCAAAAATAAATAAATACCGATAGGCAAACTGTGGTTATTTGGACTTCAGTATCTGGTGGATGAGTTCTCAAAAACGAAAGAGGTGAATTTGTCACTTCAAGAATCTCTAACAGAAAAAAGTAAAAAATTTGAAAACCAACACTAGTTGTTGCCAATGATAAAAATCTGACCTTTCAAATGAAAACTTGAATTTTGAAAACATCCTATCTGCCACCAACCATGTCAAAATACTTCCCATACTTAGACTTTTTTTTGTTTTGTTTTTGCATATGGCAAATATCAATTAATATAACCAACATATTTGAGTCCTCAATGTTTTTTTTTTTAAGAATACGAAGTGATCAAAATATTTGAAAATTGCAGTTCCAGAGCAATTAGTGCTGAGAAGGGAGGATGCAGGCAGTGTCTTCGCAGCTGTGTTCACAGGAACAGAAACAAAGCCTTCCAGGAAAGATCTAGGCAGGGTATCCCATTCTTCGGCTCCCACTCAGGAAACCCACCGACATCGCCTTAGGATGGCATCCTGTGTGTCACTGTGAGTACATCTTGAGCTTTAACGATTCTGTGTGAATAGTCTGAATCCTCTCTGGTCTCAGGGGAACAGAGTCATTTCCATTTCCATAGTCCAAAGAAAGGAATGCTCAGATACATTAGCTTTTAAACCCTGGGTCAGGGTTCTCTGGAAATACTTTTCCATAGCTGCAATGCTAATCTGGATTCCAGACATTTTACATCTGATCAGATGGAATAAATAGCTGCCCTGGGAATATTTTAACATGTCTGCTTATTCACTATGGAAGTAAATGAGCATTTGTTCTGCAAAAGGCAGAGGGAATAATTGGAGGAATAGAAGGACTGGGGAGAAGAATGAGAAGTTTTCAAAGGAAGGAGAGAATAGACAAGAGGGATGTCTATTAATCAAGATAAGGAATATAGACAAGAATTGTATCTGACTTTTAAAAGTTTCACTCTGTTGATGAATTGGGGGCTAGCTCATATTTTCAGCACTATGTAGAAGCCCCCAGTAACGCAAGTATACATGACCTTGGTCGCCTGCCATTTTGCATCCTGCGGAGGTTGGACAATTGCCAGTACAAAGTGGTCTGAGAGGGTGTCTCTGCGAGATGAGAAGCAAAGTTTCCAGCCACAGATTCTTCCCATGTTCTGCCATCAACCTCCATGATCATTGACTGCTCATGTCTTGGTGTTCTCATTTTTGAAACTGGAATAACATTCAGCCTCACTTTTGCTGTCAACGCCGATAGTCACACTCATCAAAAATCAGCTATCGCTATTTTGTGATTGAAAACTTCCGCAGGATGGTTCAGAAAATTTTTTCAGTTTCATCACAAGAAACTGTCAGGGTTCAGACAGGATGCCAAGACCCGTTCCTGCCTCCTGAGCTCCTCTTTGCCTTCTGCATGAGCGGGTAGCTTAGCCTGGTAGTTGCCAGATCTTAGAAAATTTCCTGTTTAAAACAACCATGAAAAGCTACAAGGGTTGGGGATGTAACTCTGTGGTAGAGCACCTGCCTAGCATGTATAAGGCCCTGGGCTTGATCCCCAGCACTACAAAAATAAAAATAGTAATACTGTGTATTCTTTATTCTTGGAACTGAAAAACTGCCCTCACATTTTCCCTAACTAGAATTGTTCCTGGAGACTAGTCTAAGATTGTTTACCTCTATGCATGACGTCTTAATCCAACACCTTTGCTGTTACAAATCTGGGCATCATCTTAGACTGAGAACCTTCTCATCTCCCAGCGTCTGCCATTGTGTCTGGCACATAGTAAGCTCACTTGTTATCTCTGCCTCTCTCTACACACACACACACCTTAAATTCTATCTCCCTGAAGACCTTTGCAGGGCCTATCTGTCTTCCCTCACGGGTTTCTTTCATGCTTCTACTTCTTCTGACCTGACTGCAAATTAAAAGTGTGTTTTCAGCCGGGGATGGTGGTGCACACCTGTAAATCCTAGCAATTTCGGAGGCTGAAGCGGGAAGATGGCAATTCCAAGGACAGCCTCAGTTTAGCAAGGCCCTAAGCAACTTAGTGAGACCCTGTCTCAAAATAAAAAATAAAATAAATGGGAGATGTACCTCAATGGTAGAGCACCCCCAGATACAATTCCCAGTACCAAAAGAAAAAAAAAAAGGATTTTTACATTCAATACTATTTTTTATTCAAATATTTTGGTTTCTTCCCAAAGCCAACTACCTCCTGAGCACTAGTTCTGGCTCAGATGATCTCCTGAGGATATGTTTTACCCATAGAAAACACAATCTCCTGCCTTTGAACAATCTTAATTTTCAGAAGCATGGGATTATATGGAAAAGATTTTTAAATTTCTCATTCGCTTTTGAAGTTTTGCTAATATTTGATTTTTTCCCCTTAACCTCTACCTAAGAAAACACTCATTCCCTATTTGAGAAAGACACCTTTCCCCATCTTAAATGCATATACATTGATCAAAGGCTTCAAGCCTTCTCTAGTAAATACCTATTCTTATTTCCTAAAATTTACCCCTTTGCTCAGGGTTTATTTAGGTATTACTGAAAATCTTGGATCAAGAGGAAACTTACCTGGGGAGAAGAGACCTTTGAATATCTTGCAATAGAGATCACAGGAAATAGAGCCTTTGTATGTTCACTCAGCATATTCCTACTTTTTTGGTTGAGTGTAAGAAGTTGGCTTATCTGAGCTATTCAGTAGGTCAAGGTCATGGTCCGATACCTTTGAGAATTTGTGGAAAAACCACAGGGACCTCAAAATTCATTTTTGCTTCCTATCCTTGTTGGTTCCAAGCTAACACTTCAGCTTGCTCTTAAAATAGAAAATGGAAGAGCTCCCTCTGACAGCGTACCCATCCCTCTCTGAGAACCAGGCTAGTGACTTAAAATAATTTGGATTAAATTCTGATTCTAATACTTATTAGCCTTATGACTTTGGAAAACTTGCCTAATGTCTTGGTGCCTTGGTCTCTCTACACATCCAGTACTCTTATGAGTGATTTCTTCATAGAAGTAACATGTAATAACTATGTGATAAATTTTGCCTGCCATTGTTACTATTATCAATGTTGAAAACAGCAATAATAGCAGCAATGCTTTGAAGTAACCAATATCATCACATGGCATTAGCAATCCATACTCATCCCAATTAGTAATTTAAGAATAAACCTACAACAATATCAGGATCCTCTGGTAATGCTGCAGTGCTGCTCTCTGCACACAGCACAGGTTCAGAAAAATCGTCACTACTCTTGCTTTCACCGTTGGAAGTTCTCCAGTGGGCTTGCACTGAGATCCCACGAAAACTTAACCCAGATGTTATTGAGTGTACCAGATGGCATGGTTTGTAATTAATATACCCATTTGCAATCAGGATTAAATTCCTGAGAGATACAAGGCAGGTCATGGTCAATCAAATATCTTCATTTATTCCTGGATAAGGTTTTTGTCCCCGTTTTTCTGAACTGCTGAGTTGGACTGGACACAAACCTCAAGGCCCTCTCTCCTGGCAAAAGTCAACCCGAACTCCAGTTCTCAATCTGGGGACTTGGCTCTTTCTTCCAGAGCAAAGGCACACAGTCTCACCTTTCCATAGTGAAGAGCAGAAGCAAAACAACAACAACGAAAGAGCAGGATTTTTCTAACTTCGATCCTTTAGCCCTTAGGGGTTAGACGTGGGAGTGAGGGGAGTCATCCCTGAAGAAGCAGGGTCCTCTCTAAGGAGATGTAGAGACTGGAGAGGACGGGAGGCATAGCCAGTCATGATCCTTGAGACCCACTGTCTGCCTGGGTCCCTGAATAGACTGGCTACAGCTTTGGCCTTCACCTGTCATCTCCCTGGCCTCAGCTTAGAATCAGTGCACCTGCTCCATCAGGTCAGGGTAGAAAAACATACAGAAAAGGGCTATTTTCTGCATCTACCTTTCCAGTTCCTCTATGTCAGGACGTATGACAATCCCAGGGAGAAAAACACATTGCAACCTGCAATCGGCTCCTACATGAACTGCGCAGCACCCTTTGACAGCGACACCAGGGCATCTGCCTGAGAGATTAGTCACCACTGAAAGCATAGGAGGACCTCAGTCATGGGAAATGGGAACCACTTTCTCCTGGAGCCCAGACTATGGCCTCCACTAAAATAAAGCAGATTCCTCCGAAAAATGGTCCATTCCATGTCAGAGATGTGAGATGAGCCCAAGGTATCTTGTCATACAGAGAGCAAATAAATCCTCAAAACCAAAGAGGGAGGGGCTGGGGTTGTGGCTCAGTGGTAGAGTGTTTGCCTAGCACATACGGGGCCATGGGTTCGATCCTCAGCACACATATAAATCAATTTAAAAAAGTAAAGGTACTGTGTCCAACTACAACTAAAAAATAAATACTAAAAAAAAAAAAAAAAAAAAAAAAAAAGAGGGAAAAAAATTATGGCCCAAAAGCCTACAGGAAGAGGGTCCCACTGGTCAAAGTTAAGACAACTTTTGACCGCAATAGACCAAATAACTTCCAATATATTTAAATCTCTTAGATTACAGTGGTACCAAAACCAAATAAATATTCCCTCTTTTAAAAGTGATCTGAGAACCCTCTCATCTCCCAGCGTCTCATTATTTGAAAAGTGGTAATGAAGGGTAAGAACTTAGTATCTCTTTGGTATCACACAGTAACCAAAGAGTTACTTAGGAAAACTTTCTCCCTATTGATCATGACAGCCTATACAGGAAGAAGGACCAATGAACTTAGAATATTCCTGTTCTGAAATTTCCGAGGAATTAGTGGATCTAAGCAATGGCTCCTAACATCACACCTAAGGAGACAGTTGGATATTTTATGCCTCCTGATGAAAGTACTAGCTCTTCCAGGAAGTATCCTGCCAAAAACATAAGCCTGATAGAACTTGGAAGCTAAAAGAATCTCCAGTCCTCAGCACCTATTGAAAAGGAATTAGGAAACTGAGGCACATGGTAAGTGACACCACAGGAACTCTGTCAACAAAATCCAGACTGAGGGAACGCTCTTCACCCAATAAACTGCAAGGAGAAAAGAAAAAGAAAAAAGAGAAAGAGCAAGAGCAAGAAGAGAAAGACAAGGAGGAGGGAGGGAAACCTACAGATTGAAAGGGAATATAATTCTATATATGATCCGTATTAGAATCCAAGTTTCATCAATCACTTTAAAAAGCTGCTATTTGAAACAATCAAGGACATTTAAATGTTGACTGAATCATGATGATCTTAAGAAATTATTGTTAATCCGTGATGATAATATTATGATTACTTATTTTTAAAGAATTCTTATAGCAATGCATACTGAATAAGGCTAAAAAGATACGAGGTTGGGATTTTCTTAAAAAGAAATCTGGGGTTTGAACCTAGGGCCTGGTACATAACTACACAAGCAATCTACTACTGAGCTACATCCCCAGCCCTGAATGTAGCATTTTATTTTATTTTTGTTGTTATTGTTGTCTTGTTTTTTTTTATATTATTGTATCTTTTTTTTTTAATTTTTATTTTTTTTTATTTATTTATTTTTAAATTTTTTATTGTTGGCTGTTCAAAACATTACATAGTTCTTGATATATCATATTTCACAATTTGATTCAAGTGGGTTATGAGCTCCCATTTTTACCCCATATACAGATTGCAGAATCACATCAGTTACACATCCATTGATTTACATATTGCCATACTAGTGTCTGTTGTATTCTGCTGCCTTTCCTATCCTCTACTATCCCCCCTCCCCTCCCCTCTACTCTCTCTACCCCATCTACTGTAATTCATTTCTCCCCCTTGTTATTTTTTTCCCTTTCCCCTCACTTCCTCTTGTATGTACTTTTGTATAACCCTGAGGGTCTCCTTCCATTTCCATGCATTTTCCCTTCTCTCTCCCTTTCCCTCCCACCTCTCATCCCTGTTTAATGTTAATCTTCTTCTCCTGCTCTTCGACCCTACTCTGTTCTTAGTTACTCTCCTTATATCAAAGAAGACCCAGAACCACAAAATATATCAATCAGTAAATAAAAATGAAGAGGGTGCAGGTAAACTAAAAAGATACAATAATATACATCCAACTGAACATTAAGAGGATAAAAATCATTCTGTCTTATTCTCAGTTCAAGAGAATGTCTATATCTCAATATCTTATTAAATTAATAAGTTCTAGTCAGCTCAAAAAAAAAAAAAGAAAAAAAGAAATCTGGGGCTGGGGATGTGGTTGAGGAGTAAACATTTTAATATTAACTCTGAGTTTGCATGTTTGAAATTTTCTGTGTTAAAAAGTTAATAGGGACTAAATGGTGATAAAGCTCTGTTTCTCATTTTTAGAGTGCCAGATGTTCAATGTAAAGCTTTTTGAAATATTTCAGTATAAAAGAAGGTTAAAATACCCTGTGCTCATAGATAGGAATATTGTTAACTTAGGTTTTCCAGCTGCCAAAGCACAAACTGAGCTGATAAATAATTTTTTTTTCCAAGCTGAGCTTCCGGGTCTCATGGAATTTGGGGCAGGACAGATACCTCATGCAATGAAGATGATTTGATGTTGTTATTGTAGAATAGGCTAAAAATGTATATGAAAATGGGAATTTGATGCACACTAAGGTGTTTTTTTGTTTTATATTATTAGTAGGGGAGAGTTGATATTTCACTCATTTGAAAAAATAATAAAAGGAACACTGTTATATTTACCTATTGGTTTGAATAAGGATCAGGTCAATGTAGATAAACTACAGTTATGAGTCCGGGAATAAGAAATTGGCATCCTGCGATGCCAACCTCGAAAAACCTCTGGAACATTCAGAGAAGTCCAGCACCAGTGCAGGATTAAGATCAGGAGCCTGTCTGTTTAGTTTAGCCCTCAGAACCAGCAAATATTTAATTACTTACTGAAGAGCCTCAAGTTTCTTCCTAAACTGCAATACAAACAAAAGTGAGAACTAGGTCAAGGAAAACAGAGGTTGGAATATTATCAGATTACACCACTCTGGATAAATTCAGGGACGTATTTAATTTCATGTTCTTAAATGAGTAAAAACAGAGACCTATTGGATCAAGGGAAAGAATGGCATTTGAGGGGGAGCTGAGAGACTTAAAGGAACATAGACTGTGCTAGAAGGGCTTTAACTTATAATCTTGACCTCTCTCATTTTTAAATTGGATTATTTTGCCTATGAAATGAGTGAGACCCACCATCGTTTATGCTAAAGCAAAAAATGGAGGATCAAGATTTTTTATATATATATATACCTTTTTTCTCTCTTTCTTTTCTTCTCTTTCTTTTTTTCTTATTATTACAGAACAGAATCTATTTTATTAAGGAGTTCAAAAGTTACGCTTCCTGTTTGCTTTGGGGATTAAAAATTTTTTGTTGTTTTGTGAGTGGGTGCACCTAGCAAAGACTGGCAGAAAACTTCTCCGAATTTAAAAACAGACAAAAAGACAATAGTGGGTTGATTTTTCTCATTGTTTGTATTTCAATACAGTGTTAGACTTGACTTTCTATTTATTGTCCTATTTTACATCTTTATAGGGAGAGAGATCAACCTGTAAATTTTTTGCTCAGGAGAAAGTCAAATAATTTCTCTCTGGCAGAACAGATAACCCCAAAGGTTACAGTTTAAATTGAATTGGACATTTACCAGCTTTATATCTAACCCAGAAATTTATTAAATCGTTCATGTAGCTTTCCAAACGCCCTTTGGACCCAGTTTAACATCTTACCAGTTCACTCATTAGTAAATGAATTGAATGAAGTCTTTGGCATAAACTCACTTTATAGTTGTATGAAAGTAGTGTTGTTTAACTCTGAAAACTATACTTTGATGAGATTGTTGTGTTCTCCAAGCAGAAGTCTGACAACTGCGTTACCTTGCCCACCCCACCTCTCAAATTTTAACATTAATTTTTCAGTGATAATTTAGAAGTATTTAAAGATGTTCTAAAAATATGTCACATTTACTTTTCATTTATTAAGTATCCGTGTGTCACATTCAGTCTAGCAACGAGGAATGAGTAATAATTACCAGATAGTGTCCTAGTAACTTCACTTCTCCTACTTAGTTGAGCTACCTTACAAAATACACAGATAGGACGTTAACGATGGTCCCTATAAAAATAGCTGCAATGTGCTTTCATGGTGAAGGGCATAGACTGTGGAGTCAAATATGGCTACCCCATTTATTTATGTCTAGAACTGTAGACATAATTGTGTAACCTCTCTGGGTCTCATTTACTTCATCCATAAAATGGGGCCAGTAGTAGTCCCATCTCATGGGGTTATGGAAAATATAAGGAGATCAGCTTGTAAAATGCCTAGGCTAGCACTCAGTACAGAATAAGCACTCATTAAATGCTGCATGTGCTTACTGAACGGCATTGTCTTAAAGCTAGCTTCTAGGAGTCATTTTACCTGCAACGGGTACCATGGGAAACCTCAGTCGCCACCCAGAAAGAAGATCCTCATTGTTAATATTGCCTAGAGAAAGAGCCTCTGCTGTCACAGACTTTGGCCAGAAACAGGCCTCCTGTCTGCCTCATGAATTGACTTTGAATGGTTGCCAAGACTTTCAGGAAAACGGAAAATGGATTTGTAGTATTTATGAAGCTAAGTCCTTATCTGGGTTCCCAGGGCTGGTTTGTCAAGTGGAAACGGGCTGTCGTGTTGCTTGGTTCCCCTTGATTTAGTCTCCAAGGATCTGCTTCCACATGTTAAAACTTGGTGAGGATTCTCTGGTGTCTTTGTTTTCTTTGTAACTTGGGATGACATACTTGTTTTTGGCAGCATTTCTAAGCACAGCACTGTCGTTGCATCTTAGTGGTGAAGAACCGTGGGCTTAGCAAAAATATTTTGAAAACCAAACTTTGAAAATCACTTGGTTGTCAGGTAAATAGGCTTTTTGTTGTCTCTTTGTGAATGGTTGTTATTGTTGTTTCAGGGATTTTTGTTTTGTTTTGTTTTCTGTTTGATAATCAGAAAAGCTCTAAGATGGTAACAAAGAATCAGAACACATCTGCATTTTATTAGGAGTACGGGATTCAGGAGTGAGCAGGTAAGGAACACTACCAGAAAAGTTTTGCTGATTCATAATGTGGCCATCGAAGAGAAATGTTTACTTCTCTTTAAATGCACCGATCATCTCTCTTATCATCTATTGCTCCTGCCAGTCCCCCTCAAAGTTTCCAAAGGGAGGAATAAGATGACTTGTTGGAACATGTATCGGGCTCCTTCTAAGGATCACATGTGGATTGAAAAAACAGGCTATTGTAGAAAAACAGATTGTAGAAAACATAAAAACAAGGCTATTGTTTTTCTACCTGAACTTTGATCTTTCTTAGAAAAAAGTTTACCAAATGATTGAGAGCATCCTATGTGAACATCATATTTATTCCTTGATTATAAACATACCTGAGGTTAAATTAAGTTTGGCCCAGGAAGGCCTCCATACTGAAGTCATAATGTGATGAACTGCAACTAATTTTTGACGTACACTAACTGAAAGCCTAACTAGGGAGTGTGTTCTTGTTACAAATAGCTGAGTGTGAGCCAATCACAGCAGCTGAGTGCCAGTCAATCACAGGTGGCCAACTGTTCAAGCCACATTCAAGTGAGACAAATGCTGAGCTGTCAGCAATAGAGCTGTCTCTGTACCTCGCTTCCATTGTCTATACCTCATTTCTGTTTTCTAGCCATAAATATCATCTGATGGCATTTCAGGCTGTGGGTTCTCTGGACTGATTCTGGTTCCGGGGATTCCCCCAATTAAAAGCAAGTGACAGCCAATTAGATTCATAGCTCAATTGGTTGTAATTTTGTCTTTAGACACTAATAATGGCAAATGCTCCTGCATGCACAGTAAATCCAAGACAGAATAGCTCAGCTGATGCAACCTTTGGTTTTGTGTCTGCTGCCTTTACAGATTACCATTTCTCAGTCATTTCACACACACTGCCTCAGCAACTTCCTTTGTAGCAGAATGATCAGCATACTTCACATCTGAGCCATGAGAAAGGCTGTCAATTTTTCAACATATTTTGACTTCAAAGCAGCATCGAAAGTAAGCTTTTTCACATCCCAATGGAAATAAATTATTTCAACAGCAATTATTTTGTACCTAAATAATCATAGGCATTTACATTGTTGGACTGGGGTGCAGCTTCATGGTAGAGCACTTGCCTGGCACATACAAGGTCCTGGGTGCAATCTCCAGGGCTACAAAAATATAAAATCAAAATAAAATAATATTGCTGTGTGTTAGTTCCATGCATGAATTTTTGATGCCCAGTTGCTAAGCCCATAATTTTCTGATATCTTTTGCTGACACATGAGACATTCCAGTAGTGCATTGGAGCAAAAAGGAACCTTGCTTCCACTAGGTTGGCATTATGAAGGAAATACTGATGTGACAAAATGTTAGGCATTTCTCTGAATATCGTCTAGAATGAGAATCGGTGCTGGATAGAGGGTCAACCTTCAACTTGCAAAAATGTGCCTTTATTTTTTAAATATAGTAGAACATTTTGAAATATTAACTGATTTTCGCCCTCTCAACATTTCCTTCTTTCCCTCTATCTGTCCCTGTTGTCAGCTTGGCCATCCTGCAGGCATTGCCTCAGTGAAGGCCTGACACAATAGAGCAGAGAATCCCAGAATCAATTCAGGGGTTTTTGATTCGCAACAGCCAAGGCCTCCTGGGAGCCAGAAAGGACAGAGGTGGCTAAGCAATGAATTTGGAGGGAAGTGTGTGGCTGGAGCTCTCAGTCGGAAAACTGCCTGTGGGCTACAGGGAGGAGGAGGAATGCTGGGGCAGAAGTGATGGGAATTTGAGTGCTACTGTAGCCACTGTGTCTGACTCTGTCAACCTAAGCAGCGACGGGCAGGGTGAGACAGAAACCCCAGATAGGTTTGCTGTGGTACGGGAGGTAGGGGAGACCTCTCCTCCATAGAAGGCTCGAGAAATGGCAAGACCAAAAGAATGTGATAAACTTGGACAGATGGGACAGAGAGCATCACTGAGGTCCCAACATGGAGACAGAGCAAACCTGAAGGACATGGCAGGGGTGAGTCAGCAGGAGCTGACAGCTATTGATGACTGATGGTGTGCCGTGGCATGGCCCATCATCTCCCATACCCTGGCACCACCCAACTGCTAGGGAACTCATGCCCCATTCCAGGAAATGGAGGGAATCCTGAATTGACTCTGACTCACCCGCTTACACACATACTAATATCTCAGAATAATAAAATATTAAAAGTACAGTTTTAGAAAATAAATATTGTACCCCTCCCCCCAAAAGAAGATGAACATATATCTTGATCATTGTGTTTATAGGCTGAGCTCAATAACTGTTGCATTCTTATTTTCAAACCTCCCTTTTTAAAATTTGTTCTTTTTAGGTATACATGACAGTAGAGTATATTTTGACATATTGTACATGCATGGAATATAACTTATCTAATTAGGATCCCATTCTTGTGGTTATATAGATGTGCAATTTGATTTATCATGTATTCATTCTGCTGTCTTTTCTAATCCCATTCCCTTTCCCTATGTCCAAGTCATTCTACTATCTTTCCTAATCCCATTCCCCTTCCCTTCATTCCCCTCTGTTTAATCCAGTGAACTTCTATTTTTCCCTTCCTATGGTGCGTTAGCATCCACATATCAGATTGAACATTTGACCTTTGTTTTTTTAGAGACTGTCTTATTTCATTTAGCATGATAGTCTCCAGTTCCATCCAATTACTGGAAATTGCTATAATTTCATTCTTCTTTGTGGCTGAGTAATATTCCATTGTGTATATATACCACATTTTCTTTATCCATTCATCTGTTGAAGGGCACCTACTTTGGTTCCACAGCTTTGTTATTGTGGAGCTACTACAAACATTGATGTGGCCGTGTCACTGTAGTATTCTGATTTTAACTCCTTTGGGTATATACTAAGAAATGGGATAACTGGGTCAAATGGTGGTTCCATTCCATTCCAGATTCTGAGGAATCTCCACACTGCTTTCCAGAGTGGTTGCACTAATTTGCAGTCCCACCAGCAATGTATGAGTGTATCTATTTCCCCACATCCTCACCAACATTTATTGTTACTTGTATTTTTTTTTTTTTTATGTTTTGGACATTTTATTGTTCACTCCTGGCTGGTGGCTGGCTGGGATGCAGTAGAGGGCTGCAGCACACCTGTGCGCTGGGGGAATCTCAGATAGGTTGCACGCCCATTGCACTGGATCTTCTCAGATGTTTTATGAGTACATTCCTTTACTTTAAACCAAGGTCACTCTGTTTAGACCCTCTCCTAAGGACTGGAGATAAGGGGCCAGTTCCCCCTCTGGATTTCCTCCTTTCCACATTGTTTTAAAAATCCTCCTTATCTCACTGCAAGCTGTCCTGGGCACTGACTAGAGCTCACCCCAACACCCTATCCTTCAGTGCCTCAGAAGCCCTTCACATCCCTCACAGTCTCAAACTATCCCATGTTTTCCAAGGCCCTCAGGACAGGACACCAGAGGATAATTGCCATTCTGACTGGAGTGAGATGAAATTTCAGTGGAGTTTTAATTTGCATTTCTCTAATTGCTAGAGATGCTGAACATTTTTTCATGTATTGTTGACTCATCATATTTTTTCTTCTGTGAGGTGTCTGTTATTGGATTATTATTATTATTATTATTATTAGTGTTAATTTTTTTTAGTTCTTTATATATCCTGGGGATTAATGCTCTGAGGCACAGGTGGCAAAGATTTTCTCCCATTCTGTAAGTTCTGTCTTCATGTTCTTGATTATTTCCTTTGCTGTGAAGAAGCTTTTTGGTTTGACACAATCCCGTTTTTCTGACCCTTGATTTTACTTCTTGTGCTTTAGGAGTCTTGTTGAGGAATTGGGTTCCTAAGCCAATGTGATGGAGAGTTGGGTCTGCTTTTCCTTCTAGTAGGTGCAGTGTGTCTGGTCTAATGCCCAGGTCCTTGATCCACTTTGAGTTGAGTCAAACTTCCCTTTTTACACATTCCCTCAGTCCTACCCCCCTTCCTCTCTCTTCTGCCCCTGTTAAAATTAGGTATAAGAAAAGGAATTTGGGTCAGTGGGATCCTGGTGGGAGCTGTGGCTGCTCTCCTCTGGGCTGGTTTTCCTGGCCATCTTCAGGAAACACGGCCTCTGGTGCGGCTTCTCTGATGACGTCCTCAAGTGTTCAATGACATGAAGGTGTGCAAGTCTTTGTCACCAGAGGCAGTGAAGAGGTACAAGCAGGTGGTGCTTTTTTGCTTGAGTGAAGACAAGGAGAACAGCATCGTGGAGGAGGGCAGGGAGATCCTGGTAGGTGATGGGGCCAGACTCTGGAGGACGAAGGATTGTCCATTAATGATTCTCTTAGAGAAAGCAAGTGCAGTGCTTCTCAAGCATGTCTCTTCTAAGAAACGTTGTCTGACATATTGCTTTCCTAATTGCCCTCCCAAATGACATTTTAATGCACACAGACGTGAAGAGTTATTCTATGCCATACTATATGTGTATCTGTGCTTTATACGTTAAAAAAGAGATTTTTTTTTTCTTCCTGCTATATTTTGGATGGTGACTGTGGCCCAAAGGCCTATGTGTTAAAGCCTTGGTCTTCCACATGGTGCTGTTGGGAAGTAGGGAGCCATTAGGAGGAAGGACTTACTGGGAGGTCTTTACGTCACTAGGGTGTACTCTTGTGTGGCCCTGCATTTTCCTCTTCTTCTCTTCTGTTTTCTGGCCATAGGTGAGGAACTCTGCTCAGCAACACCCTCTCACCATGATATGCTGCCTTGCCACAGGCCCAAAGCAAAGGGTCAACCATTCATGGACTGGAATCTCCAAAACTGAGCCAAAAATCAACCTTTTTCTCTTTATACATTGTTTATCTCAGGTAATTGTGCTACTGATAGAAAGCTGACTGACACACTGCACCCAAGAACCAATTTTTGCCCCTTTGGGGGACATATTGGCCTCATTTAAGATGCATTTTAAGAGTCAATGCAAGAGTGGGGTTCATAGAACTAAGAAATACAAAGGAACAACTGCCCCCACGCCCATCTTCCAAACCCTCTTCCCCACCTTTGAAATAACTCAGGCTCCTTGTAGGAAAGACAAAGAACTTTCTTGTGCTGTGTGTACTTGCTGTCTCAGGAGATACAGTAAACATATTCATGAGAAATTTAGAAAAGGCCAATTTTTATCCTTAGTCCTTGTTAAGCAATGTGCAGGAATCAGCCAATGGAATTTGAGGCACCTGATTCACATCAAAGTGTTCCTATAAACAGTGAGCCAACCCAAATCCTTTTAAAATGGCATCCAGTGGCCCTGTTGAACCCTTTAAACAATGGCCCTTTGTCAGAGCAGCATGACGGGGTACTTTGTCTGATGGGAGTTTATAATGAACTGCTGTATATACAGGCTGTAATTATAAGAAGCATAATAATATCTTATATTTATATTGCTTGCTTTCATCCTAGTGAATCCCAAGGCATTTTACACATTATATCATTAATAATAAAATAGAGAAATACGTTAATGAAAGCATTCCTTTTAAATGTATACCCTATATAATCGACTACATAAGTATATTACTATGCAAATATGGGAACAATCTAGTTAGCGCTTGTGGAAGAGTTGAGCTTTCTCATCGTCAATACGGTCTTACCCAAGAGCAAACTAACTTGCTTTTGACAGATGACACCTTCCTCCATTTCCATCTGGTGTTGTGCCCAGCCCAGCAGCACTGAATCAGCTAATTCATTTATTGGTTCATTCATTCATCAGTGAACCAAGCATCTGTTTTTACTGGGTACCAACAACGACAGTAGGTGCTGGCTTTCCCTCGCAAATATCTAGGCAGAGGGTTGAGAGTGATCTGAAAGCAAAAAAGCTGCAAGACATGGGAAAAAGTGAACTTTTCTTCCTGGCACTCACTTTTGGGTGTGATAGTAACGTTAAACACATACCCAGACATGCCTGGAGCATAAAACCCTTGTATCTCCATTAAATCAAATCAAAGCCACAGGTGTACTTCTCCGTTGTGACTCCCCAAAGAATCCTGAGGGCCCCAGGCACAAATATGCATCGGCTCAGAGTCACAACAACCATGCTGACAGCTGCTTTTCCTTCGAGAGTTTTATGTTGTTTTCTAAGAGGAAGGGGTGATCTGAATTGCTCAGCAGCCTCGAGTCAGCTCTTGTCCTGCCTTTCTAACTGACTTGACTGACTGGTCTTATTGACCCAAACAGGGCATGTCCATAGGTCCCAGGAAAGGCTTCTAAGGAGATAGACTGGTGCTCTTTCTACAGACAGGTTGTCTTCATTTTTCTTTTGCTATAACTAGGTACTACAGACTGGGTCATTTATAAAGAATAGAGGTATATTTAGCTCATGGTTCTGGAGGTTGAGAAGTCTAAGAGCATCGGTTGAGTGTCTGGTGAGTTTGATCAGCAATGGTGGAAAGCAAACTCGCTAACTTGGCTCTCCTTTTCTTCTTATAAAGCCACTAATGCAATCAAGGAGGTCCCACCCTCATCATCTTATCTAATTTTTATTATCTCCTAAGAGTTTCATCTCCAAATACTATCAACAGGTGACATCAATCAATCAACAAATATATGAAAAAAATGCTCATCATCTCTAGCAATCAGAGAAATGCAAATCAAAACCACTCTAAGATATCATCTCACTCCAGTCAGAATGGCATCTATTATGAAGACGAACAATAATAAGTGTAGGTGAGGATGTGGGAAAAATGGTAAACTTATACACTGCTGGTGGGACTGCAAATTGGTGCACCCAATTTGGAAACAGTATGGAGTTGTTTTTTTTTTTTTTTTTTTTTTTTTGAAAACTGATTTTTGGACCCAGCTATTCCTCTCCTCGGACTATACCCAAAGGACTTAAAAACAGCATACTCCAGGGACACAGCCACATCAATGTTTATAGTAGCACAATTCACAATAGCTTAACTGTGGAGCCAACCTAGATGTCCTTCAGTGGATGAATGGACTAAAAAAATGTGGCATTTATACAGAATGGAATTTTACTCAGCATTAAAAAAGAACAAAATCATGGCATTTGCAGGTAAATGAATGGCGTTGGAGAAGATAATGCTAAGTGAAGTCAGCCAATCCCAAAAAAACAAATACTGAATGTTTTCTCTGATATAAGGAGGTTGACTCATAATGGGATAGGGAGGAAGAACATGGGAGGAATAGATGAATTCTAGATAGGGAAGAGGGGTGGGAGGAAAAGGGAGGGGACAGGGGATTACCAAGGATGGTGGAATGTGATGGACATCATTATACAAAGTACATGTATGAAGACTTGAATTGGGTGCTGCATACTTTATATACAAACAGGGATACAAAAATTGTGGTATAGATGTGTATTAAAAATTGTAATGCAAAAAAAAAAAAAAGAATAGTGTTACCTTAGATTAGGTAGAGGGAAGTAAAAGGAGGAGTAGGCAGGGGATGTAGGGATAAGAAAGATAATAGAATGAAACAGACATTATTACTGTATATATGTGAGTGTATGACCAATGTGATTCTACAATATGTATACTCAGAAAAATGAGAAATTATATCCCATCTATATATGATACATCTGATACATCAAAGTATATAAGTGCATTCTACTATCATGTGTAACTAATTAAAACAAATAAAAAATTTTAAAAAAATAATTGTTTCAACGTGAGTTTTGGAGAGGAGAAATACTCAGACTGCAGCACAGGGTTCACCCAGGAGTATGAACTGTAAGATGCTGTCTCTGTAGGGTGATTGGGTGTATTCGAAGCTTCTTGAACCACAGAGGTATCTGCCACCAACCTACAGGTGCCTGAGGTCCACTACAAAGAACCCCTGAAAAGCCTCAGCCCCCAATCTCCTGATTGTTTTTGGTGAAGGTCAGAGAGGATCAATGAAAGGGAGGGTGGAGAGGAGGTAAGCCCATGCAAATGCTGGTAACAATTTGGTTGGAGCAAATTCTGCCAAGCTGAATCCTGGTACAGAAGACATTCATAGTGAAGGTGGCCATAGCACGTGCTTGCCTATCTGGATGGCCCCAGCAGAGAACATTCATGCAGCTTCAGGATTGTTTTGTTTCTCCTCCAACTTGCTTAATACGCACAATAAGAAGCAAGAAAGACAACCAGTTGGGTTTTTTCTTGAGAAATATTTTGCCCTTGGTGGAAGCATGGATCTAATATCCTAATGTTGCTGACATTTTTTTTTTTAATATTAGGAATTTCACCTCACTCAGCCTTAGAAATGTAACTCTAAAATGAGAAGTTAATCTGTTACCTCTCTGGAAAATGAGACTCATTTTCACACTAAAATTCTAGGTTGCCTAACACCTGTATATCCACACTCTTTACCATGTCCTAGGGACCCAGACAGCCCCACCAGCTTCAAGGACAAGTGACCTTTGCAGTCACATAAAACCTGAGGCTCAGAAAGGTCTCATGCTGGGTTTAATTGTCTGCTGTCATCATCTTGAAATTCTTAGTAATTTTTAAATAAAGGCCTTATATTTTCATTTTTTACTGGGCCCTATAAATCATGCCCTGCCTGGAAGCTTGGACGTCACTGCTTTGAGAAGCCTTTTCCAAGTCCCTGAGGAGAGTTGGCTACTCTTCTGGTCTCTATAAAAGTCAGTCTGATATTTCTCTTTGAAAAGATTTATAATACCATTTGCTAGTACTTCTGTATGAGACAGTAAACCCTTTGAAGGCAGGGACTCTGATGAGACTTTTGTGCATCTTCAGTACATGGTAAAGTACTTGGCACTATTTAGCACATAGTAGATGTTCAATAAGTATTTCTGGAATGGATTTCAACATTTTGAATGCACAATATACATCTAATAAGTGCTAATTCAATCATTAAAATTTTGTTGATTTAATAAAGAGTCATCAAACTTTTATTCTGTGCTTGGCTCAGATTGGTTTTGTTTGCTATCTTTACATCTGAGTGAAAGTTTCATGTTAAAACAAACAGGGCCACTAACGTGAAACTTTCGCTGAAATGTGAAGATAGCAATCGAAAACAATAAAAAAAATACATATAATTTAAAACTGTGTAGATTCCTCTAAAGGGAAAAAAGAAGGGTAGAGTAAAAGAAAATATTAGTGCAGCACTTTGCTCTTCTCTAAGGTGCATAAAGCTGAATAAGACCTGAAGGAGTGGATCATGGTGCCCGAGTAGCCAGACTCAAGCAGATGAAAACTTGAGGTCAGAAAGAACTTATTTCCTCTGATCTTGGAGCTGAATGAAGGTCATTGCAGATGAAGGCTTTGGGCAGTGAGGATACTGCAAGAGATGCAATGGAAGAGATGGAAAAAGGCCCAGATCCTACGGGATCTTGTTGGAATTTGTATTTTATTCAAAATGCAATGGGGAGTGTTGGAAGAGTTTTAATCATTAAAGTAACATGACCCAATTCATCTTTGCCAAGTGATTTCTTTAACTGCATGGGGATAAATAAATTGGATATGAAAACAAATAACAAAAGGGTGGAAATAGTGAGATTAAAAAGGGGGCTAATGCTGGGAAGAGTGATGACGGCTTGGGTTAGGTGGCAGCAGAGGTAAGAGGGAGAGGATTTGTGACTGGTTGGAGCTATAACTTGGTTGTTCCTGGTATTGCAAGGGAACTAAGGCAGAGGGAGATGCTATGAATGAGCCCAGAGTTTCGGGCTTGGGGAGCTGTTCATTGCGATGGGGGAAAAGAACTTTGCTGGGGTAGGGTGGAGGGTGGGAGTCAGGAGCCCAGGTGTGACTGGTTGGAGGGTAGAATAGTGTCAGACTGCAAGGGGTCTCTTAGTCATTTCAGTAAACATAAGCTAAGAAATGTGGCCACTCAAAACAGCAGTGCTGTTTCTTCCAGAGCCCGAAGTCTGGGAACCAGAGGAGTGGACATTGGAGTGTCTTCCCTGTTACATGCAATGAACCTCTTCTTATACTTTGCTCCCATGCTCGATAGCAATATTCATCCTCTTCAAGACGGAATAACTTCTAAGAGGTTCCCCTGAATTAAAAGTAGACACTGCCCCTTGTTTCTGTTGTTGGCTGCTAAGAAACCAGACAATACAGTGGACCATGATCTGGAAACAACGAGATCAAGAGAGAGGTCATCACTTCCCCCTCATCCATAGTGAAGGGGGTCATAGCCTTCATTTGGATTGGCTACCAGAGGAGGCAGCGTTTGCAGAGTCCCTGGGGGAGACTCTTTCAGAGAGGGCCAAGAACTGAAGAGCAAGCCAGCAAAATGAATAGAGATATAGTGGGGTTTTCCTGAATTCAGGAAAGGCCTGGAAGGGTGTGGAGAGAGAGGGGGTGGAGTTTGGTCTCAGAATGGGGAATAGTGCATGGATAGATTGAGTTGGTAATGGCTAGGGGAAGGCCCTGGACTTGGACCTTTCATTTAACAGGAATGTGAAGCATGATCTGTGGAGATAAATGGGCAGCTGCTGTCAGTGCTTTGGCCCCAAGCATGTCACTTAGTAGTATGGAGCTTCCAGAACCTCTTCTCCCTCACACACTGATGGAGTTGGAATAGAAGACTGCAGGTCTGGGTTGGGACTGGTCTCAAATTGTGGACTGGTCCTGGGCATATGTGAGAGCTTATTTAGGGGAATTTCTTATCCATCTAGATTGTAATTCTAATATCAGGGAACTTTTGAAAGAATGATATTCTGGGATTAATTGAGTTAGATGCATGGTTTTTTTTTTGTTTTTGTTTTTGTTTTTTTGTGTCTCTTGATAACCTCTGCTCCAGGCTCCCATATAAACTAAAAACTCATGACAATGTCTTGGACAATAGTGATCATCTCCACCCTGGGTGGACACCAAGCCTGTCTATTTTGTGACTATTATGAGTTTTTGTTGGCATGAAAGTGATCCTGTGGTAGAGCACAATGGGAACTTGAGCAGTTTAAGAGCTGACAGGCTGTGGTTTTGCAAGCTGACACACAGCAGCTCTGCTTACTGACAGTTAACTATAGAGTCTTGCAGTGGCTTAGGTACCTTACAGATAACTGCAGTAGCAGAAGTAGGAGACGAAGCAACAGAAACAGACAATCCCCCTCTAGGCCTAGTGTAGTAAAAGTTCCTAAGCTGTGTGAGCTAAGAGTCCCTAGGTTGTTGAGAAGATGGTACCCATATAAGGACTGTAGAATGTACCCTCCAATAGAATTGCACCAACTCCCTTGCCTTACTATAACCAAAACTTGCTTATGTGTAAAAGAAAAATGCCTTTGCTCAGGGCTCAGACTTTGGGAATTCTCCCTCTGGGCTGTGGCACAGCTAATAGAGTGTTGCTTCTAGATCTCAGTGTCCTGACCCTGATTTCCCGCTACTATCCTATTGTCCATAAAAGGTTTTAAACGACATTTCTATTTTGAGGATGTATGGTGAATAATGTATAATAGACTTTTACAAAATAATAATGACTTCTACTTAGTGTTTGAGATGGGAGAGAGAGCAGAATACATTTTAATATTCCCTTCCAAGTAGATTAAACTGATTTCTTCATTGCTTCTTTTCCTTTTCTTGATTTTCCTCCTACTAATGGCCAAGTCATCCTTTGGTGAGACTTGGAAGCTTGATAGGAGTTTCATTCACATATCCCCCATTTTACATCTTGATTATACAATTTAATTTCTTGGGCCTGAGTATTTAGAAATATGGAAATTGTAAATTTCATAAAAGATGAAATTGAAGCCTTAACATCAAAGGGGTCCCACTTTTTGTATTTTGAGAAAGTAATAATAGCTAGTTTCCACTTATTATTTGACCCTGGAATTTGGAATTAAAAGGATAAACCAGATAAGCCTGGCCTCAAGAAATTCACAGTATAGTAGGATAAACAAACTGTTACTATGCATTATGAAAGCTACCTACAGTGGGAAGTTCTGGTGGCTACAGGAGTACCCAGGAGGGACATGTAGCCTGGTCATTGAGGTCCAAGGCAATAACATGTAAACTTAGGTCTAAATGTTGAATAGAAGTTAATCAAGTAAGTTTGGGAAGAAGCTCTCCCAGGAGAAGAAGCATACAGAGGTTCCCACACAGAACCTCCCTCTGTGGGAAGGCCTGGGAAAGGGCTAGAACAGGTATTTGGGGTGCAGGATTAATCCAGTGTGTCTGGAATGTGGAAAAGAGTGAGGACGCTGGGAAGAAGAGAGGTTGAAGGAAGGGAGTCGACTAAGATACATAGACAAGGTGGGACTTTCCTGAGAGAACAGGGAGACACTGGAGTATGTGAACTGGAGGGGAAGGAGGCCGGGCAGACCAGTGAAGGCGGTTCAGACTCTCTTCATCCCCCTGTCTCACTGCAGACCAGTTCTTTCACATGGAGGGAAACGTGACAACTGACAGCTCTTAAGCTCTGCATCTAACAGCAAAGAGGAGCTGGTTTCCCCTCTGGATCCCCCAAGAAGGGTCCTCACAGTTGTATAGTGGACAATGACCAAGATCAGCACCACAGTGTAAGGACACATTCGTTTCTAGATGGCCTTGTGGGTGACAAGGAGCAAATAGATCCAGGATCTCCAACAGAGAACACAGAAGTCCTTTGCATCTCGCTTCTCTTCCTGTTTCCTGTTCGTTGCCCTGAACCTGGGGAGCAAGGTTGCTGGCTTTTTTCCAACACCCATACAGGATACCAACCCTTTGTTTACTTATTTGGTCAACTTGAACAGTGATTTGGGTCTGCCGTAGCAAACTATTCTTCCTTCCTCTGAATCCAAAGTGCAGATTTTTTTTTTCAGGGTATTGTCTGTCCTGCATTGCTCTGATATTGCTATTTTGACTTTGTTTAAACTTTCACTCATGCTACAAGTAGTATAACATTAGTCGTAAAATCCAGTTAACTTTGTATGAATCTGAGCTGTTATAAATTAGGATTAGAATCTCATCTTAATATCTTTAGTGGAAGTTGCTAAGCGAAGCAGTTTTAGGCCCTACTTCCCAGAGTCTCTTAATTCAAACACATTACACACACACACACTGCTGTCTGGAACAATTAATACCCTAAGCATTGTAGATAAATGACTAAGAAGCCTAATCATAGACTCAGTTTCAATTGGCTGTGGAATAGTTCCTTCTGATTTGAAAATTCCTACATATTATAACATATCAATGAGAAGGAATTACATTCCCTTACCACTATATCATAGTAGCTCAAAAATAACATTTGTATCAGTGCACTGAAAAATATCTTGTGGGTGTCTGCTGCAAGAGAGAGTGAGAAGCTATTATAGGAAGCAAGGAAGTTCACCCCTTATAATCACCTAGCACTCAGCACCAGTATAATCAGCTGAGAATAAATTCCAACTGTGCAGATGTTGAATTCCAGCTGGGCAGATGTTGTTTAGGTCCCTCTGACAACCACCAATTACTATATGATACCTCATGTCCAGTACCAATAACTTGCTTCTTTATGATTTAGGGTTCAGACACCTTTGAAAGATTACTATCATCACTGCTGGCTGGCAGTGCCCCTGTGAAGTTAACTTCTATATGAAACGCATATTCGTGTATATGTGTACAGGTTTATGTGTTTCAAAAATTCACCAAGTCCAAGAAAGTCAACTTGAGTAGACCCAAGACATCAGCAAGGCTGCATTTCTAGCAAGGGAATGTTCCCGTTAGCCGCCATCGTGTACAAATGATTATTTTGATTGTGGCATTTCAATGTGAACTGAAGTTTTTTTCTATTAGTATGAAATTCAAAAAATACAATGGATTTTCACTTGTTTTTCACCCAGTAAATATATTTACTGAAAGTTCCTATACATCAATTTTTTTTAAATAAAAAAAATTGTTTAAACTCTTTTCTGAATGAAACAAATGTAGACATAAACCTGCTCTATTGCTATATTTACAAATTAATCCCCAGGAGAGCAAATGCTGAAGAAATACAAGCACCTGGGCACAATTTGTTATCCTTAGCACCAATCCTTAACTTGTTAAAATTCATGATTTAATCCAAACCTGGCCACACTCAGGCTCAAGGAAAAACTAGTGTGCTAATTGCCTTGACTTCTCTTTGGCTCAAAAATCTTTCCTGAGAATATTCTAGATTTTAGCATGTTGGTTAGGGTACTTTGGTTTCAACAATGCCAGCCCTCCGGCCCACCTCAGAGCTGCAGAACCACTGCTTTACATCTCAAAAGGAACTCCAGATGATTTGTGCACATATTAAAATCTGAGAAGTACTGCTGCAGACCATGTCTGATCCAACTCCAACAGGAGAGTCTTTTTTTGAATCTCACAAAGAAGGCCACGTTGGTGTGTCTGAACTTCCTGCTAAGAGCTTACTAACTTAAGGTCTGCTAGAATCAGTCTTTCTGTCCTGACCTGGTGGCAGCCCCAGTGACTCAGAGGACTTCTTACCAAGCCTTACTTCTCTGAGTGTCATCACTGCACACCTACTAACTGTAAATCCCTTATACTCAGCCAGGAGAGGGGTGGATTCTGGCTAAACCATACTCAGGTTATAACAGTGGCACTATTGTAACCATGGGGGGTGGGGAAATGTTAGAGTGTCCCACCTCCAGTCTGTTCCTTTCCATTTGATTTAAATCCCAGGAAGTTCATTTAACCCATGTCTCTCTCCTGCTTGGTTCGGGGCTCTTTGGCACTCCCATTTGGACTTCACTCCCTCTCCACCATCCTGAAATACTGCAGAATAAATGTCTAGGCCTGGCCTGTCTACAAATCCAGTCATGTTAGAGAAGCTGGCAGCAGCTTGGTGGTCAGGCTGACCTCACTGTGCTGCTGATCCCTTCCGGAAATTTGCTAACCTCATGATCTTGTATCCTTTCCAGGCAGTCCCAGGCTCAGCTCCCTCCTGCAAGTTCCTACTGTTTGCTACCCGAGATATTCGATTTGGCATTGCTAATCCCTTGTGCCCACCCTCCCACCTCAAAAGAAGAAAAACAGTCTTAAAAAGAGGCATATTATAGACACAGAGTGACACATATTATCTGATTTATCTGGCAAATGCCCAACTTCCTTTCCCTAGTGAGCTGAAGTCATTTTTCCCTCTCCCATCAGGTATTTGACATCACTGTATTAATTCTATGCTTATACATTGAAATGCTTTTCTTCTTAACAACTCTATTAGGTTTCTTAATATTGTTCAAATGTGTAAAGGGATCACGCATTTTCCCCTAAGTATTTAAAAGTACTTAAACAGATACAAAATCATTTCCCAGTCTCTGATAGAACCTTCCCGGTATTATGGGATATAGCAAGGGTAATGATTTCCTTATATTCACTGAGTAGATTTAGTAGATCTACTGGGGAAAGTGACATGATAGATCTTGCGCATAACATATCTAATGGTTATGTCAACATTGCTAGTACCCAGGGGGAAACAACTCAGCACAGTAATCAGTCCTACCCTTGTGGAAGCCATGCAGGTCTGCAGTATAGGAGTTGAAGCTCTTCCTACACAGTGTGTAAACTAATGATTAGTGAATGGCAAGGTCATCTTAGTCTGGTCAGCTATTTTTGTGCAAATATAAATAAAAACTTTACACGTTTTTCCAAATCATAAAACTCATGGAAAATGGTGACATTTGTAAGGCACATTGAGGTCAACTGTAGCTAATTCAGATCCCCAAACAAAGCTCTTCTCCATGAAGATGACCAACCATGAGTTTCTCATCACCCAGCTCCAGTTTGGTCACTTAGAAACAGGGGGATCAGCATCTCAGGGCACACTCTAAAGAAGCAACTATTCTCTACAGCACAAATGACACCGAGTGCCACCTGAGAGTAGTTTCTCACCCCCTGCCACCACTTACCATATTCAACACTTTCTCTGTTTCTATCCCACTTTTGCATACTGTGTAATTCTTCCTCTTACTTTCCTTCTTCCGGTCCCCATAACCATTGCTTACGCCCAGTTTGGGAAGCTTTTAGAGAAACAAAGTTATTCCCGCCTTTAAAGGCTGGAACACACACGCAGATGACAATGAGGCATACTCTGGCAGGCAGCCAGTGGCAACGCTTGCTGTTCCCATCAAAGAGCAGGACGTGTTCTTATTAGGAAGCTCTGCAGTAACAACCTCCTCCGAGGTTACAGCACCAGTCGGAGCCTACTGTAGTCATTGTCACCTTGCCTAACATTTTTTGGGGGTAATGAGAAGATTTCCCAGTTCTGCCATGCTTGTTATTTGTATAAAATTGGGAGCCGTCTTGTAATTTCCTCCATTGTATATTAGAAATGTACACAGCTGTCTGGTTGCACGGTCCAGAACTTCTGCACCCCCCACCCTCCGACGTAAAAATTCTTTTTAAAAGACCCTGTATCTTTTTAACTTCAAAGAAATGGATTTCCAAGATCCCTAAAATTTGGGGAGAATTTTTTCTGTGTTTGAACATATTTCGTAGTGAGGAAGAAGAAAAGAAAAAAGAATACAAGGGCAGGATTGGGAAGAAACCTGGGACTAAGAATAAACAGGCACCAGGCAAGGCCTCAGTTACAAGCAGGCCAGGGGAGGAAGAGAGGACTATGAGGAAGAAACCATCCAGAGAAGAGCAAAGAAGGCAGAGGACAATAGAGGAACTCCAAGCCACCAGGAAAATGAAAAGGAGAGCGAGCAAGGAGCAAAAGATCCTGACCGGGAGAAAAAGAACAGAGAGGAGGAGAAGGAGGAACAGCATTTCTCAAAGTTGAAAGACATATGTACCTATCACAAAGAAAATATGATTCTTAAGAATCTCAAAGAATACTTAGATCTTAGTATGGCAATGTTGATTTAAGAAACTACTCTATTTCATGAAAATATCTTTCAGTTGCAAATTGTCATTGCACAGTGGATACATTTTTTTTTACTTTACATTATAAAAATTTTCAAATATGTACAGAAGTAAGGGTTGAAGATATAGCTCAGTGTAGATAGAGCATTTGCTTAGCATGCGGAAGGCTCTAGATCCAATCTTTAGTGTCACACACATACACACACACACAAAAGGTTTATGTGCAAATACACACACACCCATACACAAGTTTAGATATAAGCAGTGCATACCTATTACCCAGCTTCAACAATGATAAATTTATGGCCAATTCATTTTTACCTTTCACTTGTGCCCCCCGACCCCGGTATTATTACAGAACTCCCAGGCATCATATCATATGTTTGTAAATATTTTGACAAGTATCTCTGAAAAATAAGATCAAATTTTAACAAAGACTAGCACACAATTCTATTATCACACTTAATTTCTCAATTATCTAGTCTGTTTTCAAATTTCCCAGAATGCTCATTAAATGTTTTATTATAATTGGTTTGTTCAAATCAGGCTCCAACTTTTTATCTGTATAGTTGATACATAAGCAGGTGTTTGAGATAATCATTAGAATAAAAACTAAACATTTTTTAAAACTTCAGTTGTCAATTACTGCCTATATCCTGGGCCCACAAAATCAATAGACTAAAGTTTGAGAAAAATTGAGGTGCAGACAAATTGTGGGCTTAGAAATCAAACCAGGTCTGGGCTTGACTCCTGAATCCTGACCACTGTTTACTAGCTGAGGACTTGTAGAACTCTGAGTCCTGCCAAACGACCCCCTCTTCTGTAAATGGGGTTAGGAGAGTCCTGAGCTCTCATGCAGTACCACCCGACGAAACACAGCATGCCCAGTGAATTTTGAATGTCAGAAAAAAACAGCAAATGAATTTTTGTAAGTATATCCCAAGCAAAAGCCCAAACTTCACTGGGCATCCTGTGTTTTTATTTGCTCAATCTGTGATCCAACTTTCATGGTTACTGTGAAGATTCTGTGAGATAACACACGTAAAGTGCTTAACGCAGCACCTGACACATCATAACTGCATGAAATATGTCAGCTGTCCTGCCAAGTCCTTCCTTAGGGAGAAAAGGGAGGGAGGGCTGGCTCCCACCTTGGTCTTCCATCTGCTCTCTGCTTTGTTTGGGTACCATTCCCCAGGTGGGCGATAGCAATCTTCACCAAGCTAAAGGTTTGAGCTACAGTCAGTAATTAGCTCCTGCAGGTTTCCAAGTCCAACTGAAGTATTGTACAGGGTTTGGGCAGCCTGTGATGTTTCTGATAACAGAGATATTTCTGGCTGCTTTCTTTAAAATTGAGCTCTCTGGCAGCTCTGAGTCCACACTCCCACCTGGCATAGATCAGGGGAGCTGTGTAGCAGCTGCTCCCTTTAGTGAGGCCCACGCTTGCCAGTTTGCCATCTGGCCCATTCGCTTGCTTAGATCACCTGCCTGTCCTCTGTGGGACATGAGTTTGCTACCCTGTGCCTCCTCTCCAGCTCTCTCCCTGTGCTGCCTCTTTGGCCCCAGAAAATACTGCCTGGAGTGAGGCTGGGGGCTAGAAAGAAGGGTTTGCCAGGAGGAAATGGGAACTAATGCTCCAAAGATAACATCTTTATTGGCCCCAATTCAAGAAAACCATAAATTGGGTTGCCCATGATGTGTGTGTCAATAAAAATAAAAATAAATAAAACCACCAAAAGGCTGTGTGGGTGTGAGCTTATCAAGTGTTGAAGGGGCTCAGAAAGAGAGTGGAGAAGCAGATGAGAAAAATGAAACACTGAAAACCAAGGGAGAAGATCTACAAGTAGAGACGATCACAAGAAATGGCAAATGTGTAGAGACAATGATAAACAAACTTTTTTCTCGGTGGATTAGAGTCTCCATAAGCATAACCCCCACCTGTAAGGAGTATCTGAGGAATTCTTATAGAAATGAAACAGATCATGACTTTTTAGAAATCACTGACATCCTGTTTATCAATGGTCAGGGGGTTCTCAAATCAGAGTGGGATCTGAGGGGTAACATGTGGGACATGGGTCAGGGGAAAAAAATCTGTGCAGCTAGCCAGATAACCCTGTCTCCTGAGCATGCCCAGCTGCTGTTGAAAGAGTGACTGCAAGTAGGGAGGTCAGGAGGGTCAGGACAGCTTCTAACACAACCCCCATGTGATAACTAAGGGTCCTCAATCCTCACCCCCATCCTATCTTCACTGATGTCAGAAACAGCTGAGAGGTGAAGGGGAGAAGTGACAGGGAACAGAATGCAGAATTGTATTGTCCCTGAAAATGGCTTTGGAAACATCCCCTTTCCCCACAATGAGCATGCAATTGTTGGAAAGCAGAAATTCTGACAATGGAAACTTGGTCATTTAAGACTTGTCATGCAAAAAGGTAAAAAAGGATCGTTGCTTTCCTGAGGGAGAATGAAGCAGGTTGATACGGAGATGTAATATGTTCAGAAGAACCCACCCCACTGACCTTACAGCAGAACCCTCAGGAAGCAGACAGTCCCCCTATGTCCCAAATTATTTAGACCTAAGGACCATCCCTCTCAAGCGAGGAGGTGGCTCCCTTTCCTGTAAGCAGATAGTTTAGGCAAGAAGCACAGAGGTTAGAAAAGGGGGAGATGATGATAAAACTTCTTTAAATATGGGAACTTGGAATATCTGTTCATTAAGTCATTATTACATGCCTTTCTATAAATGGTATAGATTTTTCCATTTGGATCTTGTGAATTTTGTATTAGGATATTCCCAAGCATTTTACTTTTTGTTTCTATTGAGAATAGAAACTCTTTGCTTTTTTGTATGTAGGGATTTTAGGGTTGTTGTTATTGGTTTTTTTGTTTTGTTTTGTTTTGTTGGCAGTGTTGGGGGTTGAACCCAGGACTTCATGTGTGCTAGGTAAACATTCTACTACTGACCTATGTCCCCAAGAATAGGAGTCCTTTACGGAAATTTTCAATTTCTAATTACCAGTAAATACGACGTTATCTATACTTGTATGTTAAGTCTTGAATCTATGTATCTTGCCGACGTTATTAATTGCAGGAGTCAATTTCAAAGCTATTTTATTTAGGATTTTTTTCCCATTATTCATATGTGAGATTTGCATGATCTTCTCTTACTGTCTTTGTTTTGTCATTAGAGCTACTATGAGGAGAATTGGAATGGATCTTCTGCTTCCCAAGTTTAGGGACAGTTCATAAATATTGGTGTCTCTTTTTGAGAGCTTACTAGAATGTACTTACATGACAAAATGCTGAACCAAGTGGCACTTACTAGGCATTTATAGCTTCACATTTATCCGAATGTGTTGTGTGTGCATGTTTGTTTTCACATGTCAGATCTTTTAAAAGTTAAATTTTGATTGATTCTTATCATTACTCAAAACCATCTCCTTCATTTATGTTTTCTATTTTATGTAAGGCAGAGTCACCAAAAATATTCCTTCATAGTTTTAAAATCCATATCTTTCTGAAACCAGCCTAATTTTGCTTGTGCATTTCCTTACACTCTGTTGTTGATGAGACTTGCCAAAGATTTGTCTCTTTTGTCTTTTGTAAAAATAGGAAGTTTTTATTTTGTTCGCCAATCCCACTGCTTTTTCATATTTTGTAACATTTTGCCTGATTAGTTAATTTTTTTGTATTCAGAATTTTCTTTCCTATCCTCTTAACTCCTTGAAAAGTAGTTTTGTGCATCTCTATCCAGTCTTTCCCTTTGAAGAAGCCTTCTTTTTTCTACCCACCTCTACTTAATGTTTGTGTTATTTGTTTGTTTGTATTGGGGGGGGGTACTGGGGTTTGAACTCAGGGGCATTTGACCACTGAACCACATCCCCAGTCCTGTTTTGTATTTCATTTAGAGACAGGGCTCACTGAGTTGCTTAGCACCTTGCTTGTGCTGAGGCTGACTTTGAACTCTCAATCCTCCTGCCTCAGCCTCTGGAGCTGCTAGTACTACAGGCCACCACGCCCAGCTTAATGTTTGTGTTTTAAGTAGAGAGGACCTCCTCCTCATTCTGAAGGGTCACATTGGTGTGGGTCCTGTACTCCCCGCCTCTTAACAAGGTTTTCTTTCTCTTGGGGTGCTGAACTGAGAGTGTACAGCCTGGGCACTGCAGGTGACCATGTTTATATATATATATATATATATATATATATATATATATATATATATATATATATATATATATACATATATATATCTCAAAAGCAGCACAGAGGAAAGAGGAATCTATTGCTATTTAAACATCTGGATCCAAATATGTTTGAAGTCTACCCTGGACTCTAATAACAAAACAATAGGTTTGTCATGGGGTAAGCCAGTTTGAGTGGCATTTCAGACTCTTACAACTAAAGGATCCTGCCTTGTCTTCCAATACGGGCATTTTGGTCGATGCATTTTCCTCTGAGCATTGCTTTGATATGTCTTGCTTATTGTAATTCACATCTAATTAGCTAGTAATAATTTCCATTTTAATATTTTTATTTCCATGGAAAGGATTTAGAATTTTAAAATTCTGGTTAGATCATGTTAAGTTTTTGTTTTTACCTCTTTAGTAATAATTTTATTGTCTAATGATTAGGGACTGGCACCTGTTTGATTCTTGCTTGATTGGGAAATTTAGACTTCACAGAGATTTTTCCCGGTATTAATACATGGATAGTTTAGGAATTTCCCATGTATGTCTAAAACATGTATTCATATTGTATCTATGTACTTTTGTGTGGGTGTAAATCTTACTTTGTAACCAATAATATGTACATATTATATTGTCTTAATTGTGTTATTTGAATCCCATTTTAGTGGAAAATACTTTGAAATCTCTTTTTGGGTTTGTAGATTTGTTTATTTTTCTTTGTATTTGTGCCAGTTCTTGCTTTCTTTAGCTCAGGCAATTTGTTGGTTACATTGTCTCATGTTATAATTTTCTGGATAATTGCCTGTTTTCACAATGAGATACACCTTCTTTGTTCCTTTTAATGCTTTATCTACTTATTTATTTATTTATTTTTACTTTGAGTTCTATTTTGCATGATATTAATGTTACACTGAAGGTTTGTGTTAGCATAAGTTTTGTAAACATTTCCAGCCTTTCTGTGTCATCTTTATATCTCTTGGAAGCAGCATGTAGTTGCATTATCTTGTCGATTTGGGCTTTTTTCCCACCTGACTATATGTCACAGGTGAATATAATCCAGTTATTTTATTGCAATTGCTGATATACTTAATGTCTGAGAGTAGAAACAAAGTTTACCATTTTGTGTTATCATTTTGCTCAGGGAAATAGTCCTCCTATCTTTAAAATTTTCTCACCCCTCTCTGTCCAATCTCTTACTTAGATAGATGTTACAATTTTCTGGAGCTGTTCTGTAAAACTTTTTTTTTTTTTTTGGTACCAAGAATGCTTAACCACTGAGCCACATCCCCAACCCTTTTTTATTTTGAGATGGGATCTTGCTAAGTTGTTCCGGGCCTTGCTACATAACTGAGGCTGGATTTGCAATTGCAATCCTCCTGCCTCAGCCTCCTGAGTCCCTGGAATTATGGTATGTGCACCCTCTTTTTGTTTTATGAACTGAATTTTCAGAGAATTTCTTAGCTCCTTTCTCCAGTATATTGCTTTTAGCCTTTTGTTCTAGTTGTTCACCTACTGAAATTGTTAGTCCAATAATCAGGATTATTATTTCCAACTCCTCTGATTTTTAGTCATTCAACCTGTTTTTGCTTCAGGGATGTGTGATCTCCTATTTCTTCTGAGGTTATCATTCATAACCATATCATGATACCATATTTTTTCATGCTTCCTTCTAATTGCATTATTAACTCTGTTTCCTTTTTATTTCAATTCTTTTGTTTATAAGTTTGGGTATGGCTCTTTGGTTTGCTTACCTAAAGGGTTATGTGATTTTAGATTGGGCACACATTTGCATAGGAGTGTCTCTCTTGCCTGTTTGTAAATGCTATATCTTTTTAGTATGGCTTGTCCCAGTGATGTGAGACAGAGGCAGGGTCTGCGGTCAAGACGCTCAACTAATCACTAACTAGTATTCTTTGGAGGACATTCCACACTCACCCTGGCTGAGAGCTGCCTCTGGGGATTGAAATGCCCACCTTCACTCATCCTGCATTGAACTGAAGGGAAGTAGTCACACCCGCCACTGTGCTGTCCCCGTCATGGACCTGGGACACCTCAGAGCCACACCCACCACAGGCAGCAGATGTCTTCTTTCTAATTTGTGCTGCCTTTTAAATTTTATTTCAAATATCATTTTTTTTAATTTGGAAAATCAGAATAGCTCACAACCTCCTGTTTATTCCTAGACTCATTTAATAGAATTGACTCCATCCGTAACCTAAGTTTCAGAAAGCCTCAAATTTTTATTCCATGCATTAAAATATTTACGGCCTGAATTGGCTTAGCTGTTCCCTTAAAAGGCAAAGAAACATTTTCCAATTTAAAGTGAGATGTTTCTCAGGATTGTCCTGCCCATTTCAATGTGTTCCACGGGGTTTATAATTAATAGTCAAAGCAGCACCTGCTCTAAATCTTAATTGCTTTCTTCTGCATGAAAACTGATGCTAGAGGTGTTGGTGAATTGATCTGTACAACATAACATGGCTGCAGACTTGGCTTTGGAATACACAATACAGAAAACTGAACACAATGTTGGAACCTTTCCAAGTGAAAAACTTAACTAAAATTGTTTCAGGTATTCAAGTCCAGTACCTGCTAATGAATGGGATATGGCTGGATAGTACTATTATTTACCACTATTATTTGCCATTTGGTATATAACACCTGCATGCGTTAGGTGGTTATAGGAATGTTCAAACATCCAAAACAACTAAAGGGGTATCATAATTTTTCTGATAACAATAGAAACATTCTAGAATAATGTAGTTTGGTATTAATTGCCTGCAATGGGCTGAATGTTTGTGTCTCCCCAAATTTCATATGCTGAAACCCTAACTTCTTGTGTGATGGTATTAGGAGATGGGATCCTTGGAATATAATTATATCAGGATAGTGGAACACACATGAATAAAATTAACATCTTTATCAGATGCCAAAGAGCTTACTAGCCCTTTTTCCACTGTGTGAGGACACAAAGGGAGGATGACACTTGCAACCCAGATGCAGGCTCTCACCAAAACCTGACCATGCTGATGCTCAGGATCTCACTTGTCCAGCCTCCAGAACTGTGAAAAATAAATTTTTGATATTGATAAGCCACCTAGTCTGTGGCACTTTGTTATAGCAGCTCAAGATAAGAAACTGCCCAAACTCCCCTTGAATTCAAACTTATTGTTACTTTCATTTAAGTGCATGCCATTTAAGTGAGTAAAGAAATACTAGGTTCTGAGGCCACTTGTTCCAGGCATGGACGGTGGACCTTGGATTTCTCCTCCCACAGTGTGCAGAGTCAGGCACAGCAATCCATACCCTGCCACCACATGTGGGACTGGCACCAGCTCCAAGATTCTGTGAATAAAATTAACTTTGGAAAGGATTTGCAAAACCTCTCATTTTTATCAATTAAACTGTATCTTGAAGTCACTTCTATTTTTCTTTTAAACAATTCGCAATATCTGGGGACGTAGCTCAGTAGTAGAGTATTTGACTTTCGTGCATAAAGTCCTGGGTTCAAACTTCAGTATGGCAAAAAAAAATCATAGTAAAGAAAGGGAAGAGAATTCCTTGCACTGCTCTTATTATAACCTTTAATACATAATCAATTGCATTTTAAATATCCTAGGGGAATGCAAAACTTAAGGAAGCATAAAATTAATTCCTTTGTAATGGATGTTTGATTTGCTAGCTGTGTTTGATTTGTTAGCTCAATTTTTCATGTAATCAATTTTCTGTAAAATATGATTCAGGAATATCTCCTTTAATACATTCATCCATGCAATCAGACAACATCTCTAGGGCTCTGCTTCAGGGCCACTTCTTGTAGATGTTGCATTTTGAGTCGGGGCCTCTCTCGCCTATGAGTAATTGCAGCTGTTTCGATTCCATTTCACACTGTGGGGCAGGAGGCCCATCTGTCTTGATTGGTTCACCCTCCATGAATTTACCAGTTCCAGATTAGGAAACTCTCACGGTTCAGTGCAAAACCATGAGAGAAAGAGCCAGTCAAATATATAACTGATATTTATTGTCCTTTTACGACAAATCTCTTCTACAAAATATTTTAAAAACACGGTTTCCTCTTGAGGGTAAATTTGTCACTTTTCCCCAGTGTCCTTAACCTAGGGGGTTCAGAGGGCTGGAAGAGGGAGGCTGAGGGAAAGCTGCAAGGGTTATTTGGACCATGCATTTCTTTAAATGTTTAAGTGAAGTAATCAGATTTAAACGTAAACCAAAGAGATGCTGTAGAACTGAAAAGCGCCGAGGTCATTTCACATCCTAAGTCTTATTATAACTGTTGTTCTGAAATTCTCTCTCTGAAGAACAAGGAGGCCCATTATTAGCATGCCCTAAAGGAACTATCATCATAAAAGGAAGCCGGGCTTATTAATTCAGTTATAGTCTTTCAGATTCCCAGTTCAGCTTCTCGTGTTAATGAAACAAGCAAAGTAGTTGACAGTAGCTGTTGAAATTAGCTGTCATATTTATGGTTTGCCAGAGCCTTTTCGACTGAGGTTTCTAACAAAGTGACAGGGATTTCCCAGGAGTCTAGTGCTTTCTTTCTCTGGGTTTATTTGAGATGTCAGTAAATGTAAGATGTGAGTAAAAAATGTATTTTTACAAAAGAACATTTATTTGATGCTCCAAAAATGTCTCCTCTCCTTATGCATCGAGTTGTCTCCTTATTATTCCTACATATATCCTACCCAAACATATTGATTAGAGCAAACAAATGAATAATGTTCAAACACAAATCACACTCACAAGTTATAAAGTATCTTCACAGCGCACTAGAGGCACCCATATCCAAGTGTAGATGTATTTATGTGATGATTTTAGTTCTAGACATAGACAAGTTTTGAAAGTCCTTTTATTTGCTTGGTTTATATTTATAATACATAGACTATGAAAAATAAGCTATTTGTGTTTATAATTTATAAACTGTTTTTAGTGAACATCAGCTTTGTAGTACTAACTTACAGTTGAAAATTAATAAAAATGCTAGAAACTTTGGCCATTTGCATTTGTAATCATGAATTTGTAAGGGTTTAATCCATGAATTATTAAGGGCTTTTCATGCACTGGCTATTAAGTGAGAACTATTCCTAGGGCTTAAGGAGATAATTATGTTTCAGTAGAGAAATGGTATCCTTTGGAGATAGGGAGACCATAAGTGCTTCAGACACCAGAGACAGACATCAGGCCACACACAAGAGGGTCACAAAGGTGAGAGGACCCTAGTCTACATAAAGGTGAAAGAGAGTTTAATTCTCATGCTGTGTCCATGGTGAATCTTCCATTTGGTCTCACGAGTGACATTCTGACCAAAATTGTAAGAACAAACACATAAATGGTATATATTTGATGTTTTTAATGTATGCTTAAATTTTAATTGACAATAATTGTACATATTTATGGGGTACAGTGTGATATTTCAATACATGTTTACAATGTGTATATGAAGTAATTAACATATCTATAACCTAAACCATGAAACATTTCTTTTTTTTAAATTTGTTCTTTTTAGGTATACATGACAATAAGTATGTTTTGACAGATTATACACACATAGAGTATGTGTGTATATTTATTATATATTATAATATAATTATGTAATTATAACATAATTATAATTATGTATAAATTATATAATATAAATATATAATAATATAAAATATAATTATTATATTTATAATATATTATTATATATTATTCTAATTAGGATCCCATTCTTGCAATTGTACATTATGTGGAATTTCACTGGTGGTATATTCATATATGAACATATGAAAGTTATATCAGATTCATTCTACTATCTTTCCTATTTTCATCCTCGCTCCCTTCCCTTCATTTCCCTTTGTTTAATCCAATGAACTTCTATCCCTCACTATCCACATTGTGTTTTAGTATCTACCTATCAGAGAGAACATTCAGCCTTTGGTTTTTTGGGAATGGCTTATTTCACTTAGCATGATACTCTCCAGATTCATCCATTTACCAGCAAATGACATAATTTCATTCTTCTTTATGGCTGAGTAATATTTCATTATGTATATACACCACTCTTTATTTATCCATTCATCTGTTGAAGGGCACCTACGTTTGTTCCATAGCTTAACTATTGTGAATTAAGCTGTTATAAACTTTGATGTGGCTGTGTCACTATAGTATGCTGATTTTAAGTCCTTTGGGTATATATCAATGAGGGTGATAGTTGGGTCAAGTGGTGATTCCATTTTAAGTTTTCTGAGGAATCTCCATACTGCTTTTTATAGTGGTTGAACCAATTTGCAGTCCCACCAGCAAAGTATAAGTGTGCCTTTTTCCTCACAAGCTCATGAACATTTATCATTACTTGTATTCTTTATACTTGACTATACAAATCTTTTGACACTCTGTCCCTCTACTTTTCCTCCATCATGTTTCCATTTCTTTTCTTTTTTAAAATTTTTTAACCTGTTCTACTTAGTTGTACATGACAGCAGAATGCATTTCAATTCATCATACACAAATAGAATGCAGCATTTCAATTCTCTGGTTGTACCCGGTGTAGAGATACACCATTCATGTAATCATACATGTACCTAAGGTAATGATATCCATCTCATTCCACCATCTTTCCTATCCTCACAACCCCTCTCTACCTTCCCCTTTGCCCAATCCAAAGTTCCTCCATTCTTCCCATGCCCACCCCTCGTCATAGATCAGCATCCACTAATGAGAGAGAACATTCGGCCTTTAGTTTAGAGGGATTGGCTTACTTCACTTAGCAGAATATTCTCCAATTCCATCCATTTACCCATATTCAGAATTCTCTCCATGGGCTATTTTGAAATATACAATTAATTGTAATCATCCAGTTACCCAACTGTGCTGTAGGACATTAGAATTTATCCCTCCTACTCAACTGCATTTCTGTATTCATCCTCTCTCCATTCCCCACCTGCCTTTCTTCTCAACCTCTAGTAACCTCTATTCTGCTCCCTACTATGAGATCAGGGTTTTTTCTTTCTTTTAGCTTCAACATGTAAGTGTTTTTCTGTTCCTGACTCATTTCAGTTAATATAATATCCTCCAGATTATCCAGGTTGCCACAAATGACCAGATTTCATTCTTTGTAGGGCTGAATAATATTTCATTGCTTATGTGTGTGTGTATGTATCTATATGTATGTGTATATATAATGCATAATGTTAAATATATGTATATTTATATATGTAGGAATGTATACATACCTATGTATATATACATACACACATATATATATATAACATTCTCTTTATCCATTCATCTTTTGGTGGACACCTGCATTGATTTTACATCTTGGCTGTTGTGCATAGTGCTACAATAAATATGGAAGGACAGATGTTTCTTCAACATACTGATTTCCTTTCCTTTGGATGTACACTCAGGAGTGGGACTCCTGAGTCACGTGATAGCCCTGTTTCTAGTGTTCTGAGGCACTTTCATACTGTGGGCCATAACCACTGTGCTAGCTTACATTCCCACCAGTGGCGTACAATGGCTCTCCTTTCTCCACATTCTCACCAGCACTAGGTAATGTTGACTCCAGGGGTGGGGGGGGGGGGAGTCAAGCTGGTGGGTTCCAGCTATTACTCTGACTTTTTTATGTAATTGTGTCTCTTCTTAAAAACTGCCCAGATGTGACTGACTCTTGTCTACTTCCTTCATACTGAGAGGCACACATGGAGTTTAGAATACTTCCTAAAGAGACAGGCTCTGCCTTGCTATCATTCCTGCATTTGAATTGAAAGAATTATCTGTTTCTGGCTAGAAATTGGAGGTCATTGTCCTTCCTTGGGTGAGTATAGAAATAACACTCATTTCTTGAGTGAAGAAATGACAACAATGATTTCTATCTGCCTCTTTGGTTTCCTCTGCCATTTGTATTTTTCTCAGCAGTTTGAGATTCAATGTGTTAAAGCAGCAGTTTTCAGCAGGGAAGATTTTGCTCCACCCCCAGAGGACCCTAGGCAATGTCTGCAGATGGTTCAGGTTGTCGGGATGAGGAAGAGAGATGGTATTGCTAGAGTGTGAGAGGCCAGGGGTGGCCAAAAAATATCCTACAATGCACAACACAGCCCCCCTCAACAAAGAATGATCCAGCCCAAAATAACAGTGCTGAGGCTGAGAAAACCCATTTTGGAGGAGAGCAAGACCTTTTCAAGGCATGAGGCTAAAGGGAAATGTTGGAAAGACGGTCCAAGTGGAATGGGTTCATATTCTTCTAGAGGTCAGTCTCTTGACTATGAAAGTTTCAAGCCACCTCTACCTCTGAACAACTTTAGCAAAATCTATGCAGAGATGCAGCAGTGGCTTGCTAACCTAGGTGAATGGGAGTCACTGAATTGCTGTTTAGGTGGGTAATTCCTTCCCCCATTGCTTCCTAACCTACCTACCATCTCTACATGCATACACCCTCCCCTCTCTTCGAATTCAATCTCTCCCCCATTCTTTTTTTTATAATCTTTTATTGATTTTATTTTTTTAAAATACACGACAACAGTGGAATGCATTACAATTCTTATTACACATATAGAGCACAATTTTTCATATCTCTGTATATAAAGTATGTTCATGCTAATTCATGCCTTTCTACATGTACTTTGGGGTTTTTTGCATTACAATTCTTAATACACATATATACCACAATTTTTCATATCTCTGTTGGTAAAAAAAATGTGGCATATATACAAAATGGAATTTTACTCAGCATTAAAAAAGAACAAAATCATGGCATTTGTAGGTAAATGGATGGTGTTGGAGAAGATAATGCTAAGTGAAGTTAGCCAATCCCCCCCAAAAAAATGATGAATGTTTTCTCTGATATAAGGAGGCTGACTCATAGTGGGGTAGGGAGGGGGAGCATGGGGGAATAGATGAATTCTAAATAGGGAAGAGGGGTGAGAGGGAAAGGGAAGGGGCAGGGGATTAGCAATGATGGTGGAATGTGATGGACATCATTATCTCCCCCATTCTTGCTTGTCTGCAGTTTTCCCATCCAGAGCTGCATATTCATTTTTAAATGCTGTTGCATTTCAGCAAGACCCACAACCCTGGAGTCTTCAACCTCATTCAGACAGCTGAATACTTCTTTAAATTAAGGAATTTTGATGGCAGGAGCTGATAACAACTGTGCTTTTTTTTTTTTTGTCCTGGCATTCACAGAGAGACATGTATTTCAAAAGGCTGACTCTTCTTTCCAATATAGCATTAGAGGAAAAGTAATGTAGTAATTTACTCTTTGAAGTCTTTTCATTAAGAAGGGGGAGGGGGAGGGATTGGTGAAGAAAAAGAATTAAAAAAAAAAAGGAGCATTCCTCAAAGGAAATATTCTAGACAGAAGACTTAGTTTAGCACTCTTACATACACTCAGCTTTTTAACAGTCTGAATAATTCAGCAAATCTGAAACAAAGAGGGTTCTAAAAAAGCAACTCATGGCTGGGACTGTGGGTAATGAAATTTTCTTTGAACAATATGATCACTGTATGCGAGTATTTCAGATGATGACCAGAACATACACACAAAAATCTTTGTTCTGTTAGGTCCTGTTCTAATCTTAGAAGCAGATTAGACCTTGTGTTCTTACCACCATGGAATTTTGCTTCCCATGGAAATACCCACTCCTTCCTTAAGAGTGGGCAGAAGATAGCACTTCACACAATCAGAGATACTCAGAGGCAGAGGTGACAAACATGTGGCACATGCCTGATACAATGGCAGGTCCCCTTCCCCTTTTCTTTCCCCCCTGGCCACTACTAACCAATCACCAAGGCCTCTTTCTGGCTGACCCCTGTCAAGTTCCCAGAATCCTTATATTGGCATTCCTCTGTGTTTTAAGACATCTGAAGAAGAGATGAAGTAGTCTCACTGCAGAACAGAAGGTCTTCTGGTCAGAGGGATTTTTAAAGTCTTATTTTTACTCATATTACATAGCCCAACACCCCACTTTTTGCAAGATGCAACCAAGAAAACTTATGATTCTTGCTGGACCCAAGTAGGCTACTTGGTTTCAATAGCTGTAGTAGACTGATTATAAAAATAGTTTCAATACCTCCCAATATCTATACTGTTCACATTGTGACTTTACAGCTACCTATACCAAGAAATGGCATATTGTCCTTTAAACTTGACTTGGTCTAAGTACTTGCTTTGACCAAAAACATGAAGTAGAAATGACTATGTACACTGCTAGCCCCTCCAACCTTGGAGGTCATTGTGTTCTTCCACCCTGTCTCCATCTCCCCCATCCTCACAATGGCACCATGAGAACATGTCCCACGGTACTGAACAGAGTCCCCAGATTTGGGAAGGAGCTCAGCCAAGATCAGCCCAACCACCTAGACTGCCACAGCTAAGCACAGATGCCTAAGTGAGCCCTGTTGAGCCCAGCTCAGATGAACACACAGACCAGTGAGCAAAATAAATGATTATTATAGAACTGGGATGTAGCTCAATGGTAGAGCTCTTGCCCAATATGCATGGTACTCTGGGGTTAAACCCCAAGTACCAAAAAAAAAGTAATTATATTATTCAATTGAAGTTAGTGAATGCTTTATGATAAACTAACAGCCAACTAATATATTAAAAATCACAGTTCAACTTCTACCCCCTCATGAAGCCTTCCTAACCACTTCAGACCACACTGACTTCTTGCTGTTCTGTGCACCATGAAGTACTAAGCCCATGTTTCCTAACCTTTGTCTGTCTGTCTCTCTCTCACACACACACACACAGTGTACACCTTAACAACATACTTATAATATCTGTGAATTGGGAAAATAAATCATCATCTTCACCTGAATTCAGTAACCATTTTTAAATGGATATTTATATTCATTATCCCATCTTCTATATACATTTGAAAAAGAGTAGAATAAATGCATATGAGATATCATTTATTCAGCCCAGGGGTAATTCTTGGTTTAGTTGGAGATGCAAAGCCTCCTTATGAAATGTGAGTGCCTTTTGAGAATATCGGATCCCCAAAGACAGGAATCCTGGTTCCATGATCTAACCAAGTTCACCTTCTTCATTGACTATTTGAGGGTAATGTTAGTTCTTGGGCCTGGATTTCATGTTGGCAGATAGGTCTTTCTGAAGAAATAGCCTGCTCCCTTTCTGGTTGTGGAATGCTTAATATGTGCTTGCAAAATGTTTTCCTGTTAAACATTCTCTTTAGATTGATAAGGTTGTGTCATCCAGCCTCAGGTTCTGAATTCTGAGCTTCATGTTCAAGAGAAAGAGAGGAAAAAGCTGGCAGACCCAACTCTTACCTCTACTTTCACAGTATTTCCTTCTGCAATAGGCTCTAGTTTTTCTTTCCATTTATGTTAGACTTTTCTAGGCAGCCTCTGTATTGTCATTATTTGACCATTCCTGCTACTGGGGAGCTGATTGTGCCCATGACTTGAACAATCACATCTAAGAATCTCTGGCATTTGCAAATACTTGAGAATGTAACCCAGGAACCCCCTGCAGAATGTTGCTTGGCTCACTTCATCTTTCTCAGTGTGGTTATCTGTTCCCACATGCATGGCTGTCATAGCAAGGCTCTGCCTCACTCTTCCTAGAAGGCATGCAGGTCCTATCAGAGAAAAAGCCTGCCTTCTAGAGTGATCATTTGCATTTTTGCCCCATTCGTTTTCACAAAGGAGACAGCTGTCCATGACATCGGATTTGCCAGTGCTCAGAAAGCATATTAGCTTATTCGTGACTGAGGCGCCCCAAAAAGAAAGTGTAAAACAATTCAAACACAGCGACGCTGGTAATGAGTCACTGTGTGATTGGCTCCATTGCTTTTGGGCAGGAAGCTCATGGCAGAGCAAAACTGCTCACTTCCTGGCCAGGAAGCCAAAGAGAGAAAGAGAAAAGGCCAGGTCCCACAATCCCTCTGGCCTGAAGACCTTCCATGAGCCCCCACATGTTAAAGGTTCCCCTACCTCCCAATACCCCCACCCTGGGGGATAGGCTTTAAGATATGCATTTGGCAGAGGGCACTGGTCAGTGTCACACCCAGTGGATGTGTGTGAAGCCACCCAGTACTCACCTCCATGTGAGTTTCTCCAGTGTTTTCCTGACAGCACATTTCAATGAGGAACTTGGAAGTGCAAAGAGAGAGCTAGGACCCCAACTAGAACCCAGGGAAAGGATCATCAGCTCCAGGGAGCTCACCCACTTCAACCATGTTCTGAGCACCAGTCTTGCTCCAAAGCTCACAGAGGAAGAGCCACAGACGCTGTCTCATCTCAGAAATGGGTTAGAGAGATGAAGTGACAGTCTCTAGGCATAAAGTGCAGTGATAGCATAGACCTGAGTTTAACCACCAAAATCCTTTGACTCGAAGAAGAGGAATCAAAGGTGGCATCGTTTTGGTGAAACTTTAAAATTTCATCCAGCTTTAATCAATTTAATGTCAAGTTTCATGCAGTTTGTAGAACTGTAAGAAACTGACAAATCATATCGTCTGTTCCATTGTCTCTGAACATAATAACACTCATCAGCACTTACTGTGGCCTAATGATTATTCCAGATGTTTATTAGCATATTTAACCACACAGCTGCCCCATGAGATGAACACTATTAATTATCCCCATTTCACAGATGAGAAAACAGGCACAGAGCATAAGTAATTTGTCCAAGGTCTTACAACTCGAGAATGGCAAAGTCAAGATATGAACTGAAGCAGGTTGTTTTAAATCAATGTCTCCATAAAAGGCTTCTGTATATTAAATAAGAAAAATAATTTGATAAAAATTGGTTTATAGTATACTGAGAAAATGATATAGTGTCTAGGTTTGCTTCAAAATAATTGAAGCCAAGTATAGGGGTGAGGGGATATAAAACAAGATGATTATAGATTGATGAGATTTTTATGATGGGTACATGAGATCTCATGTCATTATTCATCTACTTTTGTGTATACTCAGCAATTTCCATAATATGAGGCACTTACCCTTGTAAAAGAAAAAAAAGAATTCATTTTTTTTCTAAAATACTTCATTCCATTGTCTCAAAACATTTGCTTTTAGTAAAACCTTCCCTATTACCTATTCTCGTATCTTTCCATAGTCATGGAAGTCTATTCTTCATCAGATATTCCATGGCAATGAGAAAAGAACCCATGACCTCTTGCTCGTCTCTTTCTAAAATGGAGCAGCTACTGTGGACGGTGAAGAATGGATTAGTCAGCTTTCCACCTCTATCACACATATGTGGGATAATTAACTTATAAAGAGAAAAGGGTTATTTTGGAGCACAATTTTGAAGGTTCCAGTCCATGATCAGGCAGGAATGCTCTTGGCAGAGGAAAACTGCTCTCCTCATGGCCAGGAAGCCAAAGAGGGAAAGAGAAAGGGGCCAGGGCTCTCAAGAGGCCCTCAAGGACAAGCCCCTCAAGAACGTGCCCCAAAGACCTGAAGATCTTCCCCACATGAGGCACTATAGGAAAGACAAAAACAGCTTCTCCTTTCTCATGGAGTTTTTATTCTACTGGACAAAATAGGGTGCCAAAAATAAACCAGAAAAAAGAACATATAATGATACCCTGTATGTTGGAAACTTTTGTAAATGACTAGACAAAGAGCAACTGAAAAGTTACCTTAATTAGATTGTGAAGAAAGATCTTTAAGAGGAGATAACATTTAAGTTGGGATCTAAGATCAAAAAGGGGCTACCCATCAAAGATTAGCAGAAAGAACATTCCAGACAGAAAGACTAAGCAGTATGAAAGCCTTAAGGCAGAGCCTGTGTGGCCATGTTTGAAGACCAGAAAGATGGTGGCGACAGTGACTCAAGATGAATATTGAACAAGAGAAAGGCAAGGGTCAGTTCTAGGCAGACTTGGAAATCCAGGGTAGGTTGCTGCACTTTGTGTTAAGTGTACTAAGAAAGCACTAGAAGGGTTTATAAGCAGGGGAGTGACCGGACCTGGCTTCAGATTTAAATAGAAGTCTCCTGTTGTGGGACAATGATGTAGGGTAGGAGTTGACACAGGAAGACCTTTTAGGGACCCTTGTGGAGTCCTGACGGGAGAAGGTGATGGTTTGGACCAAGGCTGCTGCCGTGAGATGATAAGCAAGGATCAGATCCAGGATATTTAGGCAGTGGAGCTGGAAAGTCTTGCTGATGGTTTCTGGATAGAGATGGGAGAATGGCAAGGAAACGAGAGGAATCACATTTGGATTTGGAACTTGAATGACCAAGCTGTTTTCCGAAATGGTGAAGACCTAAAGGAGACCAGACATTCTTGGCATTTGAGTGGGTAGATCAAGTGGGAGTAGGAATCATCTGCATGCTCTGAGTGGTGAGCACCAATTAGCTAAACATAGTTGGTTTTGTCATAAAAGGTGGGTAGCAGCTTCTTTCATTGGCATTATATTTAGATGTGTAAAGAAAATGATCACCTTTGCAACAGCTTTCTTGAACAAGGCTAAAATTGCATCTTAAGTTGGAAGGAACAAACATTTGGTAGGGTTTTCTTCTACGACCTCAAGTGCAATGACGAATTTAATAAATGCTTTTTCATGGTAACAATAATGATCATTCACGGGGGTAAACTGGCCTTTTTTCTTCCAGATTACATCAGAATAGTTATTTGGTGCAATCCTGCCTTAACATCTGTCTCCATAACTAGAATGTAAACTCCACAGAGGCAGGGACTTTGGAAAGTGGAAAGAGGAAGACAAACAAGTTAGGAACCTCAGCACCTAAGGAAGAATACAGTGTATTTTCTTTTAGCATCATATATCCCAAGTTAGGAGTTGAAGAAATCAGTCACCCAGAAAAGCTAACAAGAATGAACAAAAATAAATAAATAAATAAATAAATAACTCTCCCTCAAACCTTGCTTTCTCTAGATAAAGGACCAGGACAGGGAAAAGCCTAGAAAGAAAGAAAACTTGCAGACAATAATTGCTGTACTCCAGACAAATACCACAGACAGAACTGTGGCCTGCCTCCCACCGTCAAGGACTATATACATATGATTCCTCCAAATTCACATGTTGAAACCCTACCCTCCAATAAGGTATTAGAAGGTGGGGCCTCTTGGAGATAATTAGGATTAGATAAAGTGATGAAGGTGGAGCCCTCACACATGAAACTAGTGAACAAAATGTCTGACAAGAACAACTTAGAGGAGGAAAAGTTCATTGGGGCTCACAGTTTCCGAGGTCTCAGTCCATGGTCAGCTGGCTCCATTGCTCTGGGCCTAAGGTGAGGCAGAACATCATGGCAGAAGGGCGTGATGCCCAGTTAAGGAAGCTGGAGAACAGAGACAGAGCCAGGAGCCAGGCACCAAAGGTATTCCTTAAGGGTAGTCCTTGAGTGACCTACTACCTTCAGCCACACCCCACTTGCCTATAGTTACTACCCAGTAATCTATTCAAATGATTCATTCATTAAATGGATTAATCCAGTTATTACGTTACAGCTCTCTAATCACTTCACCTCTGAACATTTCTGCATTGGATAACATGTTTCCAATATATGAGCTCTTGGAGAGACAAATTGTTTGGATATAAATTATATCCAAACCATAAATTACCACCGTATTTTTCAAGTCTTGAAAGAAAAAAAATTATCAACCCAGAATCCTATACCCAACAAATAAATCCTGGAGGGATAAAGGAGACACCATGGCATTCTTAGATTAAGGAAAACTAATGGAATTTGTTACCAGCAGGCTTCCCTAAAATAGCTACAGGAGATTCTCTAGACAGAAAGGACTTGATAAAAGAAGGAAACTTAGAACATACTGAAAGAACACAGTAAATTAAAACATGGGTAAATATAACAGGATTTCCTTCACTTGAGTGTTCTAAATTATGTTTGATGATTGAAGAATAAATTATATAACATTGACTGAAGTAGTTCTAAATGTATGCAGAGGAATGTAAATAAATATATGTATAATAAATTTATAATTATCTTAAATATTTAAGACAATTATAAACAAGAGAAGGCAAAGGGATGAAAAGAGAGATAAGGGTTTCTATACCTCACTCAAATTTATAAAATAACACTACCAGTAGACCGTGATAATATATGTAAACATATAGTGTGATGCTGACGTCACCAGTGAAAAAGCTATACAAAGAGATGTACTCAAGCTGGTGTTAGTCAGTTTTCCATTGCTGTAACAAAATACCTGAGATAAACAACTTAAAGGAAGAAATATTTATCCTGGCTAATGATTTCAGAGGTTTAAGTTCAAGATTGGTTGACTCCACTGCTTTGAGAAGTAGAAATGTGTGGTGAAGGCAGCTGGTCACTTCACGATAGCTGGGAAGGAGTCAAAGATAGATAGAGAGAAAGAGGTATGGGGGTGGCATCCAGGGATAAGAGATACCCTTCAAGGACATATCCCCGGTGATCTACAATCTCCAATTGGTCCCCATCTCCTAATAGCCCATTCAGCTATGAACTCACCAATGGACTAATCCACTGATGAGGTCAGAACTCCTATAATTTACCACCTCTAAATATTCCTGCATTGGGGACCAAGGCTTCTACACATGGGCCTTTGGGGTATATTCCATATCTAAACCATAACAAAACCTGATAGCCAAATCAAAATAGAATTCTAAGGATATCTAAGTATCAGAATATTTCCATCACAACAGCCTGGATAAATTTCCAGAAAATTATACTAAGTGAAAAAAAAGTGACCAAAATTACTTATTGCATGATTCCATTTATATTTATATAATATTCTTGAATTTTAAAAAACCATATATAGAAATAAAAAAAGGTGAGAAGTTGCCAGGTATTAGAGAGAAGGTGGGGTGGAAGGAAAAGGGGGGTGACTCCTTAAAGTCCTTGGGATCCTTGTGAAGATGGAAATGTCCTATGTCTTAATTGTATCAATGTCAATATCCGTGTTTTGATATTGTATTTGATTTGTAAGATGTTACACTTGGGAGAAACTGGGCATATGAGATCTCCCTGTATTATTTCTTACAATTGCATGTGTATCTGTAATTATCTCAAAATAACAAGTTTAATGAAAAACACTGTGAATTTTTTTAAAAAATAAAAACATAGTGGAAGTATGTCTAGAACTTGGGGATCAGAAATGACTTTAGTGGTCACCTTCTCGTCTAAGTGCCATTTTCCAGACCAAATCCATTTGATGATTTTTGTTTAAATTCATAGTTTCAGTTGTAAATATGTGGGGAAAAAATGTGTGACTTATGAAGAAAATTTATTTGGAGGCTAGTTAGTCCAGGTTTCATGTATCTTGCAAAATATAATCCAGAGCATCCAGTTCTTAAAGTAAGAGACTAAAATAGTCCCTGCATGACTATGAGGGAACAGTCAGTGTGACCTGACTTCCAGCTGTGTTTAACAAGGTAGTGTTCTGGTAGAGAGAGAAGATACCTTCCTTCAGGAATCCTTACTTTCTAAAACAGGGATTTGCCTTGACAAGTATCCTAGTTTACTAATGTGAGATGAGGGCATATCCTTTAGTTTGGAATGTAAGACAGACACATAATGGGTATGCAATAAATACTTGATTTTACCCTGATAGTTCTTGCTTCATCTGCTATGCTGGTCGATGACCTTTCAACATTCAGAAATTTGCAGCAGATCCCTGAAGTGCAGGAACAAAGGTCAAGAAGACACAATCAAACAAGTACCAATGACAAATCTCGGTACCCAATTAAAAGGCAAGAGAACCCCTTATGCATCTTTTCTGGATTCCTTTGCTGGTTGGTGAAGACTTGTAAAGAAGTCACCAAGCGTACAATTGTAATACTTTGTTTCTAAAAGCCTTGGAATCTTATAGATGTTTTTCTGACATCAAGTGCAAGATTCTGCCACAGGGAACCGTCTCTCATTCATGTGAATGTCTTTCATGGCAATGACTGTCTCCATAAATGTTCTTTATCTACATTTCTCCTGCATTCTGTTAACAGAGGCAGCAGAATCATAGAGTGCCAGAAGCTGAAAGGGAGACCTACAGGGCATGTAATTATCCTCCTCAATTTTTAAGTAGAAAACTGGCACCAGAGAGCTTTAGTATCCTCACAATAATGGGATGCAAATTCCCACATTCCAAACTACATTTCTCTTTCATCTACATTTTCCCCCTCAGCATTGGATACCTCATCTCAGAAGAAGAAAAAGTGTACTCTATGTTCTTCTCTTGTTTAGATGAGAAATATTAGACCATGTTCCTAGGGGGTAAAAATTCAGGTCATTCATACATCCCGTAGACCAGCTAGCGTGGTGCTGTGTTTTGTTATTTAATAGGACAAAGTTTGGATTGGTAATTGAGGCATTTGTCCCTTCTTTCTCAACGTGAGTGCTGGTGATTTCCCTTGAGGCGAGGGCTTGCATGGCATCTGCATTTGTCAGAAGGGAGTGGTTACACCAGAGATAATTCTGTGCCAGGCCACTGGGGAGACGAGCCCCAGCCTGTGAGCTCCGCAGGTTTGCTTTCTCACAGTCAGCTAATCCAGCGGCCATTTGATCTCCTCTCTGGCATGATCCTCAAAACCGAAGGATGACCCCATACGTCAGCAGAAAGACATTCTTCTCCTAATTGTCTATTTTTTTTAACAATTTCATTCAGGGCCCCAACCACCTTATAGCACCATGACAAGCAAAACTGATACACACAACCACACTTGTGTGCATATTGTACAAGTGTGCTAAGGAAATCATGTGCATGAGATTTCTACTTGGACATCCAAAGCCAACTGAGATTCTTTCTGGTATTTTGATATCTACTAGTGTAATTGCTAACTATCTACTTTAATTTGAATCTGTTTTTTTTTTTTAATTTCCTCAAAGTTATCAGATCATGCAACTTCTCTGAGAATCTGAAACTTATCATGCAGGTGTGCGGAACACCTGAGTTGGAAAGGAGATCACCATCCTCACGAAAACAAGCGTGTGATTAGTTCTTGGGGGGAAAAATCCCATGCCACCTTCCAGGTGTCGGGAAATAAAGAATACGAAAACACTAAAATTATTCATAGCTGTGTTAGTCAGCAATTTGTTGCCATAACCAAAATACCTGACAAGAACAACTTAGAGGAGGAAAAGTTTATTTTGAGCTTATTGTTTCAGGAGTTTAATGCATGCTTGGTTAACTCCATTGCTCTGGGCTCAAAGTGAGGCAGAATATCATGGCCGAAAAGTGCTACAGAGGGAAGATGCTCCACTCAGGACAGCCAGGAGACAGAAAGAGAAAAGGGAAGGGGCTGCAGGGAAAATACACCCTTCCATGGCACACCCCCAGTGACCCGCTTCCTCCAGCCATGCCCCAGTTGCCTATACCTACCACCCAGTTTGTCCTGCATTAACAGGACACTTGGAGGACACCTTATAATCCAAGCCATAAGAATAATGATTGGTGATAGTTTCTGAAAGACTGGATATATCCATGAGTATCAGAGGGATGAGCTTCTTAGCCCCCTATAAATTGACAGAGATATGGGTTAAAACGAATTTGAAATGGAAATTATGATTACCATCTGTCAATCCTTGTTACACAATGTTACTTAGAATGCCACAGAACAAATCCCTTATACCAAAAAAAAAAAAAAAAAGCATTAAATCGGGAGCAGCTGGTTAGAGTGTATGTTCCCCTATTACAAAATCCACATTGCTCCTGTCCCTGAGCCATGGTTGGAAGTCCCCCATTAGGTCTACTTCCTCCCCTGGGTAGCTGGTGTAGGAAGGATGAACAGTTCAGCACCAATATCCAATATCTTGCTCCATGAGCAAGCCAGCCAGAGGCAATGGCTATTATGATGATGATGATGATGATGATGATGATGTATTTGAAAAGTAACCCGTTCTATTTTTTAATCTCCAAAGGGAGAAGTATGTGGAAGATCGGACCCCATGCACAACCATAGTTCAAAGCCCTCGGGCTCAGTTTACAATGCTTAGGATTGCAAGATGTTCATTCACCCATTTGTCTTCCAAGCTCCTGAATGAGGAGCTGATGTCATAGAGGAAAATGAAGTTGGTGGACAGAAAATCTCACTGAACCATACTGTCTTTTGCTGAGGTTCCTCCCACTGCAAAGCCTGGAACCTCAGATGGTAGATGTTTTATACTTAGGTCCTTTGATGTGGTACATAACTGTTTCTCTGAAACAATCATAGTGCATTCCATTATTTAAGAGGTAGGCATAGCAAGTCAGTACCCATCCCTTCTTACCGGAGAGAACATTAAGCTGAGGAATATTTCGGCAGCCTCTAGCCATTACTCCTTCAACTTCTGTACAGGCCCAAACAAGTGCAAACAAAATCAGGGGGGAAAAAAGAAAGAAAGTTGGTGCACCCATAGAACCCGACTTCTATGGATAAGCTAGAATGAGAAATTAAGGAGTAGAATTATTCAAAAGCAGTCATCAATTTTTAAAATCTTTTCCATGTTATTTTTTATTGAGCTATAATTTATTAACAGTACAGTACAGAAATCACCAGCATATAAGTCAGTTTTGACATAAGCATACACGGGTGTAACAATCATCCAGTTAGTCATTATTTTTAAGTGCTCAGATATCTAAAAGTAACATTAACAAGCTAACCTAGTTTCTCCTTTGTTTTTAAGTGAATCTGTAATTTTTTTTTTCTTTTAAATGTCAAATCTCGGAAAAATTGATAAACAGGAAGGAACAACCCACTTCTCCTTTGGCCAAAGGTTTTCATTAGTTGAGAGACATAAGAATCAATGTTTCCGGAAGAAAGCTCTAGGTAGGCTAGTTATTCTTTAATTTTGGGTATCATTGAAGACTTGAAGTCAGTTATTTATTTATTTATTTGTTTGTTTATTTTGGTACCAGGGATTGAACTCAGGAGCACTGAACCACTGAGCCACATCCCTAGCCCTATTTCATAGTTTATATTTAGAGACAGGATCCCAATGAGTTGCTAAGCGACTCAGTGTTGTTGAGAGTGGCTTTGAACTCGTGATCCTCCCGACTCAGCCACCAGAGCCACTGGGATTACAGGCATGTGCCACCACGCTCAGCTAAAGTTAGTTGTTGTTGTTTTTTTTTAATTCCAATTTTTTAAATTTAATTTTCGATATTTTTATTGCACCCACTTTTCCCTTAATTACAAAAACTCTGACCTTAAGTTAAAAATGCCTTAAGAACTAATTTGACAAATTGATGTTATTTTTTATTGTATAATTGTTATTCAGAATAGTACAGAATTTTATTGATTTGGTTTTTGGTCCATGCTAGGGATTGATCCACAGGCCTTGCATAGACTGACATCCCCAGCCCTCAAGATAATAATGAATAATGAATCTCTGAAAATCTGTATTATACCAATAGATTCTAAAGCTGGGAATCCTTTAACAGTTAGAAACTCAAATTTAAGGGGATCCAAACAACAACAGGTCTAATGATATTGATAGTACTTTTTTTTTTTTCTTTTTGAAATCTACCAGGGTTATTTTGGTGGGCAGTCCAGAGATAAGATCACAATCATTAAAAAACAACCCAATTATGTGGTTAACTCTGGAGCCACATATACCAGGTTTAAACCTTGAGTTGGCTGTTTAACCAGTTGTGTGACTTGGGACAAATTGTTTGACCTCTCTGTGAATCCAGTTGGTTGTTTTTGTTTTTGTTTTCCCCCTCTGTTACAAGGAGAGTGACTGTTTTGGAATCTGCTAATAAATTTTTCTGAAGGTTATCAAGATTGAGAAGGGGGCACCCATGGTGTCTACCTTGCCCCACTGGTGTAGAGTCAGTAATATCACTGAAATTCATCATTCATCATTCTGTATTTGTAAACTTGTCTGCTTACTAACATTTATGTGTAAATTTCAAATCGATAACTGGCACTTTTGTGGCCATTTGTGGACATGTGCAGAGCAGAGAAAAATGTGCATCCCAGACACATATGCTCCCAGCTGTGGTTGAACAAGGAGCCACTCTGCCTTCTTATTTCAGTTCTTGGATTATAACCAAATGTCCTTTTTCACAGTTAGTTCAGTGTGTCTTCATCACATTTTTGTACTTCTTGGTGATTTGGCTGTTTGGTCTCCAAGCACAGGGCTGAAGTGCTGGCTAAGTGTCCCTAAGTGCAGAAGCTGTGGTGTGCCTTATGCAGAAAATGTATGTGTTTAAAAGATCAGCTTTGCTCAGGCCTAAGATAGAGTGTGTAGCCATCAGTTCAACGTGAATAAGCCAACAGAATAGATTATATAAAGTATTCTTAAACAGTAACACTAGGTTATATACTGGTCACTTGGCAAAACTGTTCTGTATTACCCCCAGAAACAATGGTTCAGTATTAGTTAATGTGTTAATTCAGTGTTTGCTGTGACTTTCTTGAGCACAAGTCCGGCAAATAGAGAACTGACTGTGTATTTAAAGCACTATGACTGCAATGAAGAAATCCTGGTCAGGTTGAGAGAGAGAGAGACCAGGTCCCCCTGTAGGGAGGCTGTGCAAGGAACCCCGGTAGGAAGCAGGTAAGAGTAGGTACCTCCAAAGTTTTTCCAGAAGGCAGGGATCAAGGATAAAGGAAATGATTACGCATCAGGGCAAATCTGATGGCTGTGACGCTCAGAGATCAAAAACCTTTTCACAAGCAGTAATGCTACATTAACCAGTGGTCATAGTTGTAGCTGGAAGGGGTCAGAGCAGCATCACATTCTGGTCCCTGATCCATTTGAGTCTCAAAATTATCAGAAGAGCTGTACAAAATTTGCTGAAGCGGATTCCCCTGCTTCACTTCTGAATTTCTAGAGCTCTGGACCCTTAAGCAGCTCCCAACACCAGCCCAAAGACAGCATTTGGGAGCCACTCAGGCAATGGAAAGAACTCCTTCTCTGGAGTGGGATGGGCCTGGATTCAAATGCAGCCACATGGAGGTGGGCAAGTAACAGAGATTCAGGGAGCCCGGGTTTCTTTAGCTATGAAGCCAGGGTGATAACTCCAACCTTGGAGCTTCTTCTCTTAGGATAAACTGGAAAGTGGAGTAAATTGCCAGATCTAATGCCTGCAGCAGGTAGACATACAATGCACGGTCGGCCCACCTACCTCTTGGTCTGTCCCCCACTGCTCCTCTCATGCTCTCCTGTTTGACATAATTGTGAGACTCCCCCTACATGTGTGGGGTTGCTTTCTAGCTCATTCTCCTCCTACTGGCTGGGCTCCCTCATATGGTGTAGGAGAGATAGAAAATAGGGTGCCCAGGCAAGAGCCAGGAGCACAGCTGGATCTCAGGGTCCTCATGGCTTCCGCTGCTCAGGGAATGTGACCTGAGAGGAAGTGCTCTTTCCTCGGGTCTGATGTCAGCCTTCCTTAGGAACTTGATGGGGGAACCACTGGGGCTGAGCAGATGTTATCATGAATGAGCCAGGTGCGAAGCGTGAGTGCCAAGGCACAGGTGGTGACTGCCTTCTGAGCAGCATCTGCCACCAGCTGAGTCTTCCCCAGAGCCCTCTGCAGGCTCTCCAGCCCCCATCTGTTTGCAGACCCCCAGGGCCCTGAGCAGCAACTCTACAGAAAGATGAGCTGTCCTTAGGAGTCGACCTGCTCAGCCTTCTCACCTCCTCCCCTTCCCACCTCAATACTTAGCTCAAGCTAAGTGTTATCCCCTCCCTTTCTCCTCCTGACTCCTCTTCCCCAAATCCTAGCCCTTCCCAAAAGTTAGAGTGTAGGCTACCCCAGCTGTTGCCATTCATTGGCTAAAAGACCTCTTTCTGTTCTTTTTTTTTCTTTTTCTTTTTTTCTCTCTTTCATGAGTGTGAACCCAGAGGTGCTTTACCACTGAGCTCCTCCTTTTTTAAATTTATTTCGAGACAGGGTCTCACCACGTTTGTGAGGCTGGCCTGGAACTTGCGATCCTCCTGCCTCAGCCTCCCTGATCCCTGGGATTACAGGCATGGCACCACTGCCTCTGGTGGAAACCTCCTTTCTAGTGGCAAAGCCACAACTTCCTGATACTCTCCTAATTTCCCTTTAACTCCTTGGTCATTAACTTTCAAAGAGAAGTTAGATCCCTGGCAGAGTGAGATGAAGCCCTAGATGGCCTCCCTTCTGTTCCTCTTGACTGGGTTTTGCTTCAATCAGTGTCTGGAGTTTGTGGAAGTTCAGTCCTGACCATTTGAAGGCAGGCATGATCATTCATCAAAGAGCTTTGAAGTCAAGTGGAATTTTCCTAAACTTTCAGGCACGTTCCATTGCCATCTTTTACCCTGATTGAAGAATGAGGATGGCTCAGTTGGATTGTAGAGTTGAAAGGCAATTCACAAACACATATATTACACCACCTGACATTTCTAGGGTGCTTTAACTCTGTGTCAGGAGCTGTGGTGTTTTACATGAATGAGTTCATTTCATCTTTTTTTAACGACCAAGTAGTTAGGTAGTATTAGAATTAGAAATTAGTCTCATTTTATTGATGAGGATATTGAGACATACAGAGATGAAGTAATTGGTGCCAAAGCCCAAAACTTGGAAGCAACAGTGTGAACATCAAAAACCAAATAGAATGTCCCCAGAGCCAGGATTGATAGATCCCACACTATGCTGGGCTCTAATGTAACATTTTTCAAACTGAGGAGCCTTAGGGTTCTTGAGACCTTGGGGAGTGTCAGAGGGTAGAAGTTACCAAGTTGGTGGAGCATCCAGTTACGTGATCTCCACCCACCACTCTAGGCATCTGCTCCAGGAAGGATGGAGCTCAGCTGACTGTGTGCCATTAGTCAGGAACTGTTTGGTTAGTGTCCGTAATGCTAGCACATTGCAGGAGGTCCAGCATGTGGTGGCTGTCTAACATCTGCTGGTTGAGTGAGAGGATAACGTTCCCACCCCCACCTTCCCTTCCTTTTTGGAGATGAGGAAATGAACACAGGGAGGAAAAGCGCATGACAGAGTGGCACAAGTTGGGAGCATGGCACCCATCCAGCGAACTCAGTAGATCTTGAAGGCTTCATCTGCAAACTCCGGAGGCTGATAACAAACCTCAAGATCTAATACAACTCTCTGTTTCCATGAGTCAACAGAGAGGATGCCAGAACTGAGAGCTGGTTCAACATCAAAGCTGCCAATCACATCCTTATCTCTTATGTATAGCAGAGGGATCCTTTTCTTTCTGCAGGGAGTACACAGGGCAGGTTGTTCCATGATCTCTCTGGGAGCTCCCTGCAGGAGAAGTAATATCAAACTTCCTAAGGAAAAAAAAAAAGATATTTTCAAGCATATCTGATTGAGAATGCCACATGAGAATAGGACCCTTAGGAAAGTTCTGTGTATAGAGACAATTTCAAAGAAAGAATTACACAAGCCAAAAAGTTACTAAGCCCCTAGGGTCAGGATGACCGGCTTTTTGTCAGAGGAGGTCACCAATGTGGAGATCCCACAGTCAAATCCTGGTCCTCAAGCTGATCTATATGCATTAAGAAGCTAAATGTATCAATGATAATCCTTAAGAAAGATAACTTGTGCTTCAAAGGGACATATAAATAATTTGAAAAATTGTTTCTTTTAAACACAGTATCTAAAATGAAATTCATTTGGCCTTTCTATTTGGTTAGGGTTTTGTATTAATTTCCTGTGGTTGCTATAACAAATTACCTCAAATTGGGTGATTTAAAACTACACAAAATCATTTTCTCACTGTTCTGGAGACCAGAAGTCCCAAGTGAAATATACTGGGCTGCAGTCAAGGTGCCTGTAGAGCCATGTGCCCTCCTAAGGGGTTAGGGCAGAGCCTGCTCTTCAAGCTTCGGATGGCTGCCCAGGGTCCTTAGCCTGGGATCACACTGCCTCCTTGTCTGATGTGTTTCAACTCTCCCTCCACCACCCTCCTATAGGGAGATATATATAATTGTATTATGAACTCACCCCCATCATCCTGGATAATGTCATCTCAAGAGCTTCTATTTAACCACATCTTTTGCCATAAAAGATAACATTAGGGATTAGGTTATGGGGATTAGGACCTTTTATCATGGCGGATGTGTTTTGACCAACTACAGCTCCCATATGGGGACAAGTGCATGGATATGTGGCATACCTTAAGGGCGTCTGGGTGGCAGGCCACTCCCCGATGCAAGGCATGTGAGCGGCAAACTGCTTACCCCATAGGCACAGCCCTGGGCGTGAGGCCATGTGTTGCACTCCCTGCACTTGCTCCACAGCCCTGCGAGATTGGTCGCTGCAAGGACAGTCAGCAGACATTGCATTGGTGGCTGCCTGTAATCTCCTTAGCTACTGCCTGAGTATATATACGTGGTAACTGTGCAGTAAAATCAGACCTGATTCCTGCTTGGTCTTCAGAGGTCTTGATTAGGACTCAGCAGACACACGCTCCTCTACCCTGTTCCATGGACCTCCTCCCTGGATGAGAGAAAGTCCACACACTCCCAAAAGCCCAGAAGAAATCACTTGGTGCCAAGTCAACACAAGGCTCAGAAGTCTCAAAGGGGTCTAAGAAAGATCCAGTGCCAGCACCACCTACATACAGAGCAGCAGATGCTGAAGAGGCCAGGAGGGGAGTGTGTGGAGAGTCATCGGGACCAGTTTCCTCCCATCCCTCCTGAAGAGCGGACCTTTCCAATCAGGTCCGGTAAGTTGCTGCAGGAACAGAGTGGAGAGTGACGACGGAGCTTGTAACTTGACTTGCGTCCCCCAAAATGTGCAGGGCACAGACCCAGTCCTCATTCCTTCTAGCAAAAACCAATGGCAGAGGCTGTGACCACTGGCCAGAGCAAGAAGAATTGAGAAGAGACTGTACTGAGTGGGCCACAAGACCCAAATGACAGAGACAGCTTCCTGGGGTAGGACACTGTGTGCTGAGAGCCATAGCTAAGTAAGAATGACACATGGCAATTTCCTTGTCAGCCTACCCCATGTTGCTTAGAAGGAGGACTCTCCATTGTGGAAATGGGCTTGCCTTGGACCCAGGTCATTTGCAGTGACATTGCATGAATGTTTGAGTAAGGTGACCCTGCTCAAGGACCAGGGCGGATCCGGGTTTAGGGCAGATCAGGGTTTAGGGCGATACAGGTTTAAGGTGATTCCTGCTGGGAATAGGGCGTATCCTGCTGCCTCAGGAACCAGCCCGCTCCTTGAGTTCCCATTGAGTTCTCGCGGGATTCGGAGAGTATTTGGGATTCAGAGCCCGGTGGAGAGTGAGAATTTTCCCCAGAACGTGCGTGTAGAGTGCCGGTGAGAGGTCGGGAATAAAGACTTGCTGTTTGAATCTACAAGGCTGTGAGCGGCTCGTGATTTTGTTCCCAGCCAGACTGTGGCAACTGTGCTCCAACACCAAGAGGACCCAAGACTGAGGCAGGAATCATCATCAGGATCCAGCCAGACCAACAGAACTGCTCTCATCAAAAGGTCCACAATCTGGGGCTGGGTTTATGGCTCAGTGGTAGAGCGCTTGCCTGGCATATGTGAGGCCCTAGGTTCAATTCTCAGCACCACATATAAATAAATAAAACAAAGGTCCATTGGGGAGAAAAACAACAACAACAACAACAACAACAACAACAACAAAATATATATATATATATATATATATATATATATATATATATATAAATAATTTTCCACAATCAGAAAGTGACCCAAAGGGAGGGACGCTGAAGGGATCATCTGTCACACCTGGTATCTGATCCAACGTCTGATTTTACCTGTGCCCATCAGAAAAGCTTCTGGTCCTTTCCCACCACTCCCTCCCCTCCACTGCAGCCCCAGAGAAGTCAGTGTCAGTGTCATGAGGCAGGAGGAGGAGGAAAATCCCAGTGTCAGCTCTTGAGCCCCAGGTAGGACCAAAACAGGAGAAAAACTTGACCTTTGGATAATGTTTTCAGTTTGAATGCCTACATTGGAGGGCCATTTTCATTGAAACACTTAATTTGGGCCATTTTCATCTTTGAAATACTTAATTTCTGCAATGAAACTTATCTTAGGACTCATTTTATGACTAACCGTGATGATGTCCTTGGGCCTACCTGAGTATTCTCCCAACACTGGGGACTGAACCAGCCTATAAGAATTACAGAATGGATAATAAATCACCAGAGCCAGAGGAAAGAAGGTGGTTTTCAGCGTGCATCTTATCAAGTCCAATCCATTCACTGTACTGTTTGCATTTCTTTTTGTCATAGGCCAGAAAGCTGGATCTTGCTGATGTTCTGGGCAAGGCAACCACAGGTATGAATGTTAGTCAGACTTTCCCAGTTCCTTTTATTTTCAAAGTTCAGCAGCACAGATCATGTTTACAATGTATGTCCTTAAGCTATGAATTACAAGGATTTCTGGGTCAGTGAGGAGTGTTCGTGTTTCCAGTTAGCTAAACCTTTGGCCTTGCTCACTGCTTAAAGAACGTCACTTCAGCAGGGCGCGGTGGCGCACACCCCATAATCTCGGCAGCTTAAGAAGCTGTGGCAGGAGGATCGCAAGTTTAAAGACGGACTCAGCAATTTAGTGAGGTCCTAAGCAATTTAGTGAGATCTTGTCTCAAAACAAAAAATAGGAAGGGCTGGGGATATGGCTCAGTGGTTAAGTGCCCTTGGGTTCAATTCCCTGTACCAAAAAAAGAAAAAGAAAACAGCAAAAAATATTTAGAGAGCACACAATTTAAGAATAAAAAACATTATGAACAAAATTGAATAAGCTCTAAATTTTTCTTGGGTTCCACTGTTGGCACCTTTAGAGTATTTAGGTTGAACCTCTATCAGAGGCTTGCTGGGAGGAATCAATTTATTTCATCTTTAGTAGTTCTGCCCCAAATTCTCAAGTTTAAAAAAATAGCATCCCTCCACCACAACTCAAAGTACCCTCAGCAAAAAAAGGAATTTGTAGACTCAGGCAGACGGACAGCCTGAGGCATCACTGGAAAAATGCAAGGAAGCACTCTAGGAACCAGCCCCAGAAAGCAGCAGCTGGCCCTGGGATGTGGGAACCAGCCCACCATCTTGGGATTCAAGGTGCTCATTTATGTTTCAGGGTCCACTCAATTGTGGAATATAGCAATGAAAACAACTAAAAATGGTAACAGAGACAAAGAGTGTGCAAAAAAATAAAAATATAGCCAGGTCAAAAGGTAGAGATTTGGATGGTGGAGGCGAGGGGCAAGGCAGGGTCAGGAAAGGAGTCTCCAAGAAGGCAACATGGAATAGAGCCCTGCAGGAAGTGAGGGGCAAGCTACCCCCAGAGTCCAGATACAACCACCAGCTCCAAGGTTTTGAGCTAGGAATGTGCATGTGCTATTCAAGGAACAGCCAAGAGGACACCGAGCTCTGAGGAGAAAGTGAACAGCAGGTTGCTAGGGAGTTGTAGACCAATGGCTTTTACTCAGAGTAAGGTGGGAATCCTTTGGAAGTTTGACCAGCGGAGTAACAGGATGAAACTAATGTTTCAAAATGCTCCAGCCAAGTAAACAACCATCAAATAACATCTTTGCTAGACTGAAAATAGACTGTGTTGGGGCAAAGGAGGGAACCAGGAGAGGAAGTCAAACACTGCAGTAATTTTGCAGGACAGATACTCTGCCATTTGATTGTCAGCTTAAGGTTGTTGTAGTGAAGTTGGTGAGATGTCATCACATCATCAGACTCTGGTTCTGTTTCAAAGGTGGAGATGAAAGGACTCACTGATGGCTTCCACATGGGGTTCAAGGAGAGAGCAGAGTTGTGGTTGACCCTACACCACTAGGGCCCTTTCTCCCCACAAGTCCTCATGCAGGTATCCAACTTTCATCTCTGCCGCCTGCCTGTCTCTTGGCTTCCTTCCAAGTCTCCACATGCCAGGTAATAACATGGTAGCCAAGAGCCCCAAATTCCCAACCTCCTGTTTAGAAACTATGGAAGCTTACTTTGCATTTATACATCAGACCTTGACAAGGCCCTGTTTGGATCAATCATTATTGTCAGGAGGATGGGTTATAATGATTTGGGCCACATCTGGAAAACATGCTTATGCCTGTGTCCATGGTGGCCGGGCAATATTTCTGGAATTGTGAAATCGAGAAAAGTTTCCTAAACAAGCAAAATAATTATAGTTTTCACAGTTTACTACCCCCAAGTACGACCCAAATTATAGAGGGCAATGGCCGGCATCTCATTGGGGGGTTCTTCTTCTTGCTGAGGAGGGTGTAAGCCACCTGAAAACGTAAAGTCTAAAATAATTAGTGAAGAACAAAAGACAAGGAGTCAGAAATATATTTCTAAAGCAGAGCCCCTGGTAGGTTTAGTCCACATGGGAGCTAGACCTAGACAAAGGAAAGATGGCTGCCGTGGTTTATTTAAGGGGTACATCAAAGGCAGGGATAAGGTTTCAAGGGTGGAGTGTTGCTTTCTGATGTCTTGCAGTCAGCAGGTTGACTGGCATCTTGGCAGGCCACACTCATCTCAGGTGCTGTGTGGGACATGGCAGAGCAGGATAGAAATTCACATTGTCCCTGGGCAATTGACCAGAGAAAATGTCCACAGATCATTCCCAGATGCCAGATGTTTCTATCCAGGAGGCTTCCATGCGCGGTGACTCACATGTAATCCATGGACTACTGGTGGCACCAAATTGTTTCCCACTTGAATTCAATTCTCTTTCCCTGGACCTTGAAGGTTCTTCCTTCTCCCCCAAAACCCAGAGCAGCCTTCAACATGGGGCACTCACCCCAAAAGAAATATTGCTCTTCCAGTATTGAACAGTAAGACGTCAAACTAAAAGCCACCATGATTCTAAATCTGGTATTAGCTTCCAAGTTAGCCTGTCATTCAAAAGTAGATAGTGCCAGGGGCAGTGGCGCATGCCTGTAATCCCAGCTGCTCTGGAGGCTGAGGCAGGAGGATCTCGAGTTCAAAGTCAGCCTCAGCAAAAGCAAGACACTAAGCAACTCAGTGAGATCCTGTCTCTAAAATAAAATAAAAAATAGGGATGGGGATGTGGCTCAGTGGTCAAGTGCCCTGAGTTCAATCCCCAGTAATCCCACCACCCTCAAAAAAAGCAGACGGAGTGGAACAGTAACAGAGAAAAGGGTCCTCCCTAATTGCTGGAAATGTCCTCCCCCGATGCCAGCCTAGTTGTTGTAGGAGAACCTCCCTCGATGCTATAGCAAAAAGCTGGACAGAGAAGAACTTCCAATCAGATCCCTTGAACAGTCTGAGACATTTTAGGGCAAGCACACCTGCATTTTTTTTTAACTTTCCCCAGAATTTTCTGCACTCTTTTCAGCCCCCAGCTGATTCCACTAGCATTTGTGTGCTTTGGGGGAAAAAAAAAATCTCTGCTGAAGAACTGAGGACTAGTTCATGGTCTCAAGGCATTCGCACATTATGGCAACACAGGATATCCAAATGTGTGTTTAGAACATGGCAGGAAGCCCTGCTCTCCACGGCATCGGCTGCTGGTTCACATTAACACTCAGTGTTAATTTCTGTCTCTGTCATCAATCTGATCACTGATCCCACTGCGGCTGCCATCTTTATCCTCCCTCACGAACACCTGCTCCCACAGTCCCTGAGAAAGAACTGCTCCGTGTTGACAGTTTCCCCTGCCCCAAACCACCTTGGGCTGTTGATAGTAAATAGTGTGCACCAGCCAGACTTTATTGATCTCCCTTTTCCCAGACATCCCTCCTGGGCCTCCAACTCTGCTCCCATTTTTGTTCGTCTGCCACCTGGCAACAGCAAATGTGGTTCCTCTTGCTTTTCTGCATACCAGAGGCAATGATAATATTTACAGTGGCAGTTAGACGACCTTCCTGCAGCCTTCGCAGATCAGATTGTGCTGAGATCCTGGGAGAGCCAGAAACAGGCCAGGGCTCCTCCCCTGGCCATGCCCAGAAAAGTGGCCCTGACTCTGGGAGTGACCCTGGAAGGAAACCCTGAGTTTGTCCTTCTGCAACTTGGTAACCAGGGAACTCCTCAAAGTTTCTAAAAATGGAGTATGCCTCCAAGCCCTCAAGAAAAGGTTACATTTCCTCTCTGGAGAGAGTAACAGAGAAGAGTAACACATTGGGCTGAATTAGATGAATTGTCTCCAAAACAGAATTCATATACCCTCCAATGGAAACAGGAACAATCCATGAAGGTACATCAAGAAAATATTAAAGCTTTTATTATTTTTCCTTTTAAATATAATTTTTTATGTTTTAAAATAAATAGATTAGCATCAAAGTATAAGTCATTTTAAAAAGAATAAATGGGGGCTAAGGGTGTAGATCCATGGTAAGGAGGCACTGGGGTCAAACCTCAGCACCAATTAGTAATAAAAATAAATGAACATAAATCAAAGTCACTTAATCAAATTATTTTTATGGCTGAAGATAGCTGGTCAAAACAATTTGAAGATCACTAAGTTAGAAAATATTCAGGCTCTTTTCTCACACTGATGCTCTGGGGTTCTGTACTTTTACATCTTGGGACATGTTCAGCCAATATAGATGGGGTAAAGAGAAGGAAGTGGAACAGACAACTGGTCTCCCAATGTAACCAGATTCTGTGAACTTTCTGCCTCTGAGACTCTGGACCCTCCCACCCATTTGGAGGGAGCCAGGTCATGATCAGCTCAGGGAATGCAGGTGACGTAGTTGTAGACACAGGACAGATGGCTTGGTAGCTGCCCCTTGGAACCATCCAGGGGTGCTCTCTCTTCTGGGGGCAGATCCACCTGGCATTGGGTGCAAACTGGAGCTGAGAAAAAGAAAATTATGGCCTCTAGTCTTTGCAGATTGGGCAGCCTGGATGGAATCATATGAACCTAGTTCTGTTCAGAATTTTTGTCTGAAGCAGGCTGCAGTGTCCCCAGCTTGAAACTAAAAAGGTTTGTCTTTTGGGGGCTTTAATGTCAGATTCTTCTTAGCCTTTCCACTTTGCTTTACTCCTTTCTCATCCAACTCTTCTCATTGTCTTTTCATCTTTTTTCCTTCTTTCCATTCTTTATCTTCGCCTTCCTCCTGCCTTCTGAGGACACATGGCCTCTCACCCACTCCTTCCCTCCAGGCAGTGCAAATTGCCAGTGACACCATCCATGTGGCAATCTGTTGGTAAAGATCTATGGGGAGTCGGAATTGTCATTTCCATTGCCACCCATTTCTTTCAGTGCTCCTGATCTATCCTCTCAAACTCTGCCTGCCCGGAAAAAACTCCCATTCCCTTAAGTACATGCACACATACACACACACACACACAACTCAGATGTCAACCTCTGCCCCAAAGCCTTCCCTGGTTCCTTACACACCATTCAAATAAACTCGACGCTCCTTTCATTGATCCTTTTGCACATGCTTCTTTCATGGCAAATGACAGGGAGCAACAACATGATATAGTCACACTTATGCCCAACTCCCTCGACTACTCTGAACTCTTTCAAGGCCAAATATGAGACACTGCTCCACAATTGCCAGCACAACATCTGGTACAAAAACAAGTTCCTAATGCATGGAAGGAAGGAAGGAGATCTGAGGCCAACTACCCTTGGCCTTCCTGTTGATCCACCAGAATGGGGCTGACCGTGCAGGTAGCAACAACAATAACAACAACAACAAAGCTGTGTCTATTGTACACTGCCATTTGCTTTCCATAAGAAACCAATTAAATCTTATAGCTGGATGAGTGGAGATCAGCAGACCAATTAATTACACGCCGTTCACTGAGAAGCAGCCTAGTTCTGCCTCCATACTTCAAAAAGTCTGTTCCAGTCTAAATCACAGTGTCCTTCTTGCTTGGCTCTAATTGCAGGATTGTTTTGTAGGCTCTTTTTTTTTTTTTTTTTTTTAATCAAAGTTCGTACATGATTGTCCCTGGACCTTGGGGATTCAAACTTTCTACCAGAAAAGCTGATCTTTTCTTGCTCCTATACTTCCAATGCAAAATTTCCAGTAGCCTAAACTCATAACCTAATTGAAATACAACTTTACCTGAAGATAATTCTTTTCTTGTCCTCCCCACAAAGGAAAAATATTTTTTTTAAAAAAATCCACCAAATTTTTAAAATAAATACATGTAATTAGTTAACTTTGATGATTAATGTTTCCATCTAATCCCTCATCCACAACCAGGATTAAAAAAATATATTTTTTTTCTTTTATGTCTGAATTCCACCTGGCACATGCTCTCTTTTTCTCTCCCTTGTTCCTTCTCCCCTGTACCTATGTCCACCCCACCTCCCCTGGCCCCTCCTCCCCACCTATACAGCATGAAGCCATGTAGCTTTAATTCCCAAGTCATGAAGCCTTTGGGGGTCTTGCTAATGCTCCACTCTCTGTCTTCCAACCAAGTCAGGTCTTACATCACAAAGCTTATTAGCAGTTGCCCAGAAACCTACAGAACCTGGCAGGGCCATGTGCCCTTGCCTGGCCTCTGTCAAAACATGCCTGCCCTACCCAGTCCCCATTCATAGCGACAGACCCATTCCAACCTATGTCCACAAAGAAAATTCCTCTCCCAAGTCACAGCAATCTATCCCCATCTGTAACTTTAAAAAATGTATTCTTTCTTCCCCAGTTGAAGCTACAATCATCAGTAAGTAGTATCACAGTCTTTCCTGGAAAATAAAAGTGGAATGAAATTCAAATAACCAGATTCTAAGATCATCAGCCACATGATACCTGTGAGACTTCTGATGATTCACTAAACCTCTCTGGATCATTTTAAAACCAGACAAAATTGCATTTTCCCCTTATTTTTGTTATTTTTCCTCATCTAATTTTCTTACTCTCTCCATTCTCTTTGCTGCTACAAAAAGGTCATTGTGAGAACAACATCATGCATATAAAATGCCTTGAATTCCTATGAAGGAGGTTTATAAATTCAAAACACTATTGATTTTTAGGATGTTATTTTAGTGCTGCGCTAACACAGTTAAAATCTATAGATGAGAAGAGTTTTATGCATGGTTCGTGGTGGTAGCAATGACGAGGTGACAAGGTGACAAGGTGATGAGGTGACGAGGCAGCAATGCTTGATACTGCTGACCTGTGCACTTAAAAAGAGTTGAGAGTAAATTTTATGTTATTTGTATCTTAACAAAAAATTTTAAACAAATATATAAAAATGAACAAATAACCACTGCTATAAAAACCTCTATGTTATTTGTCGAGAAAGTGGGCTTCCTGGAGGGTCCATAGAACAGCCTCCAACAGCGCACCCACTGGTGCTGACCCCAGAGGAGCTGCAGAGACCTGAGCTCCACTTGGCTCAAACATGCTGCCATCACTCCATCTCCTCCCTAGAAGCCACTTCCCAAGGCTACTGTTTCAGGATCCACAGGCCAGGGTGGTGACCAGCTGATTCCCATCCTTCACTCTCTGGGGGTTTCAAGGTGACCAGTTCTCCACCGTCTGTCATCCCATGGAATTGAAGGTCAGGTTTCATCAGGGAATGGACATTTTACAGCTGGGTTATAAACTGTAATCAAGGGGCTCCCAGAGAGGTTGACATAACGTCCAGTACCCTGGCTGAGTGGCCCTGCGGAACTGCACCTAGATCATCCTGGAGAGTGAATGTGCACCCTGGTAACGAATTTGCTGAACTGAAGGTGTCCTATTGGACCTGGGCAGGGCAGATTCCCAGGAAAAGAAGAACAGTTTCATCAGTTGCAGAGGGCCTTATAGACAGAGATAGTAGGAAGGGGCTTTGGCAATCTGATCAAATCCCCTCATTTCAGAGATACAGATGAGGGTCTGAGAACTGAAGGGGAGAGGATGGTACAGGGCAAGAGGCCTGTCCAAGGCTACCATCTGCATCTGGTGGTGGAAACTACATTATTTTCCAGCCAGCATCCAGAACTCTTTCCCCCACACTCTCCCACTGGTGTCCACGCCTGCAGAAAGGTGTGATGGAAAGCCAGGTCTGGCCACGCATTTCATCTCTCTCCCTTAATGGCACCAAGACTTTGCCAAGTTGCTCTCTCTGAGCTTCAATTTACTCAATTACAAAATGGGTGTAATAGTTCTTATCTTTCAAAATTAACATAAGGGTGAAATTGAATGATGTATGTAAAGTACCAGTACAATCTCTGGCAGAACAAGTAACCCAAAAAGGTAGCTGTGGCTTATTACTATTCTTTGGCCCCCACAATTCTCTCAGCGTGATGGGCCTCAGCCAGATTGAGATTCCAGTGCACTGTGGTTCCTAATTGTTGGGGGAGGGCAAGTTGAGAGGACAGAGGGAGGGCTGTGAGTTGGAATGGAGGTAAATACTAAAAGAAGGCATCCTGGGCTGGTTGGGGGCCCAGAGGTCTGAGGGATTCCATGCAACTATGCACAGGCCCACACATTCTTAGGATTCCTTGACACCTGTGAGGGTAATCAGATGGCTTCTAGAAACAAACAAGGGCAGCAAAGAATAAAGTCCCTCAAGTTTGGAAAAGGGAAAGCTGCTCTCCACCTAGACTGGCTTGAGGGAATCTGGTGAATAAATGGTGGGACTCGTCCTGCAAGCATACATAAACAGGGCCCCTCAGAGCTCTGCCTCTGACCTCTGAGGGGTTCCTCAAAAAATACTGAGTGATTTTGTTGTCTCAGGACATAGGAACGTAGGATCCATTTAGGCCAGCAGTCCTCAAAATGCAGTTTCTCCTGCAGCAGGCTCTGCTGCACCTGTGAGCTTATTAGAACTGCAAGAATGCCTGCCCCACCCTGTCTACTAATCAGGAACTCCAAAGTCCAGCTCCAGGGACTCTGTTTGCCAAACCCTCCGGCACTTGGCACTTTACTCTGGAACCACTGGCTGAGGCATTTCTCCAGTGCTCTGCTCAGCAGTCACCAGTCTCAGCTGCACCTAAAAAGCCCGATGCCAAAGCTCCGAGATCGTGTAAATCAGAATCTCTGGGACTTGACTAGGTACCGTGTTTTTTAAAACTCCTCAGGTAATTTCAACACGCAGCCATGCTTGAGACCCACCGGTTTGGAGCAAGAATTTCAATGAAGCAGTAATTCATACCATGTGCGTGTGACTGCTGCAACTCGGGCAGTATCTATCTGCTGCAGTACAGCCTTCCCTTCCCTCGGGGAATTTTGTATTTGTTTTTGCCACCACTATTTCCTAGACTGTTCTGTGCAGTTCTCTACCCCTCCCCCGTAGAAGTTCTGAATACACTGGTCCCCTACCCACTCACCACTGCTTCTACTCCTGAATGATAAAAGTTAATCAGTTCATTGGCTAGTACTAGGGAAGACCCAAGAGGAGGCTCTATTCATTCCAGACCCTTCCCATCCAAGGTGAATTTGCTAATTAAAGACAATTATGTTTCTATCATATGTGTCTCTGTTGGATTTGGTTTGCAGTGTTCTTGTTCTGTTCCTGTGTTTTATTTATCTCTTGGTACTATTTAGCACCAAAGCAAGCTAATAAGGACCCTTCTGGCTTCTGTTCTCTTGGTTTGGGAAATGTGCAAATATTGTACCTGGTGCCCTCCCTGGGGGTAAGGGTCAGGGTCAGGAAGGACAGGTCAGTTCTACAGTAGTATGGAGATGAACGTGTAACCGTAGTCTACTTTATGCTTTGAATATAGCCCTTGCTGCTCTAACATTGCAACTGATTTTTTCTTCCTCTCTCCCTGCTCCTCCCTAATCTCTCCCCCTCCCAAATCTCAGGGGAAACTGGACTACCTTTCTTCCCCATCCTAGGCAGATTTATCTGTCCTTGAGTACACACCCACCATAGGAATGAAGTAATATAGATTTTGGGGGTGGTACCAGAAGACCTCAGAAATGACTATCTCCCCAGTTAACAAGTGAATTACAACTCCAGACAGATAACACTGGAACTGTAGCCTTTGACTCACATGTTAAAAGCCCAGTGTTTCTGCTGATGCAGAGTCATAGCCTCTGGGACAGGAGTTCCCAGTGTTTCTCTTTTGCTAGCAAAGCAATAAACCTCCTTTTTCCTCTTTTCTTACAACCTGTCCTTGTTATTGCATTGGCATCAGGGACAAAGGACTAAACCATTGGTAACAAACATACTGAAGCTGGTCAGTAACCTTGGGGCTAATTAAAATGTTTTTCAAAAATGGGGCAATGAGTGGTGGTGAGCTCACCGGCTGGAGGACTTTAGAGGTTTCTGTGAGGAACCCAGACTCCGCAGAGTTCCTATAGCAGTTTGCACAGTTCATATAGCAGAGGCCAAAGGCAGACTTGGAGCCAGAGGTAGAGGCCTGCAGCTCCCAGAGATAGAAGGCATCCCTAGACAGCGCCTTACAGGTACTGGGGATTGAACCCAGGAATGCTTTACAACTGAGCTATATTCCCAGCCCCCCTTTTTTTTTAATTTTGGTATTTTCCCAGGTTGGCCACCAGCTTGCAGTCCTCCTCATGAGTTGCTGGGATTACAGAGGTGCACATCTGGCTTCATGGTGTCTTTTGATGAGTAGAAAATTTTAACTTATCAATTTTTGTACTTTTATGGTTTGGGCTTTTTGTCACCCGCTGAAGAATTCTTTGCTTACCGTGAATTCATGTGGACATTTTCCTGTGCCCCTCACCCTAAAATTCTGTGCTTCTGGTGTGAGCCGATGATCCATCATGAATTAGTTTTTGTGTGAGACAGGTTGAGATTGACTTTTTCCAATTAGCTATCTAGTTCCAGCAATATTTGTTAAAAAAAGACCTTTTCCCATTGGATTCAGTTGGCACTTTTATTGAAAAATCACTTGACATTCAGTCTGACTTCCATAGTTTATCCAAAGGAATTAATTTTTCTTTTTTGAGAGTGTTTATTTTATATTCTTAACATTACTATACAGACATCTTGATGTCTAACCCTCCTTTTTAATGCAGAAGTATTCCTAAATTTTAGAAAGTTTTACAAAATTGGGAATATACATTTTAGATTGTTATAGTAAAAAGTTGCAAAGTAGTATTACAGCATAGTATAAATTTTCTTTGTACTTAAAATCAAGTGTGTATATATATAAAGGCATGGAATAAATTACTTTAAAATAGAAATGCACTTGGGTTAACCTCTATAGATACTTTGTTTTTTACTTGAATTTAATTTACCTTGTTTTTAATTGTATTTAAATCATAGTGGAAGCTCCAGCCTGGTTTTGAATCCTGATTTTTAATTTGGTAGTCCAAATTTGGAAGACATAATCTGTACAATCCATAAGAAGTATCTAAGCATTGACTTCTGTATAAATTAGAAGTGTGTATGGATTGTGTTCTGGCCCCTGGACTTGGCACTGGGAATACAGCAGTGACCAATACAGGTATAGGTCCAATTCTCAGGAGTTTATGACTTGAGGGCAGAGGCCGAATGTTTCTGAAACAACAATGAACAAACAATGTATTTAGGGCCCTATGATGTAAACAAAAGTCTTCCAAATTCTTCCAAGTCACTGATGGAAGCAGCAACTTTGGTAGGACTCCGTTTGAGTAGGACCTATCAACAGTATACAGATAACTTTGCTACTTTCTGTTTTTATTACGTAATGAAAATATTTTCTGAAGCCAGGATATATAGCATTAATATTGGAATGAGTGGGCATGTATATGTATGGTTTTCTTCATTGGTTACCTACCTTCTAAGGATCATTCATTCTAAAAACTTCTTTGCAAGGACTTGTTTTATATGTTGGTATTGTAACTCAAGCTTTTTTGTCTTTTTGTTTTGGGGTTTTGGTGTTGTTGTTCTGTTTTGCCCTAATGATGGAGTACCAGAGGTGATAGCCTATATTTTAAATCTCACGTTTGGTAGTGATACAAACATTTGTCACACTGAATAATTGTCACATCATTATAAGGGTTTCTGTTGCTTCTGTTGCTCACTAATCTGTAGGTATGTGTCTGAATTTTAACCACATATGATTGGTAAAAATTAGTTCTTGTGAGAATTTATGGTGGATAGGCCATCTGTTCCCTATTCCCAAACCCAGAATGAAAAGCTAGCCTTAGAATTCACAAGCCAGTGAGCTATGTGAAGTCTGAAGAGGGGATGTGGCATATACGCAGGTACCCCTGGATTTGGTTGCAGAAGCATACTCTTCATTTGATGGAAAGAATCTTGGTTTTTAGCTAATCCTTTCTTTTTTTTTAATTTGTTGTTGTTGTTGTCAACGGGCCTTTATTTTATTTATTCCTATGTAGTGCTGAGAATTGAACATGCTAGGCAAGTGCTCTGCCACTGAGCCACAACCCCAGCCCCTTCAGCTAATTCTTAAGGGTGGCCATGACCCCAAGTAATACTTGAGATGATAAAATAAACATCTGTGACTTTATTGTAAAAAAGAAAAATGGGTTAACAATATAGTACAAAATGTTATCAGGAGACTAGGCTTATGATCTTAGCATTTGATAAATTACTTGGAAGCTTTAGACATCTTCTCAGAAGCTCAATCTAGAAATTTGCACAGTTCATATCGTTAGCAATTTTTAGTCTTCTGATATAAATCAAATGTTCCCTCTCAGAAGATTTCCTAGGATACTATGTTCCACAAAGTCCCTAAGAGTTCTTAAACTACTCTATTTAAGTAGAAATGGATATTGAAAATTTTTTTTACTATGTTTCTCCCCACATATTAAGGTAATCAATCATTCTAATTTCCCTGGAAGTTTTCAATTTTAGCACTGAAAGTCCTATGTCCCAGGAAACCTTTCGGTCCTAAGCAAAATGATATGATTGGTCATCCCATGTTTTCCACCATCTCTTTCTTTCCTTATAAATCCTCCTGTCTATATGATTCAGACACTGCTTCATCTCAGAATCTCAGCACTTGTGCTTGGAAGAATGTATATGCGCACGCACACACGCATACACACACTCACAGTATTCCTCACAATGCTAACTCAAGTACAACCATATATTTTTCTTCCATTTCTACCTCATCTTTCCCATTGCCATCACCACCCTATCTCTCCACAGGGATGATTCCAAAAACATCTTGTTCCCTTTAATCACACTGCCAGAACAAATGTGGGGAACAAAGGAAAGTGATTCGTATGTTTCAGAGCTGAGCTGAGATGAAAGGGTACCTCATAAAAGTTACAGGATGCCTTTTTATCCAGTGAAATAAATTTTTATTATCTATTCCTTCTGTGCCAGATACTGTGCTACCCAGCATCCATAGAGTATCTGGTGTCCAGCTAATGAATGAGATAAATGTGCTCTCTTAACTCGGCAAGACTCATCCACATCCTGGATTTCCCTGTTCTTTGAGTTTCCATCAGACTGGGAAAATGTAATTCTGCTTTTGCCATTCTTTTTTTTTTTTTTTTTTTTTTTTTTTGTACCAGGGATTGAACCTAGGGTCACTTGGCCACTCAGCCACATCCCCAGCCCTATTTTTATTTTATTTAGAGACTCACTGAGTTGCTTGGTGCCTCACCATTGCTGAGGCTGGCTTTGAACTCGCCATTCTCCTTTCTCAGCCTCCTCAGCCACTGGGATTACAGGCATGGGCCACCGCACACCGCCTGGTTTTTGCCATTCTTTATCTTGGACTTTTAGTAGCAACTGACTCATTCCACTACCAATTCTTGCTTTCTAACTTCAGTGCTATTCCGAGGTTATTATGATACCTCAATTAATTTCTCTTAGAGGTTCCAGATCTTTCCCACACTTTGATGCCTTAGCCCACTATCACGTGGGATGTGACTTTGTCGTCTCCCTTCCTGAGATCAAAATCACTGGACAGAATTCCAGCTAGCATTCTCTCTCTACATTCAACTTTCTCTGGCTCGTTGGGGTCCTTTTCTCTTGCCCTCTTATCTTGAATTTGACAACGTGTTTTCTCCCCTCTGAGGCTACAGCCTTTATTCATTATCTCTTCCTCTTTTAACTTGCCTTTTTACTCATTACTCATCAGATGTAACTTTTCCTTCTGTCTTCTGACTCCTCTTCAACATACAAATGTGCTTAAATCATAAGTGTACTTAAGATGAAAAAAAAGACATCATCCGACTCCACCAATTAGAATTCCCACACGATTTTTCCTTTCTTCACTTCCTCTCCCCCTTTCTTACCTCCCATCCATTTCTCAACCTTCTGCAGTTGGGAATTTGCTGCTAATGGACTAAAATGCTCCCTCCAGGGATACCAATAAACTGCTTATAGAATGCCAAGCCCCCTCTGAAGTTCTCATCCTTCTCAGCTTCTTTGTGTCATTTGGAAATGTTAGAAATATCCTTTTCCAACTCTTCTCACGTTATGTACGCTGATTCTTCCTGTCCTTCTGTCACAGGGCCAGTTACCTCCTATTGTCTATTCCTCTCCCTTGTCTGGTTCTTTACCTTCTTTAAGTCTCACTCCACACCTTGTCTGTGTCATGGGCTTCAGATACAGCTCCATCCAGTAACTCCCAAACCTGTATCTCCATCTGACATCTCTTCCCAGAGTTTTCCGTTCATATTTCCAAACACCTAATAGATAGGTCCATGTGGAACAATCCAAAGACCATTAAATTCAGTAAGTCCAGAGTTCATTGGCATTAAAAATCATCATCCAAAATTCATTGACACCTGCTGTAAAATGTGTCACAAGCTGCATCTTCCCTGCTAGACATGCCTGTATCATTCCTTACACTTTTTTTCATTCCCACATCTAAGAATTTAACACATTACATCATATTAGCTCCTTTGGTAGAACTTTCAATCAGCAATGGCAGAATATCAACTCAAATTAGATTCAACAAGAAGGAATTTATTGGTCCATGGAACCAAACCATAGAGAGGAAGCTTCCACATGAATGATGCAGATTTCCCTCTCCACCGCTCATCTCAGCTTTTGGTTTTGCTTGGCCTCATCCTTTCAGGCCCCATGTGGAGGGGATCATGGCCACTAGCCACTCAGAAGGCATGTCCTGATAACAATAATGAGAAGAGATACAACATATGCCAGGCCCCATTCTAGGCACTGCAGAGCCCAGGAGGCAAGAAGAAAGAGAAAAAAAAATTTTTTCACTTGAAATTTAAATCCATAAATGAAATGTAAATTGAGCCAGCATGGGTCATGTCCTCACTGCCAGAACAAACATGAGCCTAAAGCCATGAAGTAGATGGACAGGCTATGTTATGTGCCCACCTTGGAGGTTGGGTGTTTCAAGTAAGAGGGTCCCAGTAATCAGAGCATGTGAGAAAGTGTGCCAAGCTAGGCTTCAGGGCAAGAAACGAAAATGCAGAAGCTCAATGGTGCTGATTAAGGTTCAGAGGTCTCTGTCTTATCTTTCTTCTTTCTCATAGAACTTTGGAAAGATGTCTAGCTGGAAAACTTTCATAGTGAATGCTGAAATTGTGCACCAAAGACATAAAAATCTCAGTAACACACCAGCAGAATGTTTGTTTTTATGCAATTTAACCTACCAGGGTCCCTTTTTCAGATAAATAATTGTTCGTTATGCCATTATGTAACTGCATAAGTAAACTCAATGTTTGTCAGCATTTTTGACTCTGGAATTCTGCACAGAGGAGATGGCGTTTGTCATGGGTAGTGTCCTTGTTTTTCTTCTGGTTATATATCTACAGTCCTTCTGATGGTTTATTGACTTTTCCATTCATCAGAAAAAATTTCTAAACATAATGAAGCCTAAATGGCACACACAGGCACATGAATTCCATGGCATGTGTAAATTAAGCCTCTTGCTGCAACATGTGGGGGAGATATTTCTCCCAGAGCTGAATGCTGCCAACAGCCAGGTGTGTGATGAGATGCTATTTTCGTCTCTCGTGGTTTAGGATGTGTGTGTTTGAGGGGGAGGGTTGCCCCAAGTCATTGTTGTGAGAAATCATTATCCTACCTCATGCTCCATTGAGCTGGAGAATGAATAAGAACCAATGTTCAAGAATGCAGTCTCCACATTAAGCTATTTCATCTGTTTTCTTTTCCTCTTGCGCTTTCATGTGATCAAAAGATCTTCCAAAATGGAATGCAGTCTTGTACGAAATTAAATTAATCTCTTATTTGTGTTTTACCAGAGAATATTTATCCCGAGTACGATTAGGCTGCAAAGCTTCCTAATTTGTTAAAAATAAAGGAAAGAAAGAGGAAAAGCCATTTAAGAGGAACATTCAAAAGAGAAAGCTCTACAGTATATTCTACATTTGAAATTCTACACGCTGTCAATCAACTGAATTCTTCCTGTGAGAGACATGGGTGTCCTTTTGCTGGATGTCCCCTCCTCACTCTTCACTTTGACTCTGCCCAGTCAGTTGTGTACAAAGTCCAAAGCTTTCTAAGAAATGTCCTGCCTGAGCCAGAATCAAAGGGAAATGGAATACCAGCAGCCCAGCTCCTTTTGTTCATGTTTCCCACTCCACATTATTTTTTTTACTGTTAGCAGTGTTCGAATTTCATACACAAAGCCACCTGCTATCAAATACAAATGAAGGAACAGTCTTTGTGGGTTTGCATGCTTGTGTGCTTGTGTGTGCCTGTGTGTGTCTGTCTTGGGCCTGGGGTAGCAATTTGGGTGTTGCCATGAAAGAGTCATTTATATGTCTGTATTTGAATGGTATTGCACTCAACAGGCAGGAATTACCCCCACCTCAGACTGCTAAATCCCAAATGAACATGACAGGGTGTGACATTTCCATCACCTTTTCATAGGAAGGGTCAAAATCATTCCATGAAGGCACTCATGCTGAGAGGCATTTGGCTTAACAGAGAGACCATTGGCCTGAGGGGTCAGGAGACCCTCGTCTTTCTTAGCTGTGAAAACTGGAGTACACAGGCTGTCATTGTTGCTCAGTGGTAGGGTGCTTGCCTAGTACATGTAAGGCACTGGGTTTGATCCTCAGCACTAAATAAAAATGAACAAATAAAAGAAAAAAAGACAATTGGGGTACATCACATTACCTGTGGGAGTTGCAATTTTCTCATCTGAAAAAATGAAAAGTTTGGACTAAGTCAGGAGGTCTCCATTCTAGATGCTCATTCAACTTATTTGATTTTTTAAAAATGGGGATACAAGAGCCTCACCCTAGACCAGTAAAATTAAACCCATGGGTTGAGTAGGTGGAGTCCAGACATGTGTTTTTTTTAAACTCCCAGCTGAGCCTAGTATGGCCAGGGTGGAGAAACACCAGGCTAGGTGACCTCCAACGTCTCTACCGTGCTAACCCTGCTGGGTTTGCTCCTGAATAGACAGGTGCCCACTGGCTCAGTCATACCTCCTTTGCCATCCACGTTGCCCAGACATACTCTAATGGAATGTCCTATGTGCCTAAATCATTAGCACCACAGCTCCAACAGAATGTGCTGAAACAATCAACGTAATTAGCTGGACTTCCCAAACTAATGGATGAGGAGTTTGAGGGCTGGGAGTGAAGGCACTATTGTTAAAAGAACCATCATGTCTCCTAAGCAAACTGCAGGACGACAGCAAAGCCAGCTCTTTCCTCTCTCAGAACTCTGCACTTCTAGCTCATTTGCCTGCTTACACCCGGCTGAGATTTTGCTTCTGCAGCTCAATTCTGTGCTGCAGAGATAAACTAATTTAATCAATAGCAAGAGCTGCATTTTGATCTTGCAATCATGTCACATAATTTCCTTTTCCAGGGCAGCGCACATTCCCGCCAGCCCCGTCCTCTGGTCTCTCAGAGCTCTTTTCCTCCTACTTCTTTTCAGCCTACCCATCGCCACGTGTTGTTCCACTGCCCACAGATCTGCTCCGCTGCTCTGTACTCCCAACCCCCTCCACAAGGTCTTCTTTTGTGATTTTCCTCTGTCCCCCTCCCCTTTTGTACACTCTCCTCTTCTTCCCACCCTTGCATTTCCCTGACGATATTGCATGGCCACTGATGATTGTGAGGAAGTGAAAATATGAGACACGGGCATGAATAATAAATCAGAAGAGCCAGACCGAAGCCAGCAGAACTGAGAACAGTATTTCAGAAATGCAGCCAAATTGTTGAGCAAGAGGCAATATCAAGTTATGGCAATCCGTGGAAGCCCCAGAAACAATTATGAAAATGCCACTCTAAGGAAGAACGCGTGGTCTTTCAGAGGTGAGCTGAGGCTTCATCCCCTCCTGTGCACTGAAGCTGGGCGCATGCCCACTCCCATTGCACTGACCTGCTGGATGTCTTGCCAGCCCATTCCTGGAATAAAATTGCCACCCTTGGGGGAGTGGGGCAGGTTGCAGAGGGATGGGAATGGTTATAGGGGCTGGAACCAGAAACTCCACATAGCAGCCAGGTCAGGAAGCTGGGAGGAAAGAGGAATCCAGATCGTGAGATTGTCAGAGGGGAAATAAACCAGGGGTCTGAAAGCCAAAGATGGTGGCCTTGTTGCTCTTTGAAGTAACTAGATGCCAATCTAAGTTTGAGATCTCAGCTCAGTTAGGTTAGGTAGGTCTGATCATAGACTTTTCCATTAGGTCTGAGCTGCTGTTGAACCTCTATTTATATTAAGATGTGGCAGATGTGTCTGTGAAGTCCTTAGACTAATCTGGGGACTTGCTGGAGCTGTTTTGTGAGTGAGAAGACTTTGGGACAATCTTAGCCAGTACTCTCACTGTCCCTTTTCACCAACCCCCCAAATGCCTGTGTAAATTGTAAATCCAGCTACATCACTATCTTGCCAGAAACCAGCCCTTAGCTCTTCATCAGCTGCAGAATGGAGGCTAAATTCCTCATCATGGCGTTCAAGTCCCTCTGTGACTTGGCCCAGCCTTGTGCCATGTCCAACTTTATCTCTCTCCATCGGCAACTTTACCTGACCATCCAACAGTGCTGAATGCTTTGTCCTCTGGGCACACTCTGCTGCCCCTCACCTACATGCCTTTCTTTCTCAGGTTTGTGTTTTTGGCCAGAAATTCCTTCTTAACCTCTCACCTGCTATAAACAGCTCCCACTTAACCTCTAAGACTTAGGAGTCCTCTTTTCTAGAAATTACTCCAGAGCCTTCCAACTGTCCTAACTCTCTTCTCCTCTTGCTCCCACCAAGCCTACGCCACTGCCCCTGAGAAGGACCTTCCTGGGAGCCTGGAATAGACATGATGAGGGCAGGGACCACATCTCATTCACATGCTAATGTTCCCAACATTCAATACAATGCCTGGAATATAGTATGCAAGACTCATGTTTATATGGAGAATTCTAGCTGGAAAAGAATAGTGACATATGATGACAGTATTCCAATTATATAGGTAGGAAATAACCACAGTCCCTGCGTTACATGAAGTTCAGCAATCTGAGCTACATTTCCCTTCCATGTCCCCCTTGATGGAGAGGTCCCTAGCACATCCCCCATCCTGAAGAGTTACAACTGTGATCTCATGATGTCAGCTGCTCCCAGGTCCTCAGGCTCTTCTCATCTTGGTTGGGCCTTGGCAGGCAGCGGGGACACACCCTGATGACTCTTAGGTTGCCAGTGGTGAACTGGATCTTTCAAGCCAAAACTTACTTCATTTTTCCCTGAATGAAGGCAATGTCTGAGTCAGAGAGGAAACAGGTAGAACAGGTATGAATCTCCATCTGCGAATTCAAATCCGCAAAAGAAACTCACCTTGATTTTTTTTTTTTGTAACTCATTTGAATTTCTACTTCAGTCTCATTTGTTTTCAGAGTCACTGTTCCTTTCTGTCCCTTTTCTAGGCATCTAAGCCCCAGGAGGGTTTGTGAGTCCTCAAGGTGAGGGTGCACCTTCTCTTCATCCTCCATGCCATCTGTTTTCACTCTGGTCCCCAATGGGAAAGCCAACCTTGCCCAACATCACTGCCCACCTAGGTGGCTGCCAAGGGCATCTCATTCCCATCTTCTGTCTGCCACTTTGAGGGGACAAGAAACCATGCTGGTGCCCTGAGAGGGCCTGGAGAACTCTGTAGGCTGACTATGGCCAAATCAGCCAAGTCACACTAGACAGTCATTGCTAATTCCTCAGAACCTTAAAGACATAGGACACATGGTCACTCAATTCTCAGATCCTATGAACTTATATGTATGGCGGGGGTGGGGGCGGTGTGGTTAGTTGGTTTTTTTCCTCCATAGTTCCTAACATTTGGCACAGGAACTGGGACTTGTGAGCCTCTTTCTCAGGGAGCTGCCTGGACCCATACTCTCACAGAGCCCCTATGGAGCCTGCTCTCTATGGGGTCTATGGCATCCCATTGTAGCCAGTATATGTGGGGAGAAGGGCCAAGTGTCTTCCTACACTCATCTGATATTCTACTGCCCCATTATCTTGCATGTTTCCATTTCCTCAGAGCCTATTTTTGGAAAAATCAAAAGCCACAGAAGACATTTCTCTTCCTTCTGATCTTTGGGGCCACATCCCTTCTGTGTGTCAACAATCAAAAACTGCAGTCCTTTATTAACTGGAGAGTAGGGGCTATATTGGAATGTAGGAAGAGCTTCAAAGGGGAAATAGTTAAGAATATAAGCAAACAGTTAGATAGCATTTGTAATGAATCAGGTACCATTTTAAGATTTTGCAAATATTACCTCATGAAATCACAGCAGCCCAATGAGGCAGATACCATTATTATTCCTGTTACAGATTAGGAAACTAAGGTTAAGCAGTGACCAAGTGGAGGAGTTGGAACTTCAGTGCAGGCAATGTGGCTCCAGAGTCTGTACCCTCAAGCACTGAAATGACAGCTTCTCACAAACCAGAACCCTGCCACACGTTCTTATTGTAAGATTCTTCCTTGAAGATGTGTAGGAGAAGAAATATGTTTTAAATATTATGATGGTGTCTTTCTTTTCCTACTCAAAGTTCTTATGCTGGGATTTAATTTTGATTGTTGTGAGACATCTATCAGTCATCTGTGTGCCTGTCAAAAAAAAAGGAATAGAAAAAGTCTAGAAGTCCTTAAAAATTCTCCACCATCACTAATGCCTTTATCTGCCTGCAGATGCTTTATTAAACCCTTCAGCCATGGGGAAAGAGTTATAAGGCCTGACCTCTGAAAAGATCTGCTAATTCCATATACTTCACTTTGCATGCCCTTAATAGCTCTGCTAATTCTGAGAATTATCATCTTGAAGGAAAAGGTACCCAAGAACACTTGTGGGCTTCTAATATCTCTAGAACAATCATTTTCAATACTTTTGTATCTTAGAACTTTTGCAATCTATGAAATACTTCTCCAAGAAAAATAAGTGCATAGATCCAAATGCACATGCCATTTGTCATAAAATGCTAAGCAAATTACTAAGTTCTGTACATGCAAATTCTTCCCAGAAGGGAAGTCACTTGACTCATTTCTGTGTTTTCAATACCTAGCAAAGATTAAACTAATTGAGTTAGATACATTCTGTTCCCACTCCAGCCCCCAGCCCATCAATAATGTCTCTCTGTGGTACCATAAAAGAAAGAAACTCTTCCCCTATTCTTCATCCAACCCAGATTTTCTGCAAATGCCTGGTGCTAACAAAGGACTGTTCTTTGTTTATTGTATGCCTGTACATTAGCCTCAGAGGCCCAAGCACTTACTCTTTGCAGGAGCTGATAAGAAGGGAAGACTTTGGTTTCTACACAATTTTGGGGTGGCACATACAGCTCTATTTGTCCCATGGGAGGGATATGGGATGGAAGGCACTGAGGTTCTCATCCTCTTTAGAACCCTTGGAGGACTCCTTTCCACCCTATTACTATAGGACAGCCACCCTCTGACTTTTCCCCTCTCGGAAGGGACTTTACCATCTCAAATTTTAAAACACCTTCTCAAAGAAAACTAGTTACCCTGTGCCTTAAGAGGACCCTGGAAGTTCACCTAACTCATCTTTTCACTTCTCTAATCAGGCAGCAGACAGAATATTTGGGTCAAGGCCAAACATTATTCTCCCTTTGAAGGAAACACAGAGGTGGTTCAGGATAAACTGTATGCAACTCAGAGACCTCTGCAAGAATCATTGTACCGGCAAGTACAAACTCGTATATATGTCTTGTGATTAGTTGGGTTCATGCCATTATTAAGAATAAATGGGCCCCCCTCCCCCATGGCTCGGCCGGCGCGCGGCGCGGGGCTCGGAATTCGGGCTCGGGCTCCGGCTCCATGCGGCGCGGAGCGGCGGGCGCGCGGGCCGGGAGGGTGCGCCGGCGGCCTGCGGCTTCCCGAGCTGGCTCCGAGCTCCAGGTGAAAGAACTTGTCCTGGACAATTGTCGGTCGAATGAAGGCAAAATTGAAGGCCTCACAGACAAATTTGAAGAACTGGAATTCCTAAGTACAATCAACGTAGGCCTCACCTCAGTCGCCAACTTACCAAAGTTAAACAAACTTAAGAAGCTCGAACTAAGCGATAACAGAATCTCAGGGGGCCTGGAAGTATTGGCAGAAAGGTGTCCGAACCTTACGCATCTAAATTTAAGTGGCAACAAAATCAAAGACCTCAGCACAATAGAGCCACTGAAGAACTTAGAGAACCTCAAGAGCTTAGACCTTTTCAATTGTGAGGTAACCAACCTGAACGACTACCGAGAAAACGTGTTCAAGCTCCTCCCACAGCTCACATATCTTGATGGCTATGACCAGGACGACAAGGAGGCCTCCGACTCCGATGCTGAGGGCTATGTGGAGGGTCTGGATGATGACGAGGAGGATGAGGATGAGGAGGAGTATGATGAAGATGCTCAGATAGTGGAAGATGAGGAAGACGAATATGAAGAGGAGGAAGGGGAAGAGGAGGATGTGAGTGGAGAGGAGGAGGAGGATGAAGAAGGTTATAACGACGGGGAAGTCGACGATGAGGAAGATGAGGAAGAACTTGGCGAAGAAGAAAGGGGTCAGAAGCGAAAACGACAACCTGAAGATGAGGGAGAAGACGATGACTAAGTGGAATAACCTATTTTGAAAAATTCCTATTGTGATTTGACTGTTTTTACCCGTATCCCCTCCCCTCCTCCAAATCCTGTCCCCTGAAACTTATTTTTTTCTGATTGTAACGTTGCTGTGGGAATGAGAGGGGAAAAGTGTACTGGGGGTTGCTGGGGGGGGAGGGCGGGAGGGGGTGGAATAAAATACTATTTTTACTGCCAAAAAAAAAAAAAAAGAATAAATGGGCCAGGCACAGTGGTGCATGCTTGTAAATAGTGGTTTGGGAGGTTGAGGCAGGAGGATCCTGAGTTCAAAGCCAGCCTCAGCAAAAGCAAGGCACTAAGCAACTCAGTGAGACCCTGTCTCTAAATAAAATACGAAATAGGGCTGAGGATGAGGCTCAGTGGTGGAGTGCCCCTGAGTTCAATCCCTGGTACAAAAAAAAAAAAAAAATAATAAATGAGGCAAAGAAGGCAGAGGCAGTTAAAAAGATCTTGGGAAATAATAAGAATGCCTTCTCCATTCTCCTTTTCCTTTCCTCTGGTGTTGGGTTGGCATAGTTTATCCTTTTTGTTCATTCCTATGAACGTTCTCTGTTTCTTTGGTGATTTCTTTCTTATGATCTATTCCTGTCATTAAAGTTTAGGATCTTAACTGTATTCATGAATTTTTATATGTACCTTGGAAAAGAGCATCTTTGTTTCTTACAGTGATCTCTGATCCTTTATGATTGCATATCCATTGGTAACTTCTCCCTGACCCGCTGCAGGGCTGGGGATCAAATCCAGGGCTTTGTATATGGTGGGCAAGTGCTATACCTCTGAGCCACATTTCCAGATTCAGTAATTGTGCTTGATATATTCCCCATTATATTTATGATTACATAAATTGCATATATGTAAAACTTTATGATGACAGTCTGCATATTATAAAACACCACAAAAAATGTTATAAAAAGATTAGATGAAACCATTGTGTTCCTTTTACAATGGTTAGCTTGGCATTATTTTTAGTTTTATGTTTTGGTAGTATTGGAGATTGAATTTACCACTGAGCTGAATCCTGGAGGTCTTTTTGTTTTAAAATAGGGTCTTGCTAAGCCAACCAGGTTGGCCTCAAACTTGTGATCCTCTTGTTTTGACTCTCAAGTAGCTGGGATTACAGGTGTGTGCTACCATGCTCAACACCTTGTCAATTTTTTGATTTGAATGCAAACTTAAAATCTAAAACTAATCAATATATTTACCATTGTCCCAAACAATCTACTTTCTGAGCACCTTAACTGCAATTATTTTCTTCTATGACATCATGTATTTAGTAATATTATTATTAGAGGATATTATTCTTTTGCACGTTAAAATTCACTTATGTACACCCACAATTCTACTCATTTCTTTCTTAAAACTTCTTTTCCTTCTTTCATCTCAAACCTTGTGTCTGGGGCTTGTTTATATGTTTATTATGATTATTAACTATGGATACATGTTTCTTGGGGTTTTTATCGTTAGTCATTTTTGAGGTCCTGTTTGAAGAGAAGTTCTATCAGAAGGAAGATGCCTTTACTTATACTTGATACCAGGAGGGGACTTCCAGCCAGTGGATATTTTAAAATCAATTCTAGGTTGGTAGTGTGAATTTGGTTTGAAAATTCCTATGAAAACTAGATGATGCTTTGGAATTCTCAGTAGAAATATTTTTCCCTTCAACCTATTGCCAAGGTTGAGAAAAGGTCCTTTATGGTAGTCCTTTCTGTGGGTTCTTAGCTTTGTCTAATTTTCCCAGACTCCTCTGAGGTTTCCTTTCAGACTGTCTTCCTCAGTTGGTTCAAGGATTTGTCTCATGTCTCCCACACTCTACACATTTGTTGAAAACAGAAGTTCAAAGTAATCATGGTTTAAAATATTCCCAGGACAAAAGCCAAATTCAGTGCTTTGTTATCTACACCCATTTCTCCCTTTAAATAACGTTACTCTCCAATAATTTTTCCTCTCTCTTTTTTTTTTTTTTTTGTTGATGAATTCATTTAGCAAGAGGTTTACTTTTTAGAAGTTAAATAAATAACACCAGCGTCTGTTTTTGTTGTTTTCAGTGGAAGAACAGATTAGGCTATCTCCTCAGAATCATGTCAAGAAACAGCAGCTCATAAAAATTTCAAGAGCAGAGCTTCAGTTTCTGACTATTTCCCACAGCCCCTTCAATTCTTGCCTCTCAGAGACATATGCTGAAATCAAGATACGGGAGCAATTACTACATAGCGCAGTGGGAAAGCCTGCACACTTCTGAAACTCTATAAATTCCCTAGATTATTCCTTTCCTCTAAAGTCTATAAATGAAAGCATTCATTCACACAAACAAACAAACAATAAAAGCAACAATAACATACAACATATGTGTATTTGTATTTAAATATTTTCTTCAAAGCTGACCATAAAATTGGTAACAGATAACAAACTTTATAGAGTTTATAAAATTTTAGAGGAAAAAGAATAATCTGTGTTTACAGAGTTAAGAGTAAAGGAAAAGTAGGATGGGTTTTCTGGTCATTTCTGATGAATTCAGCTATAGGAATGGAAGGTAATGGGGATTTTACACAGCAGACCTGAGCCAGTGACAGCCAGCTTTATACCTTTTGGTGGGTTTTGCTCTGCTGTTTACATGCTTGATGTTACATAGTTCTATGTTCCAAACCATGATGCTTAAACCCTTAGGGGGCATTCATAGACAAAAATCACTTTCTTGCACATTTCATGTGTATATTTTTTGGAGGGTTGAGGGGTACCAGGGATTGAACTCAGGGGCACTCAACCACTGAGTCACATCCCCAGCCCAATTTTTTTTTTCTCCTCACAACATCATACATGTATTCTGTATAACAATGAGGGTCTCCTTCCATCTTCTGTGCAATTCCCCTTCTCCCTCCTTATCCCTCCCACCTCTCTTCCCTATTTATGGTAATCTTCTTCTCATGCCAGCCCAATTTTTGTATTTTATTAGAGACAGGGTCTCACTGAGTTGCTTAGCACCTCACCACTGCGGAAGCTGGCTTTGAACTCATGATCCTCCTGTCTCAGCCTCACGAGCTGCTGGGATTACAGGGGTGCACCACCAAGCCCGGCCTTCATTTGTAAACTTAACCAGCAAGATGTAATCATTGAAGAGGAGCATGAGAAGGTTCCTTTCAAATGTATATGATGGCAGAGTTGTCTCTAACTTTTTTGTTGTCTTGCCACAGAAGCATTTCTTTAAACAAAAGTGTAGAAGGGAATCCCATGGGGTTATGACAGCTCAGAACTCCAATTTTCAACTCCTAGCCTCGGGTCCCTCAGTCAGCAGTGGTCTCAAACTTCAGTGGGTGTAAGAATCACCTGGGAGTCCATAAAAAGGCAAATGATTGGATCTAACCCCTAGAGAGTCTGATCAGAAGGGCTGAGTGGGGTCTATTTTTATTTTTTAGGTGCTGGGGATCAAACCTAGGGCCTTGTATATGCTGGGCAGGTTCTCTACCACTGAATTACATCCCAGGCCCTGACAGTGTAAATTTTAACAAGTACCCCAGGAGAGGTGTAGGCTAGTGGCCTGAGGCCCATCCTCTGCAGAACCCAGTGTGAAAATTTAAAATCATCATGCAAGTGTTCTCATGTCAGTTTCACTCTTTGAGTCACCAATGAAATGAAGGAGGCCTCCGATTCTCAACTAACGCTAGTCCATTTTACCGTAAGCTTTCTATAGCTCCGAACCTGATGAGGCAACCTGATTTTATCAAGTTAGAAAAAAAAAAAAAATCTGAGAACTTGCTGAGAGCCCGTGTCACGCACGCCTGTGATCCCAGTGACTTGGGAGGCTTAGGTGGGAGGATTGCAAGTTCAAGGCCAGCCTGGGAAACCTAGCAAGACCCTGTCTCAAACTTTTAAAAATAAAAAGGCCGGGGATGGAGTTCAGTGGCAGAGCACCCTGGGTTCAATCTCTATTATCAAAAAAGAAAAAAGAATTCTAAGGACTTGTTTGTCATGAAGCAGCAGCAGTGATAATGCAAAGACTAAAATTCCATCCACCACTCATCTCCCAAATTACCTCAATAGAAGGACCATGTGGGACTGGTAGAGACACCAGCTGAAACCCTAAAAATAAATGCATCATGTCCTAGGCCCAGTCAGGGAATTCCTTCCTGACACTTGGCTTCAATGGATTTCCATGCATGCACAGCTGCTGGGGAAATGTAATAAAACAAAGAGCTTTATATTTTAGAAATAATGGTCATTAATGACCCCACATGTGACTTGGCTACTTATTTGCCCAAGAACTTGGGCATTGGCAAAAACTGAATGTCCAGAATGGGAGAGTTCTGCAGAGTAGCAAATGCATTGCTATCTTCATTTTGAATGTGGCAATGCATTTCTTCCTGTGCCCAGCCCATCTCTCAGGTTAAAAGTGGGCTGGGCACAGGAAGCTGAACCCGTAGATGTGGCTTGCTTTATCCAGATTCAATCAGAGTGTTTTTTGATGGTGTCAAAAAATTCCAGATGATTCCATTTGGACATAAACGTCCTGGTAAGATGGTTCTGAGGTTTTTTTTTTTTTTTTTTTTTTTTTTTTTTAGGAAGACATAATAAGGATACTTTCATTTGTTTTGACAAAGTTTGCAGGATTGTAGTTTCTTGTTTGTTTTTTTAAAATAACATTAAAAACTACGCATTAGCCAAAAAACCAACAACTCAATTGTGGTAGTTATATTTGGTCTTTCTCTAGAATCTGAAGTTTCAGAACCCGTGAGAACTTAATAAAAAGACATTATATAGCTTGCTCTTTTCATAAAGATTGTGAAAATGTTTAGTCTAAAATCCGCAAAGCCCTTCAACTTGGGGGGAAATAATCGAATAGGAAAGACAAGATCATCATATATTAATCTAATGTTTAAATGAATATAGTACAACTCTAGTATTAAAATAAGAATTACTTTCTAAATAGTCACATTATAATAATCAGGGAGGTGCACACCTGTAATTCCAGTGTTTTGGAAAGCTAAGGCAGAAAGATCGCAAGTTCAAGGTCAGCCTCAACAACTTAACAAGACCCTCAGCAACTCTGTGAGACCCTATCTCAAAATAAAATATAAGAAAGGACTAGGGATGTAGTTCAGTGGTAAAGCACCCATGGGTTCAATCCCTAGTACAAAACAAGAATAAAAATAGTCATCCTGTAAGTCTTTATTACAATGAAGCTGTCATTTTTCAAAATATTTATAGACTCCTTTAAAGTCAAGTTGGGAGCCACTTAAGAAAATCAGTCTTATTACAGTATATGTTAACCTTTTTTAAAGTTCATATATTTTTTGAGATATTAAGGGCGGGGGGACCCTCAGCCATTCTCCATCCACTGTATCACTTATTGTATCTTCTAAGAAAACTTAAAGTTGAAATTTATTTTTGTTGTTTAATGAAAATAAGACTTTTTTTCATTTTTAACTATGAATATATTTTCAAAATACACCACAGAATACATCCCCAGAATTTTCATTTACCCACTGAGAATCATAGCCTTATATTTTAGTCAAAGCTTTTGATCAAAATAAAAGTTTAATTCTCAGCTTGATTATTAACTTGGGTCAACAGCTTGCCTATAAATGGAGGGTTTTTTCAAAATTCAAATGCATGTTGAACAAGAATTTTCTATGATAAACTAAGAAATGGCACAGACTCTGGAAGGCAGTTCAGACTGAGCCTAAAAGATTTCTATGTTCTTATGTCAGAAAAGGACAGTACCTATTTGTGTGCTACAAATCTAACAGGCTGGTTTTTAAAAATCAATGCTAATAGCTCTTTTTAGTTAGTTATAGTTATTAAACATAGATGTTCTTATAACACAGGTCATTGGAACGAGACCCCCTGTGTGTTTAAAGAGTCTGATACCTAGTTTATCAACCATACAGCATATAAATCTGAGATCTGGAGGGACAGGCAATGGGAGAAGGCATTGTATTTATATAACAAATTCAAAAGCAAGAGTGAAGTGCATTTATAGAAGTGTGTGTGCTCATGTGTGTGTGTGTGTGTGTGAGAGAGAGAGTGTGTGTGTGTGCGTATGCTGTTCACATGGGTGCATGTATGTTTTAGGAGGTCGGGAATGGTGTGAATTAGGAAAAGGATATATTCAAATTTACTTCAAAGACATTTTTAAAGGCTGACCACTTCCAAATAAACAACAAGAAGAATTTGAGTGATCAAAGAAAGGAGTTTGTTCACAACCTCTGCCATTAATGCATCTTGGATATTTGTTTTTGCTCTCTGGAAGTCTGTATCCTGTCAAAGTCATGTTGAAACAGTTGAAGTTTGAACAGGCATGGCTAATTGTGGGAAATACCATTTTCCTAAAACAACAACAACAACGAAAACCATCCATGTGATAGTCACAGGAGGAAGAGAAAGAGCTGCCTCTGTCCTAGTGTAGGAAAGTCTGAGATGATGATGATGACGATGGTTGCTGATGGTGGTGGAATATTTAGTGTGGGGCTGAGATTTCAGAGGTGTGGGGCCGTTTCTCTCAGGAGCCTCCCCCAAAGTGGAAAATATGATTTCCTGAAGTTTCAAATTACCTCAGAAGCAAAAATGAGTCACTTACGTTTTGAAAGATTGGAAGAAAATGAATCAAAGAGTGAGACGGTGTACATTATCAGAAGTCATCCTTGGCTTTCATTGTGAACCTGGGACCAGAGCCTTGGTTTCTAGACGTATCCCCGCAGCCACATAAATTCACGGTGACATGCCATGGGGTACTTGAGCTTTGTTTTTTTCTGGTAAATATTTTTTTAAAAAATACATATTTTTGAAGTGCTACTGTGAATTCCTTTTGAAATACAGTTTTAATACAAATACAGTTTTAATACAGGATTAATACAAACCTTCCAGAAGTTGATCAGTATTTTTTTAAGAGTGAAGAGCATATCCCCCATACCACAAAAAGAAATAAACAAATAAAAAGAGTAAAGAGCACAGTATTATAGGATAAAGGGAACTTGGTTCAAATTCCAGCTCTCCCACAGTCACATTGTTTGAAGTTAAGCAAGTTAACTTCCCTGGGCCTCAGTTTCCCCATCTGTGAAATGAGGATGAGAATCAACATGTCACATGGTAGTTAAGAAAAGTCAATCTGTCACTTGTTGGCAAACACATGGGACCCAGGAAGTGCTCCCTTGGTGACAATTACCTTATCTTTCCTCTTTCTATAAGAACACAGCAACCACTTCCTTTGTGCCAATCTCTGAGCCAGGCATTCTGAGGGATGCAGAAAATAAAAAAGAGACAGATGACAGCCAAGCACCCAGGCAGAATCATATGGGCCTTTTCGGAGGGTAATGCTCTGCCACCAAAGAAATTTAGTCCTCAGAGTGGCTGGGCATTCATTGTTTGTGTCAAGTAACAGAGCATCTCAAATGTCAATGATTAGCTTACCTCTACCCAGACTTAGAAGACCCACTTCAGTATTTATTTGGAGATCAAGACCTGTGATACCAAAAAAGGAAATGGAACACAGTTGTCACTTGTGCTAAAGCTAGAAAGCTCCTCGGAGCTGCTAATGTCTACCTCGTCTTTTGCAATGAACTATTGTTTATACCTTTACTTAAAAATAAAATAAAAAAGAAAGAAACCCACACAGCTACACTGACAGTAAAGTGTTATTCAGAGGAGATCAACATTTAAGTACTTTATGAACGATTCAGTATCCTACAAGTATTTGGCAAGCTTCCACTTACACATTTTATTACCTTTGTTGTTTTAGTGTGGGTTATAGCAAAGGCTTTCGGATTGTGAGAACACAGTCCTCCACCTGCATGGAGGATGTTTGAGAGAGAAGACTGTGTTTACGTGTGTGAGCGCACACACACTGGGGCCCATGTGAAAGAGACCAAGGGGAGGCCTTGTTCCTAAGGGCTGCCATTAGTTTAAAATGTTTGAAATAGTGTTCTATTTTTAAATGCTAGGGGTTTTGCCCTCCAAATTATGTACGGAATTTGTTTCTGATGAGCAATGTCATGCCTCTCTTGGGACAAAATGCATAGAACAGTGTTAAGGGGCTGGAAAAAAAAAACTAAGTTCAACCTTTGCATCCCTGGCGTTCCCAAACTCTGACCTTCAATGACAATTGCACTGTCTTTGCACCCAAGATATGAATCCATCAACATTCTCCAGTCACCATAACGGATGTTCTCAGGGACAAGTTTGGGTCTTCCTTGTTTTCTATTTCTTGCTGCACTCCAGGGCCATGCGTCTCTGTCATCATAAGCACAGCTGTCTCTGCCTCTAGGAGCAACACGGTCACTTCAACTCCCCATAGTATGTCCACATATAGTACATAAGCTACCAGGCATCAGGCTCTTACTAGTATTTTTTGTTTGTAAGCTAAGTGTCGCTCACAACTGCTTCTGGAATTATACACTTATAATTTCAGGCTCTGACCCAGCCTCTGTATACCTATGGAACCTAGGTGTCCCCAAGACTGGGGCGTCCCCAGGGTATCTCATAGTCTAAGCCCAATTCAGTCTCCAAAGAAACTTTCCTTCCTAGACCAAAACCCAACCCCTTTCCTCTCCTAAAACAACTGATCACTCTTCTTTCTCTTAGAGTGCCCTTCTCCCAGACTAGTCAGACCCCAAGTTCTGGTTCATGTTGCCTCCAGTACTGGCCCATGCAGGCAATGGCTGCAGTTGGCGGGGCGTGAGCTCCACCAGCCACTTCTCTCCTCATTTTCCTCCCTCCAGCCTGCAAGAAAGAGAAGTTCAGGGAACTACGTCCTTCCTCCCTAAACTAGGGTTGGCTCCCAATTTTTTTTTAAATAATTGTTTGGATAGTAAAGTACACATGCCTCCCATGAACAAAAATAATTTTCTGGGAAAACATTTTTCTACCTCATCAGTCGTAGAGTGCTGTTACTATTTCTAATCAACATTATCAGGCACCTAATAACATCTCATCCTGAGGCTCTAGGATTCTTTTCATGGGTTCCAAGTTTCCTATAAACAAGGGACAGTTGTTTGACTTATAATTAACGTATCCAAAGATCCTACCCAACAGTCCCTCCTACCACAAGGCAAGGCTCCACCTCCCAGATACTGTGTACCACCCCCAGTGTGGCAGTGATTTACACATCAAAGCAGAGAGCTCAGGGTCAACTGAGCATCCTATTTCATAAATGTTAATAGTTTAAGTAAATTGTTCTTAAACTTTCCAACTCAGTCATACAATCCCATAGTAATCTTCCTCTCTAGTCTTCAATCAGATCCACTTGCCATGGCAGCTGTGGAAATAGCCCTCATCCAAGACCACCTTAAGCAACTATATGGTTCATGGTCATCCTGTGAATTAGGCAAGATGAAGGTGGAAAGATTTACAAAGGATCTGTGTCCTTAAAGAAGAGTCTCTGTGTGTTAACTTATTAATGCCAGCAAACTCATTCCCTCTCCTGTTTCCAAACAATTGCTTTTGCTTCCTTTACTGGCAAAATTTTACATTTACATTTGCTGTTTAGACAATGTGGTTGGTGCAACAAATAAACCCATTAAAAAAAAAACAATATGGTAGATCACTTGCAACTGTAGAGTGGCTTAATTGTTGTTTTCAGCAATCCCAGATTGACAAAGGGGATTATAATTTAAATTGTGCGATGGCATTTGTATTAGACAAAAGCTACTGCTGACTTTAATAGTCATTATTCTCCTCTGCAGTTTAGATGTTTTTTTTTTTTTTAACTAAAAGCAAAAGAGCAGTAGAAGAAAAACAAATTCTAACCTTATGCAAATGATAGTCCCCAAATAGATTATTTTTGCAGATTCTGGAGCCACTGAGGGAGGTTTGGTTACACAGATCTAAGGAATCCTAGAATCTTAAGACATGTGACTATAAATATCACAATCCAGTTTTCTTAGTCAGTGCTTTCAAAACTGGGATGCCTATGCCCTGCTTATGCAAGGATTTAACAGGAACTAGAAACTATGAGATAAAGCCCCACAGACTGATGCTATTCTAGGACTGAACAGGGGTAGGTACTTGGGAAATATCTGTTGAATTGATGAATCCCCCTGATTTATTAGTTACACTGAATGCTAAATAATTTAAAACATTCTTTTCCTGCTAAAATAAATCTGAACAAAGAATGAATTTTAATGTATTCAAATTTTAAAAACACTGTTCTATGGTCCAGACAAAAGGTTTTTTGGCTATGACCCGTACCCCCCCACCCCAAAGCACAGGGGATAACAGTAAAATTTGACTGTTGGAATCACATCAAAACAAAAAGCTTGCAGGGCACCATGGCACATCCTATAATCCCAGTGGCTCAGGAGCCTGAGGCAGGAGGATTTCAAGATCAAAGCCAACCTCAGCCTACTTAGCAAGGCCCTAAGCAATTCAGCAAGACCTTGGTATTTAAATAAAATATAAAAAAGAACTAAGGATATAACTCAGTGGTAAAGTACCCCTGGGCTTAGTCCTTGGTACCAAAAAAATAAAAAACAAACAAACAAAAAAAGGAAATAATCCATAGAGTAAAGAGACAACCTACAGAGTGGGAGAAATATTTATAAGCTATTCATTCAACAAGGAATTAGCATCCTGAAAATATAAGAAACTCAACAGCAAAGATAATTAAAAATATAATATCAATCCAACTGAAAAATGGACAAATGACTTGAATAGACATTTCTCAAAAGAAGATATACAAATGGCCAACCAGTATATTTTTAAATGCCCCACATCAGTAAGCATCAGGGAAATGCAAATCAAAACCACAATGAGGTATTGTCTTACTCTAGTTAGAACAGCTATAATAAAAAAGACCAAAATAATAAATACCAGACAGGACGTGAGCAAAGAGGAACTCTCATATACCCTTTAGAATAGCCATTATGGAAAAGAATATGGAAGTTCGTTGATAAACTAGAAATATAACTGTCATATGATCCAGCACTCTGACTCTAAGAATATATCCAAAGGAAATGTAAATCCGATATCAAACAAATATCTACACTCCCACATTTGTTGAAACACTATTATAACCATGCTGTAGAATCAACCTCAGTGGTAATAGGTAGATGGATAAAGAAAATGTGGTATGTGTACGCAGTGGAGTATTATTCAGCTATTAAAAAAAAAAAAAAAACTTCTGTCATTTGCAGCAACATGAATGGAACTGGAGGACATTATGTTAAATAAAATGACTTGGGCACAGAAAGACAAATACCACAAGTTCCCACTTACATGTAGAAGCTAAAAAGTTAATCTCATAACAGTAGATAGTAGAATAGTAGTCACCAGAGTCTGGGAAGTGTTTGAGGGAGCAGGACTAGAGAGAGAATGGCTAATGTACAGGGATACAATTGGATAGGAAGAATAACTTCTTAACACAATAGGGTAACTACGGTTTACAATAAGTAATTGTATATTTCAAAATAGGCTAGTAGAGGGAGTTTTGAATGTTACCAACACAAAGAAATGATAATTGTCTGAGGTGTTTAATATGCTAATTACCCTGTTCTGTCGTGACACATTTATACATGTATTGAAATGTCATGCTTTGTTCAATTTCTATGTGTCTATTAAGATTTTAAAAATTTAGGAGATTTCCAGAATGGAATATAGAAAGTAACAGAACAATTAACTGTATTTTGATCTAACTGTATCAGATGAAACAACCTTATTGAGGAGATGGGAGAACGTGCTAACCTTAGTAACCTTGGAAACCAGTGGAGTCCATAAGTCTGAAAGACTGCAAGACTAAAGCTGTCTGCACACAAGACTTGTGCTCTGGCTGATAAGGGAGTTACCCATGGGGTGTAGGGTAAGGATTCAGGTCCTGCTGTACATACATTCTGAAAATGAATCGTTAAGTAAATGGGTGACAGATGGTGGGGTCAGACTTCTCAGCTGGAAAGGAGTTTATAGATAAGCAAAGAGAGATCAGAAGGATTCATATATCAATGGATTTGAACTGGAAACTCTGTCGATTTATGTTAATCTTAATATCGATACCAATGTGTCTGGATGAATTTTAGGTACATGTAGAAATATTTATAGATCTGTTTCCTTTATCAGCTAAGAGAAGCTAGAATAAAGAACACCTCACACAGCTTCTAATACCCTTCTCCAGTAAGAGAAACCAGGACTTCTTGGAGAAACAGCCTGGGGCCAGAAATCCACAAGAGGAGACTGGAGTATCACATAAGGTCAGAAAGTAAGGACGCACTTTAAAAAGCCTATGAAATCCCACAGTAATAGTGTGTCAAAGGGAGACTGAAGCAACTGGAAGAGCTCCTAATGACCAAAATTGGAACCATTTGAGCACCAGAGTAAATATAGTAGAATTGGATTATAGCTTAAAGCATAAAACAAGTATTCATAGGTCTATACTAATGTCAACGATGAAATGAATAAAGAAATGAGACAAATCTATGCAGAAAAATTCCAAATACTTTGTGTAGTCCTCCCTCAGACATGACTATACTTCCCCACTTGTTGAACCTGGGCTGGGCCAAGCGATTTCCTTCCAGAAGAGCCCAGTATAGAAAGGGGAGGAAGGAAACTTCAGGGCGAAGCAACCGGACGGGCACTCCCCCAGCCAGGAGATCAAGGTCAGCATCAAGTGGTAAGTGGCAGTGACAGTTGTCCCCTTGGTAAAGCTGCACTTCAGCTGAGGTCTTCCTCCTAGAAACCTGCAACCCTGTCTAATCATCAGAAAGATGGGAAGTAAATCTCAATGGACATTCTTTTTTTTCCCCTATATTTTTATTGGTGATTTGTAATTACACATAAGAGTGGGATTCCATGTTATATATTTATACATGAGGCACACACACACACAAAAAAATACTAGGTTAAAAACTAAGGAAATCTGAATAAATTAGGGACGTTAGTTTGTAATAATGAGTCAACATTGATCCACTAATTATCATACTAATATATAATGTTAATAATGGAGGCAACTGGCTATAGGGTATATGGGAACTTTAGTACTATCGTAATTGTCCTATAAATCTAAAACCTCTTTAAAATATTTGATTTTTTAAAACTCTACACAGGTCATGGTGAAAAGGCCAAATATGTATGAATCTTTAAATAAGTGTGTTGAATGCAGACTGATTAGGAACCACCCCAGAATGTCAGGGTGTGTTGATTCTCTTATGAAGCTAGACTAAGGTATTCTGGTGGCGAGGTTTATGGTTTATGAAACACTATCTTCAGCTTTGGACTTTACCTAAGACAACTCCAAGGCAACTTTAAGGATTTATGATCTTTTTATTGTCCAAGGAGTGGGACAAAAAGAAAGACTTGGAGTCCTCTAATAATTAACCAACATGTTTACATTATCTAGGCTTAAAAAAAAAAAAAAAAACCTCTTCATTTACAGAGAGTTAAGTCAACCACTTATCAGTAAGACTTAATAAAATATTCTGTTTTCATAACATGTAAAGATGATAAGCATAGCTGTTTTATTTTAGCAATATTTCCTTGTTTGGTTTTACAATCCTGGGAAAGTTTATAGGATTGTACATAGTTATTCAAATAATTTACTCAAACTCATTTCAGTAATTTCCCTCTTTTACTTTAAACATAGGTAATATTCCAGGTAATTCTAGAGGATGAAAAACTTATCCGCTTAATTTATATTTATTTTTTCAAGCCTTTTGAAATGTATTGCACTTATTTTTTTTATTGCATATGGCCCATAGTACCTGTTAAATTATAACTGTTTTAATCCTAAGTAAATCATACTTGGTTATAAAATTATTATTTTTTCTTGTGATGCTGGGGATGGAACCCACGCATGCTAGTAAGCACACTACCACTGAGCTACACCTCCAACCCCCAGCCCTTTTTTTCTTCTAAAATGCTTATTGAACATCTACCGAGGTTAGGATTTGGGAAAATGGCATACAGTTGATATTGAGGAGCTCGTAGTCTAGTGAGAGAAGTGGATAAAAAGGCAGATAATGAAACCTCCTTGCAACGACCAGGGTTAGGCCAGAAGTGCAGAAGATGCTCACGATGAAACACAGGACAGGAGGCTGCTTCAGACGAGGCAGGGTCCTCTCTACACTTCCTCCCCTTTCCCAAAGCTTGGCTAGCACCTCCAGAAGATTCCTTCTTCTGTCCTGAGATGCATCTGAAACCTGATCACTTTGATCAACTGTCAATGCATCAGATGTAATGGACTCAATCAAACTTTCTTTTAATCATGTCCCTACGTCTCTTTGTAATACCTTCTACAAGGACACACTAAACTGTTTGCAATAAATCCTTCAAAACACAGTGAAAGTCTTTCTGTCCACTGGCCTTCTCCATATTAAACACATAAAACAGAAGGGGTTTAGAAAAGTGATCAGATTTAACTATTCCTGGATTATTTAGACTAATATTTGTCTAGAAAGACAGATTTTTTTTAAGGGATGGGAAATCTACTGAAATAATTTTTAATACTTTTAGAAAATTTTCTTCTTAGATAACATTTTGTCCTTTTTGAGTTGTGGATGATTTGAGATGCCTGGATTTTACATCAACCAAAGTGATAAACAGCTATCAAACTATCATCTGATAATGCTGAACTCAATGACTGTCTTGGAAAAAGAATGTCCCCTTTGTAACACTGCAAGGGGCAAAGTGGAAGCCTGTCCAAAAGGTCTTAGTGTCACACTTTTGCTCCAAAACATGCTGAATATCATGGGCTCGTGTCACATTACTGTGTAAGGCAGTGCCTGTGTCAGTATACAAAACCATACTATGAGGAGCAGATAAGAGCCACCAACAAATATTAATAGTGGCATGAGCTCCAAACCCATCAATCAGCTCAGTCTTTCGACCATCAAACTTGGCAGTGCACTTTCTAAGATTTGTAAGCAAGGAGTATGCTATTAAAATTCTTATTTATTATTTAATAGAGGAAAGACAGATTTAAGATTTTTTCAACATCCGAGAAGAAAAATTATTTACATATAAATTCTAATTGCCCCGCTGCACTTTACTGCATAAACTGCCTCCTGCAGAGAGCTTTCTAATGGTGACTCTTAATTGAAGATACTTAGGAAACCACCAGGGTGTCATCTGAACTCTCCCTTGTGAGAGCCAACCATTTCTGGAAGGAAAGAAGCTGTTATACACACAGAGCTTCTTACATTACCTGGCTTGAGTCAACCATGGGTGTGAGTCTGGGTGCAGTTTTGGTTTGTCTACAATAGTTTTGCTAAATAAGGAAGGTCCCGAAGGCAGTTCATACCTCTGCTCCAGTCCAGACCAAGAGTGTTTTGGGGACAGAGGCAGCACTGGCTTCACCCCAAGTGAGGGACCCTTCCAAGTTTATGGAGGGAGAAGCTGAAGGTATGTCTCCTACTGACTAAGCCACTGTTACCAGAGGAAGAAACAGGCAGCAGGGAGGGTTTGGAGAGGCTCATGGATCCACAGAAGACACTTCCTCACCCATAGGCCTATTTCCCCTGTTTCCCGCGGCACCATCTACAGGGTGGCTGTGGGCAACAGAGAGAGGCAGAATTCCATCCAGAGAAAGTCACCCAGAAGCAGTGGCCAAGTGGTGGCCCAGAATCCTGAGCACCTACAGCCCTTCCTCTCTTTCCTGCCTTTCTCCTTCACTTTGTTGGGAATAGCCATTACTCATCCTTTAAGATTCTAATCAGACACCACCTTCACCAAGAAATAGCTCTTGTTCCAGGATAACTCAGATGTCCCTGGGTTCCCACTACCAGGTCTCACCCTCAGGGCGGGTGAGCACCCCCTGAATCCTCCTGATGTATCATCAAGCTGTCTGTGCATGACTATCCCAGTCACCGCCTGAACATTTGTCCAGGCAAATGCTTTAAAGAGAAGTAAGAATGGTGACATTGAAGGGTGAGGGGAAGTTCCCGGGGAGGAGAGAGACTTGCAGGATTGATGCAACCTACTCTGAAGTCACCAGCGTAGGTCTCAGCACGGGAGGAAAAAGGCCAGGGCAAATGTGGTCACTCTCACATGGGAGGAGAAAAAGAAGAAGGGGGTGAAGATAAAGCCAACCCTGCCTTCTGGAAGCCATGGAGGAGATATATCAAAGTAAAGCTCACAGGGAATAGATTGGCACACCCAAAACGTGTGTGTGTGTGTGTGTGTGTGTGTGTGTGTACAGGTACATGCCTGTGGGCCCAGAGACATACACACAACATATACATTGTATACATTGCTCTGTAAACCCATGAGCCAGACCTGGGGCATGTTTCCCTTTGCCTCTTAGGGGAATTTTCTTGGCTTGCCATGACTGGCATTAATTCAAATAAGATAATGCCTGCAGAATTGCTTACCCTGTCACTCCAAAACCCAGAAAAGTTTCCGAGTTTTAAAGTAATTGTTTCTGTCCTCTCAAAGGCGATGAGGCCACCCTACTAATTCACAGTCTAATCAAAATGAGATCCTTGAGAAGTTTGCTACTCGTGATATGGACCCTTTCCATAGGTTCAGAAGGACTCTGTTCAGAAAGACATAGGATGACTAATCTCTGTTCAAACATGAGAAACTGGGCCACAGAGACCTGGCAAGATTGTCCCATGTCTCTAAAATTCTCTCAATGTAATACAAGGAGGTCAACTTCAAGATAAATATGTAACATGTGGTTTCTTATTATCCAGTCTAATTACTTGTGAAGTATTACTGTAACATTCTCCCCAGTCAGAGGTCAAAGGTCAACAAACTTTTCTAGAAAGGGCCCGATAGTACATACTGTCAACTCTGCAGGCCAAACTGTTTCTGTCACAGCTCTGCCATGGTAGTATGGAAAAAAAAAAAAAAAAAAACCTAGAAAATATGTCAACAAATGGACATGGCTATGTTTCAATAAAACTTTAGAAGCACTGTAATCCCAGCAGCTCAGGAGGCTGAGGCAGGAGGATCGCAAGTTTAAAGCCACCCTCAGCAAAAGAAAGGTGCTAAACAACTCAATGAGACCCTGTCTTAAATACAAAATAGGGCTGGGGATGTGGCTCAGTGGTCTAGTGCCCCTGAGTCCAATCCCTGGTACAAAATGAACAAACAAACAAAAAACAACAAACTTTTTTAGAAGAATTTAGGTTTCTGACTTTTTTAGAGTTTTTAATGCCTATTCTGTTTGTTGTTTGTTTGTTTGTTTCCTCTAGGTTACAATAATACACCTCTAGGGTAAAGGATTTTATTCTGGATCAGATCTGGATTTGAATGTTTACACTGCCCCTCATTAGCTGTGTGACAATGAGGATGTCATTTAACTTCCTAAGCCTGGATTTCCTTATCAATAATCCAGGCTAACAATGGTACTGATTTCATGGAGTTGCTGGGAGGGTTAAATAAAATAATAGGTGTCAAGCATGACAACTGCACAATAATGCTTGTCACACTCATTTACATTATCCTCGGAAATCCACCAAAATATCTGTGTTTATCACCAAGAGAGCCAAGCGCTGCCTCACCTGCTCATGAACTCCGCATGATCTTGAACTCCACAGGTGGTCCCAGCTAGTATAAAGTTCTGCTCCCCGGAAGTTCTGTGCACTGGCTCATCTAATGATCTCTTTTAAGGATAAAAATTCACTAATTGCCTTTAAGCAAATCGGCCTAGGAAAAGGACCTGGGATCTTCCTGCATTTTTTTAAAACCAATTTAATGTTGTCATTTAGTTGCACATGATCACAGTTTTCTGTTCTCCTCCCTCTTCTCCTGGGAACAAGGGACTTTTATCTTCCAGTAATTAGCACAGTGCCTAGCATACAGTAAGGACTTAGCAAATGTCTTTTAAAGGAATATCGGTAGCAGGATGGAATGGAGAAAAGGAACCAGTATAAGAGAAAGTCCCTGTTGGTGAGTCGCAGGTTGTTTCCTTGGGACCAGGATTTCCCACCCTGTATCCAGACTTTTCCAGGAAGAGGACTATCTTCAAAGCAAGGAGTCATTTTCTCTAGGTTCTTCCTGGCGATGGACAAAGCAGGCACTCATTCTTTACACTCAGCTGGGCATGAAATGTTTCTAGATTTTTTACTGTAAACTCAACTAAAATTGTGCCTCTCCTCCCCCCTTTGTTGAAGAGACTTAACCCAGTCATTCCAATTTCTCATCCTTGATCCGTCCTTGCTTGGAAGGCATGGTGGGATCTGAGGTTCCTCTAGTCGTCAGACATCACTTGACCAAGCTGGATCCCTGAGAGACCCAGGGTCCTGCCTAGCCTTGGTCATCATGCGTAGAGGGCAGAGTGTGCCACCCCTCATGGCCACCGCGATGATTCTTCCAACGCAGCACTCTTTCTGTTCTGCCCCTTCCAGAAGTCACAGAATTCACTCTGCTTGTTTCCCATCGCTGGGCAGGAGGCCTGAATGTCCTAGGTCATTTATGGAGGAAGGCCAAGGATACGTGGAAATGTGGTGGACACAAACACGCAAAGAAAACTGGTTCATAGTTTGGAATTATTCTGCCATCCAAAAGGAGATGAATTGAACGAGGAGAATGTCTACCTGTGTGCAAATGTCCTGCATGACTCCTAGTTACAGAATTGGACTAATGGGTAGAAGACATTGGGAAATAGTTTGGACTACATGAAACAAACAAAAGGAGATCCTTTGAGCTGTCCAAAAGTAGCTGCTTCAGTGGCCACTGGTTACTGGTCAGAAAATATTTAGCTGAGGTCCAACGCTTGCTTAGACAGATGCTAGAGAAGAGATGTATGAACAAAGGAGAAGTAATTGTCTTCAATATTTTCTTAAATGTGATTCTCAGGCAGGTAATTTTCAAACTGAGAGAGAGAGAGAGAGAGAGAGAGAGAGAGAGAGAGAGAGAGTTTACAGGGAGCAAGAAAGGGAGAAAGATAAAAAGAAAGAGGATTTGGCATATGCAATTGTGGAGTCTTGGTAAATCCAAAATCTTCAGGGAAAGTCAGCAGGCTGAAGACCCAGAGAAAAGCTACAATTCAGTCCAAAAGCCACTGCTGCAGAATTCCCTCTTGCTCAGGGAATGCCAATCTTTAATTTAAGGTCTCTAATTTATTCCCCACCCACATTATGGAGGATAATCTACTTTATTTGAAGTCCACCAATTTAAATGTTTATCTTATCCAAAAAATAAATTAAATAAACCTTCATAGAAACATCCAGAATAATGTTTGACATATATCTGGGCACCCCATAACTGAGCCAAATTAATCACCCCTTCTGTGGTTTTCCACAGAAACTCATTCCAGATCCTTCCTGGTTTCCCACGGCCTGACAATCATGCAACATCAAGTGACTCTGATTTTGAAAACAACTTTTAAGATTCTAAGATAAAAGCTGCTGTATAATTACCCAGGTTTACTACTTCCTCCTCCTCCACTCCCTCCTCCCTTTGCTCCTTCTGTGTCTTCTCCCCCAAACCTCTTTTTCTGGAAAGAGGAAGAGGTTGGATAAAGAAAAGAAAGAAAAGTTTTAACACGGGTACTTTTACAGGGTGATACCACAGCATGTTACCACCCCATGATGCCGGAGGCAAATGCATCTAAAAGACGAATTCCATTTTGGGTGCACGCGCTATACAAGAAGTCAGCACTTACAGACCTTAGCACTTTGATGTCTTTGTAAGTATTTTTCTTCTTACTCAGGCAGGTAATTTTCAAAATGAAACTGTTTGAACTATTAAAGTTTGGCTCCCAATTTTCTATGGGAAAATTTTAAGAATCATTCACACCTGATTATATCTTCTCTTATTGCAATTGTGACTGCTGGATCCCAGGCACCTGTGGCTTCTGTTGTCTGAGCCTCCTCAACTGGAGATCCCTCTGCAAGAGGTTCTGAAGCAGGCATGAAGCAGTGCTCTCTTCCTCATGTGGAAAGTCATGGGCCTGGAATGACAAGTACAGAAGGAAGGGCACCTATTAGGACATCTATGTTTCATCTATATATGTCATAACAAATACTCCAGTGGAAAGTACAATGAAAAGTGCAAAAGACAATTTAATTTCACACCAAACTAAACATGCAATTGCTAATTGCTACATAAGTAAGTTATAAGTTGCACAAAAACAAACAAAAGGTAAATTAACTTACCAAAACAAAAAACCTCCAAGTGAATTTTTATTCAGAATTATCAAATTCTAAAACAACATAATGTCCGGTTACTGGTGAATGGAGAAAGAAATTGTAGTACATTCCTGTGGCGGAATATTACTTAGCAATGAAAAAGAACGGATATGGATTTATAAACCATAAGACTGTCCAAGCCCAGTCAGCTGAAGTGTTTGGCTACAGGGAACAACCTGGAGAGAACTCAGAAGTATTATGCTGACTGCCAGAAGCCAGATTAATATGTTAAACACTTTTATCTAATTCTACTTAAATGACTTTTGGGAGAAGGCACAATTGTAGTAGGGCTATAATCAGAGCAGCAGCTGCCATGGTGTGGGATGGCAGGAGGAGTTGACAACAAAGGAGCACAGGGAACTTGGGAAGCTGAAGGAAGGGTGGGTTTTATATCTTGAATGTGGTAGTCCCACGACTTTATCAGTTTGAATCTTTAGAAATGTAACACCTAACACGCGTGAATCTACTGCATATAAATCATAGAACCACGACACAGAGAAAGAGTTTACCGTACATAAATTATGCCTTGGGAAATGTGACCTCTGAAAAATGATGTATGGGGATGTCAATGTCTGGAGAAAGAGACAGTAATTCCTGGAAAATGGTCCCTGAGAAAAAGGATGACCCATTATGGAAGCCTTGCTCTCCCGGCCTGCCAGGGGCCACCGAGAGCCCCAGCCCCTGGTTTGCAAGGGAGGTGGGAGGGGTGGAGCAGAGTTCCCCATGCAGTCCTAGACTCTCCTGCTGCCCGAGCTTGGCCTGGGCTGTGGTTCACACATCCAACACTTCCCCTACCTCTTGGAAGGCTGCAAACACAGGAGTCAAGTCTAAATTTCTTTGTCATACAGAGGATGCCAGGTGGCCCCTGGGAAGAGGCACTGCCCCAGATGCTGTACTCTCTGCACTAAATAAACTCTCAGCTCGTGAGTCCTGCTCTCTTCTTTCTGTTTCTGGACCTTGTCTACTCTAGTTTGAATTGATTTGTCCTCTTCGAGGGGGTGGAAATTTAATTAACTGCTGTTTAGAGGTGAGGCCTCTGGGAGCTGATTAGGATTATTAATAACTAGATAAGATTATTAGAGTGGAGCCTCTATGATTGAATCGTGGTGGCTTTATGAGAGAGACCCACTCTACCTATCTCTTGTCACATGCTGCTCTCTATCCCCTTTGGACTCTGCCAACAAGAAGCTCATCTCCAGATGTGAGCCAAAACAGACTTCTTTTCTTTATAATGTATCCAGTTTGTGGTATTGTGTCACAATACCAGAAAATGGGTAAAGTCAGCACAGTGATCTGTCGTACCAGGAATACTGAAAAGATGTGTTTTTCATTTGCCTTGAAGAATTGGAAAAAAAAAAAAAAAGGAGAAGAGTTGCCAGAATAAGTTAGCCAAGGAGTTTCAGGGACAGCGACGTGCCACTAAAAGTGCCAGCCAATGTTTCATTTGGACACAATCACAGGCTGTGAGCAGAAGCAGAATAATTGAACCCTGATTATTATAAGAATGGGGAGAGGTAATGAAACGGGGGGCTGGACAGGGGTGGGAAGAGGGATTTGAAAGATAAGCAAATCTAGGTTTCCATGGGTTGAAATGAATCTCAAATTGCATCCCACTGTGACTTAACTATAGAGCTATCTCCAGAGTATAATTTAAATATCTCCTTTCCCAGTACCAACTAGACCCCTGATTTGCTGATTTTTAAACTTTATTTCTCGGCAAAATGGGGTCATTAGTAAACTCTCTACATTTTCCCCACAGGGGAATGTGATGAAGCCATTTTTTTAGTCCTGATATATTGCTGACTTGCATTGGGATTGCAATCCGTACCTGAGATCTGCAAAACAAATAAAAAAACCAAAAACCATTATTTTTATTACCAGGCTAGTTGGTGAGCTCATATTTGCATAGCGTATAAAGCTGCCTTTTCCAACGTGTGTGTGTGCGCGTGTGCATGTGCGTGTGTTCTTTCCTTTCCACACCTGAGACCACTCATTGTACTCACCTGAATGAATCAGGAACCAGCATTTGACAACTGTGCTAAGAGCTTCAGGAGTGGAGAAAAGCCTATCAGAGCTAATTACAGGGAATAACCTTATCTAAGAAATCAATTGAGTCCATGAGAATGCTGCTGTTATTAGTAAGTCTAGTTTCCACGGAACAGTCTGTCTGTCTTACCTTTCCCCTTCGGTTGGTCATCTTTTCATCACTACAATAAAATGCCTGATATAACCTACAAAGACAAAAGGTTGATTGTGATTCCCAGTTTTTTTTTTGACCAAGAAACACAAAGATTTTGGTTTATTTGAAGAGGTAAATACTACTGATTTATAAACCTTAAGTTTTCAAACAACTTCATTCCCTTCTCCTCCTCTTTCCCCTTGTTCTTCTCCTTCTCCTCCTTCTTTTGTAGTGCTAGGGGTTGAATCCAGAGCTTTGTACACTCTACAACTGGGGTGTACCCCTAGCCTCAGTTTTTCTTTCTTTTTTTCTTCTTTCTTTCTTTCTTTCTTTCTTTCTTTCTCTTTCTCCTTCCTTCCTTCCTTCCTTCCTTCCTTGTGATTCCCAGTTTTGAAGTTCAAGTTCAAGATCAGTTGGTTACATTGTTTGGGGCCTGTAGGGAGGTGGCACATCTTGGCAGGAATGTAGGGTGGAGCAAAACCACTTCATGGACAGGAAGCAAAAGAGAGAGGGTCCCACAGTCTCCTTCATTGCATGTCCATCGTGACCTAAGATTATTCCCCTGGATCCCATCTCCTAAAGTCTCATAGCACCTCTCCTTAGTGCCACACTAAGGATCAAGCCTTTGACACATGGGCCTCTCGGGAGACACTTGGGCAAACCATAAGTGGTGCTTCTCTTCTGGTGCTGCTCTATAATTAGGCTCTTCAGAGATGCCTCTTGGCCCCCGCCAGCAAACTTCAGAATAGAGAAGTATAAGAAAGAGTCTATATTCTTTTTGTTTGTTTGTTTGGCAGGGAGGTTACCAGGAATTAAGCTCAGGGGCACTCAACCACTGAGCCACATCCCCAGCCCTTTTTTGTATTTGATTTAAAGACAACCTCACTTTTGCCGAGGTTGGCTTTGAACTCACAATCCTCCTGCCTCAGCCTCCTGAGTCTCTGGGATTACAGGCATGAGCCACTGCGCCCGGCTTCTGTATTCTTTTTAATAGCTAAAACTTCCTTTCTATGTTCATGTTGTGCTGGGTGCTTTCCATATACTATTAATTTACTGCTGAAAACAGTGCTACAAAGAAGGTAGTATTAGCACTTCCATTTTCCAGATAAGGACACAAAGACCTGGAGAAGTTAATGAACTTGCCAAAGGACATTCAGCTACTTAGAGGGTAGAGATGATAGTTGGTCAGTGTATCACCGAAGCTGGAGTTCTTGTTCCCCAAGCAAAGACTGTTTCATTTTTGTAAAGTCATTTCTTTCCCAAGTAATGGGCATCTCTGTGTTGGGCATGGTGGAGCATGACTCAGCAACTTGGGAGACTGAAGTTGGAAGATCCCAAGTTCAAGGCCAGCCTCAGCAACCTAGAACCTGTCTCAAAGAATGAAAAGAGCTGGGGTTGTAGCCCAGTGTTAAAGTACCCCTTTCAGTCCTCAGTAAACAAACAAACAAAAACCAGTAATGGGCACCTCTAAACATTGCTTCCCATCTTTCAAAATATGAAGGAAATATAATTAAGGGCTCCAGGATCCTGTCAAAGGGACTATGGCATCAGGCAGGTTTAGAGTCAAATCTAGGCACAGTAATTTAATGATCATGTAAACGTAAATAAATTGTTTGCTCTCCCCAATTCTATAAATGCTTAAGTTAAAATAATTGTGCTTGTTTCATTGAATTATTATAATAAATAATCCAATTTAATGGGATAGTAAGTATGACATTATCTCAAAAAATGGTGCATTTTCTTTAAAAAAAAAAAGTTCCCCAACATCAAATTATTGGATATTTACTTTTTGCAGTGCTGGGGATTGAACCCAGGGCCTTGAGCATGCTAGGCATGTGCTGTACCACTGAGCTACATCTGCAGCTTGGGAACTTATAAATTGACACAAAAAGAAAAAGAAATCTGGACGCACATAAAGAAACCAGTGTTTCTCAAACTTTGAAAGGTTGTAGAATAATGAGAATCCTGATCTTGGTATTCAATTGTGTACTGGATGTAAAGGAGGGAAGGAAATTAGAGATGCTTTCTGCATGGCTCCCATCTTTTCAGAAAAGATCTCCTATTGTGAAGACATCAAGACTGATTTGGGACAAACCTTCTCCCTTCCCATACACCACCCCAAATCCTGCCTTTGTATAAAATCTTGATTCATCCATTAATTTGAAGCTAGAATCTTATTGGTGATACTCTATCTCCTGAAAGACATAAGCATCACAGACTGGAAACACCTGGGAACAAAATTGATTTCTGTGTACCATTGGGGAGCAATCAATTTTTAGTTCTGCACAGTACAAGAATCTCTTCCATAATATCTGGATTAATTATCTGAACTCAGTCTTTCTATCTTAATAATATTAGGAGCTCACTCACCATGTTACAAAGCAGCTCCTTCAATTTTTAAAGGGATAAACCTCCCTCACTGGTCCTAGCTTCCATAAAATGAAGTCCCACCTCCATGTGACTTCTAACATGTGGAGACAAATTGTGATCCTGTTACTCCCTCCCTGTCATGGAATTCTTAGTCAGTGCCTCCATGTATTGCAGATGGATCCTGCATGGTCTTCATCCACCATCATAGTCCACCAAGTCCTCTTCTCTGGCTGATAACAGTGTCCAGGAGCTTGGCTGTGTTAGACCTTCAACTCTGCTATTACCCCACGCCCAACATTGCCGTGAGGCTCCTTGTATGGAATATTCTAGATAGCCCATCACTTTGCTGTTTGCTGACCACTGAACTTGGGATGATAGAAATTGCATAAGGAACAGTGGTGAGCCCTTGACTCAGAAAAGTGGTGGAACAAGCCCAGTGTTTGTGGTTAGACTGGGACACAGCACCAGATTCTGTCAGCACCTTGAAGGTCAATCATGCTGTCGGTGGCAGGAGGAGCCCATGAGATTGACAATATGTAAACACCAGAAAAGCGAGTGGATTAATTTACAATGGACAATCATTGGCTGCTTTAGGGTCCAGAAATGGTTCAGGTTCAACACAATCGTTTCCTCTTCTTTCACACAAAAATGTCATGGAATTCTTACTCAATGCCCCCATGTATTGCAGAGCAATACTGCATGACCTTCATCCATCAGCATGATAGTCCACTAAATCACCTTCTTCCTATGGGAATAATTGGCCTCCACAGTTACTTCAGGTATCCTCTTGCACATAGACAGAAATAATAGAGATCCAACTGGGAATAAGCTTGATCTAACAAGATCAAGTTAGACTAAACATCTTCTTGACAAAGAATGACAAGGAACCCTCAAATTCTCTAGAACACAGCCTATGGTTAAACTCAGCCCTGCAGGTTAAGACCATATAAAATGAGATAAATCAGGATTTCTGATCTCTGGGCTTTTTGTTGTTGTTGTTGTTGCTGCTGGTGAGACAAGAACAAGAGAGAAAACTGTAAAATGCTTAAAAGCATGCAAATAAACCATTGATATAAATGGTAAAGGAGTTTAAAATAGATTCAATTAAGAGGGCAAGACATGGAGGTCAGAGGGTATGACCTAAGATGAACTTTGAAAAATGAATAGCATTAAGTGGGGGAGGGGGAATGAGCCAAAAAAAGGGCTCTCTAAGCAGAACTGATTAAAACAGAACATATGGAAGAAAAACCCATTGGTGGGGTCAATGGTGACATATTTAAGGAAGCATTGTCTAGGGTGAACTTATATACAGAAGCTTAGGAAAGACCAAACAAGAGGGATTGGGAGAAAACCTGCAGATGAGATGAGAGAATGTGAACTGTTTCTCTGGAACCCAGAGGGGAAGTAGGATTACCCTTTGAAGGCAGAAAATGACAAAATTTGGTGCAAGTAAGATAAAGTATTACTTTACAAAGTAGTTGGAAACATTATAGGACTTCTTAATCTTAAAAGATAGACTATATTTTTGTTGTTGTTTCAAAAGGCATGAATACAAATTCGTAATTTATACACATTTGATGGGTTACTAAGAGAAGCCAGGGGTGTGTCGGTCCCCTGACTGGTATTAGCATCTAAAAGGACAGCAACATCTTTTCTTAAATCATTCCTGAACATTACTATCCAATGACAAGACCCAATGAAGTCATTTTTCCAATTGCATGTCTTAAACAGGATTCTACAGATTGTATTTTCTGAACAGAAACGTTTTCTAACAGCTTGGTTTCCCCAGAAGAACACTCGATCCTTTAAAAGTGTCCAGTTTTCTCTGAAGCAATTTGTGTTAGGAACCTTGCTTTCTCTATTACCTTGTTTATCCATGACACTTTCTGTGCTGTACATTTCTAGATATTCCACCAGCACTTGAAAAGTATTAAACAACAGATTTTGAGGTAAGCCTAAAGAAGAGCCTTCTGGTTTATGATATGTTGGTTAAAAATAAGTGCACTATTAATATGCCATTTGGATAGATGATTTATTTTGGTATTACGCACCCCATCCTGGTATTTCAATGTTAGTTACTTGCTTTCTCTTCCAACACCACAGAGAGCCTAAGAGCTGTGTGTCACCGATAACAAGTTTCCCTATCACTCCCATGTTTCTATTCCACAGAAAAAGAAGTTTCTACTTTTTAAAATTATTTATTTTATAAAGTTAGAGGGCTTTTATGGGAGAGAGAATATGTCTCTTACCACTTTTATGTTAAAAATATTTAAATTACATTAGAATTGCAAAGCACAATTTTTATTCCTTTCTTCTAGTAGAGAAACAATGAAAACCCCGGGGTCCTTAATATTATATTTAACTGGCTCTGCATTTAAAATTTTTACAAAAGTGCAAAGAGATAGCTTGGTGCATATGACTGAGGCTGGCGGGGAAGCACATTGGCACAGTGTCTTTGGTCACTGTGGCTTAGGGATTAAGGAAATGCCAAAGAGGCTTTCAGGAAAAGCACGTTTGTCTTTATACCTGGAGTAGCCACAAGAAGGTATAGCACAGATAGAATAGCCTTGAGACCCAAATTTCAAGTGAGTGGTTTAACTTGCTGTGTGTCCTTAATACATAGGAAGTTGTTTCTCTGAAAGGTGTTGTTCCCTGTTTTTTTACCCATAGGTTCAAAATGATATCAGGGAAGAGGTTGAAGGAACAGAGCTCAGCAAAAGCCTTCAGCTTAGCTGCTTTGGGAGCTACAAGGATGTTGGAGCTCGTGATTCAGAATGGTTTTGAAGTTTTGAACCCTCAGAGGGGTTCATGTCTCTGTGGGCTGCCCTGCGCTTGGCACAGATAATCAAGAACTGGCTGAAATAACCCTATGGTTATATGTTGGAGAAGCCCCTGCATCTCTCCTAGTGAGTGCCCCTTAAAGAGCAATGGAGACAGAATACTCAGTTGATGATGGTTCTGACATGGATTTTAATGTTCTAGAAATAATTAAATGGAGCATATTATAAAGTCAAAAGCTTACAGATAGAAATTAAAATTTTTTCTTTTTTTTTCTTTGTATCTTTTTCTTTCCTTTATCTCTTACTTCATCTTATTTTTCTTTCTTTTTTCTTTTTCTAGCATTGAGGAGACATGATGGGGATCTCAAATAAATTGTACTTTAGACCTATAGGAACCTTAGTAGATTTTTTTTTCCAAACCCTCCCATCATAGACCAGCCATGTGGTATCATCAAAAAACCTGGAACAAACAGCTCTGCATTTAAACTAAATTCCACCACAACTAGGTGCATGCCCTGGGTGAATGCACGACCTTTTGGAACTCCAGTGTTCTCCTGACCAGGGAGAGAATTCAGCTCCGGCCTCTCAGTGCCAGGATCCTTGTGTTTGCTGGAGTATCCTCTGGGCACCTTCCTGTTTGCATCCATAATCCTCCCCAGGTGTTTCTCTGCAGATCACCTGACCTTCTCTCTGGCATTGTCTGTGCCCTCGTGATGCCAAAGGATAGCAAATCAAATCCTGGCAAGCGCCCTGAAATTTAGTTCTTCCCACTGCACACCAATAAATATTCTGATCCTCCAAAGGATGAAATTAAATGACAACAAACCAGGTACCCTTTCTTGTATCCCATCCTCCAAGTAGCCAAACTGCATCCTTGCAATCTCAATCCAATGTCAAGGAAGGCCTCCTTGACTCCCTGGACTACAGAGTTCCCTAGCTCTATGGCCTTATAGAGGATGGTCCCTTCAGAGCTCCTGTCACAATTTGCCATCAAGAACTCCTGACCGGGGCTGTGGTTATAACTTAGTGGTAGAGAGCTTGCTTAGCCTGTGTGAGGCCCTGGGTTCGATCCTCAGCACCACATAAAAAACAAATAAATAAAATAAGGTATGTGTTCATCTACAACAACAACAAAAATTTTAAAAAGAACTCGTGATCCCACTTGGCTCTGTCCTTCCTCCCACTATAGTGTCCCCCTCATCACTGCACCACTCAGACTCCCCTTGGGTCCTGGCTTAGGGTGAGTCCTCAATAAAAGTGTGCCTTTGGGTGAAGGAATGGATTCCACCTTCTGATGAATGCTCAAAAACATCCAATGTTTACCAAGAGCATAGTATATGTCAGGTTCTGAACTAGGCACAGCACCTAACTTAGCTTGTTTATCTCTTAAAACAATTCCCTGAAGAAGGTATAAGTCTGATTTTATAGGCAAGGAAATGGAAGCTAATGAAAGTTCCAAGAAGGGACATCCAAGGCGGCTCCAGGAGGCAGGGAAGGCTTTTCAAAGGGGCTGAGTATGACGGCAAATGTACACGCACGCGCACACACACACACATTATATATTATATATATTATATCCTTACTGAGATTGACAAGTTGCCAGATAAGGTCCACAATTAAATTTGGTTTAAGCAGGACTTGGAAGGAATTAAGCAAGGTGCCATCCTACTCAGCCTCTTTTAAAAATATATTTTATATATATATATATATATATATATATATATATATATATATATATATATATATATTTATAATATCCCAACATATATTTGTGTATGTATTATATCCCTACATATATATGTATGTATATATATGAATATATATATACATATATATATATATATACACACACACACACACACACACACACAAATCGATCCGTCAATTGATGCTTACTAAGACTTTATTAACTGCAGGAAATATCAACAAATGAGGTAGCCATATGGGGTTAAATCTGGCTAAGATGATTATCCATGGAAGGTTTGGGTTTTTTTGTTTTTTTGAGTGTGTGTGTTGCTCTCCCACCTTCACCCCACCCAAACCTAGCTCCTTGGAAACCAAGAACTGAGCCCTCTGGTTCTTGTGAGATACTGATGCCAGTCTGCCAAAACACAGGTTTAGCTGTATTTCACCCCCAAAGCTGGTGGGTCTCCGGATGACCTCCGGCAATACAATAGCATTGTAATGCCCGTCCTTTCATTGGATGACAAACAAAGCAGCACTATGCTCTGATATGAAAGTCACATTTATTTTCTTGCTGGACCCCAGCTCTGTGGGATCTCGCAAGTGAATGCTGCTGTCATCCCGACTCGGACTTAGTCAGCTGAGTTGGAAGAGATTTTCTGTTTGTTTTATTTATTTAATTTATTATTATTTTTTTTTTAAAGAATACATGTCTGTTTGAAAGTGAATTCCTTTTTTGATCAAAACACCAGCTCCCAGGCCCGGCTCTGAATCCTCTCTCTCTCTCTCTCTCTCTCTCTCTCTCTCTCTCTCTCTCTCTCTCTCTCTCTCATCTTGGGATGCTGACCCAGGGGTGAGAATATAGATAATGGAAGATTTATTTAAAGGAGAGTCAGAGATAAAACTCCACCATTCCCTCATCTCGCAAATGCACATTTTCCTTGTGCTTTTATATTCTTTGGCTACATCTTTTTGGAAGCTGTTTTCTCATTCAAACAACCCCCACTGGGCAAGCCTGTCTGGCAGCGCTGCAGGTGTCCCTCAGTCCCTGCTCACAAAGCCTACTTGTTAATCAGCCCCATCACGTGTCTTTTGACCCCCTTCCTACCCGGCTTTCTCCACGTCTCTCCCAGCCAACCACCACTACCACTTCTAAAAGGGAAAAAAACTGAACAGCCAGTCAAAAGAGCTATTATCTTAAAGACTCCTTAACAAGGCCTGGGCTTTCCAGTAAATTAGTCCAATCTCTTGCTTCCCTCCTCCTTTCTAGACATCCCCCCTTAACCCCCATTCTTAGGTCACTGCAAAGCTTGCTATGTTCTGTGGCCGCTGGACATTCTACCCAGTGTCCCTCTGGAAGCCTCTCAGCCACCATTACTGTATGTCTTCCCCTTCAGAACCATTAGGAATGTAAATCCACATGCATACCCTCCTCTCCCTAACCCAAGTGTGGCAACCGTGACATTAGACAGATGCTATTGGGGAATTTAAACCGAGAACCTGGAAGACAAATTAAGCATCTTCTGTGCTTAATTACTCAATGGTCTGGCTATGTAAGTCCTTTCCCTCACTTTCCTGGGATGGAAAATGAGAATATTAATTCCATGCATGATGACTTAGGGAGAGGTTATTTGCTAATAAGAGCCAGTGTTTGTAGAAGGCTTTGGAATTGGCGTAGCTAGGTTAGAGATGACCTGTGTCAGTTACGTACTGTGGACCTGAAAATGGAGGAAAGTTGCAGGGATCTGTAGGTCCTGGGGGGTGGGGGAGGTTTTGTTTTTTTTCCCCATGTGTCACCAAGTCCCACTCCCACCCTACCCATGTCGACATCAGGTGACATCTTTCTCCTGAATGAATTCATGCCCTCAGAATCACAAAAGAAGAGAGCACATTCAAGTCTTTTTTGTTTTGCTTTGTTTGGGTGTGTGGTGTGCCCTGGACAGAAATTGGAAATTTCTGTGCTGTATCAAAATGCGACTTCCTCAGTGTTAGTTCTTAGTAAAATGCTCTAAGAGTCCAAAGAATTATCTTAAAATTCTTTATGGGCATATTTACTGTGAAAATCAAAAGGAAAAATGGGAGGGAAAGAGAAAAGGCCATCCCGCATCAAGGATGAATAAGTAAAGAAAACATTTGATTTTTTTAACAGATTTATAAAACTTGTAACATATGCAAATAACATTCTTTTTGGATAAATAAAAATCTCTCTCTCTCTCTTTTTTTTTTCTGCCACGGATCAACACTCAGGAATATTTGTTTGAGGGCATCAGCTTCCCTTTTGCAATCCTAAGATATGGTCCATGTCACAACATCTTCACAACTAGGTTTTGGCTAACAATAAGGAGGTGTCAAAGGCAACGTTACAAAGGAGCCTTGGGTAGAAGCCAGCCAAAGAGCCCAGAGGCCAGGACTTGTTGGAGTCTGCTGACCTAGTAAAACCCAGACTACAGCTACCTAGGGTGACAACTTTCAGGGTGGGACCGTGGAGCCACAGCAGAGCATATGCCGCTTTCTCATCTAGGATTTACCAAGCAGCTGTAGACCTGGAATTTTTGTAGTTTTATAGAAAGATATGTTGATCTATTTCCTTCAGTTTAAAGACTGATGGCTTTTTAAATCAAACAAATTGAGATTTCTCAGACTTGTCTCAACTAAAAACCAATTCACACAGGTGTTCTCTTTCTCTCTCTTAAATTGCAATAAAATATATACAATATAACCAGGCGCAGTGGCACATGCCTGTAATCCCAGTGACTTGGGAGGCTGAGGCAGGAGGGGGATTGCCAGTTCAAAGACTGCCTCAGCAACTTAGAGAGAGGCCCTAAGCAACTCAGTGAGACCCTGTGTCTAAAGAAAATATTGAAAAAAGGCTGGGGATATGGCTCAGTGGTTAAGCGCCTCTGGATTCAATCTCCAATACACACACACACACACACACACACACACACAAACCATCTTAACCAATGGCATTTGGTATGTTCACACTATTGTAAAAGTATCATCACCAAAATATTTCATCTTGCCAAACAAGATCTGTATCCATTAAACATGAATTTTCTTCTTACCCCTACCTACTTCAGCCCTTGGCAACAATATTTGACTTTTTTGGGGGGGGTGTACTGGGGACTGAACCCAGGGGGGCTTTACCACTGAGCCACATCCTCACCCCTTTTTATTTTTGATTTTGAGGCAGGGTCTGACTAAGTTGCTTAGGGCCTCACTTAAGTTGCTGAGGCTGGCTTTGAACTTGTGATCCTTCTGCCTCAGCCTCCCAAGTCACTGGGATCGCAGGAGTGTGCCACCCTGCCTGGCTTCATTTCCTCCCTTTTTATAAACAACTTTATCAGGGTATAATTTACATAATTTAATTTAAAGTCCAACCATTTAAATGTTCAATTCAACAATTTTTCATAAAGTTGTCAAGTGGTTTCACAATGGTCTCAGGGTGGGTTTAGAACATTTCCATTATCTCAGCAAGATCCCTCAGGCCTATTTACAGTTGATCCTGGTGCCCTTTCCTCTTTACCTCCCCAGCCCTACGCAACCACTAATTTACTTTTCTATCTGCATGGATTTGCATTTCTGGACATTTCATATAAATGGAATAATATCATAAGTAGTCTTTTATTTATTTATTTATTTTTATGTGGTGCTGAGAATCGAACCCATTGCCTCATATATGCAAGGCAAGGCAAGCGCTCTGCCACTGAGCCACAATCCCAGCCCTCATAAGTAGTCTTTTGGTCTGGCTCCTTTCGTGTTGTAACATTCTTCATTACGGAATAGTATTCAATTGCATTAAGTATTTCACATTATTGTTCATTTCACGAATTGAGGGACATTTGAGCTGCTTTCACTCTGCTGTTGCTGATGACTCTATATGAGCATTTGTGTGCCTAACTATGTGTGCAGAAATTTTCATTTCTCTTGGGTGATACCTAGTAGTAGGATTGCTGGGTCATATAACAAAACTTACATTTAACTTTAAAAGAAATTGTCAAATTATTTTCCAAAAAGGCTTTATTGTTTGAAGATTCTCTTTAGGGCAAATGAACTGAAACTTCAAGTGGGTTATGTTTTCCTTTGATTCTGCCTCTTCCTGACTTTGACCTCAGCTCAGACAGAAAACCAAACCCAGGGAGTCATGAGTTAATTCCTCAAATATTTCCCGTTTTCGTATCCTTAGCTCACAGCTAAATTCACATTTAATCCAAACAACTTCGAAGCCTCAGAAGAATCCTATGAGAACTTAGATGAGTCTTGATCATTTAGAGCCTCAGAGTCCATATTTGTAGGGGAAGGATTAGACCCAGGTGATCTCTAATGTCCTCTTTAGCCACTGGCATCTCTAGAAGGGTCTGTGGACCCAGAGTGGTCCTGTATGCCTTCGATATGCCTCATTCACAGTATCGAGGCAGAGTTTTTCACCTGTGCACATGCCAATCCAGTAAACAAACCAGCCCTTTCTCCTAACCATACACCCTGAAATGGGAGAAAGCAGCTATAGGGAAAAGAATGACCATTCTCTTCATAGGACAAGCCAAAGCTCCCAATGAGAGAAGGAAGTGACACCTGACCTTCCCATTACAAAGTAGTTCAGCAATTCATCCAGAGTGGGTGGGCATCAATTGACCTGGCTCCCATACATCACATTCTTATGAGTTGATCTTCTGAAAAGACCAGGAGCAATCATATATATATATATATATATATCTCGCTCTTTGAGATGCTTTTGTATTGATAACTAGGATTGTTTTCCCGGGGCTACCTTAGCAAAGTACCCAAAACTGGATGACTTAAAACAACAAAAATTTATCATCTCATAGTTCTGAAGATTAGAAGTCTGAAACCAAGGTGTCAGCAAGGCCAGGCTCTGTCCGATGGCCATAAAGAAGTCTTTCCTTTTATCTCCTTGCTTTTGGTGATGGCTGGTGATCCTTAGCATTCAGCGTGTGTCTTATAGGGGCATCACACCAGTCATGTGACTGTGTACTCTGTCAGTGTCTCTATGCTGTCTTCTCTCTGCATGTGTCTGTCTCTGTTCAAGTTCCTCTTTTTAGGACATTGTTTATAATGTTTTAGGGTCTACCCTAATGACCTCATTTTAACTTGATTCAGTCTGTAAAGACCCTACTCCCAAATAAGATCACAGAGTACTGGCCATTAGGATATCAACATGTCTTTTTAGGGGGAAGGGTATACAATCCATAATAGTAAGATTTTCAAAAATGAAGTTTCTAAAAATTTAATAAACATTGAATGCACCTGTAATCATAATTATATACAAAAAGGGAAAATGTGTTTTCTTTCTTCAGCAATGACATGAGCTTTATAGTGCTTGAGCACAGAGAAAGATCATAAGGACTTTGAACCTTTGGCTCTCAATCCCGTGTGATCTGAGACATGGACATCCATGGTTATTTTTAAATAATACCTTCCCATCTGGGCAGGAAAAAATAAATAAATAAATAAATAAACTATTCAGTGCTTGGAATATAATACCATAAATTATTTATAATGTTTTATCCTCCTAAGGGCTTCCTATGACTAAAATCAGGAAGGAAGAGTAAGAAATTGGATAAGGTTTTAAAAAATTGGGACACAAATTTGTGATGCCATGATCATAGAACAGGATCAACTGATAAGATGACTTGAATTTCTACACCTCAGAGAAGGAAGAGAGTGCTTGGGATTTGCCACCGAATGAGCTGGTTGTCACTGTGGGAGGAAAGACTTTGAGTGGGGCCCTGTATGCTTGCTAGACCAACCTTTAACAGGCTTGCAGGGATACAACCATCTAGCAGATCAGAAGGAACCCAGAAGAGCTCCTCACAACAAGGTTTCAGAAGACCTTTTTCCTTATTTCCAATTTCTTCCATGGTGATTTTAGGACCCCATATAGCATCAGGACAGGCCTGGCTTTAAGCCCAGTGTTTAATGAGCACGTGTTAATGGTTTGCAGATGCACTAAACTCTCTCCTCTGCAGTTGCTCTCTCCGTTTATAAAATACTCCTTATCTCTACTTGCACCCCTATCAAGCCCTCTTTAGCCATCCCATTTGTCCTCCTTTCTTCCATGGGGGCCTTCACAACCTCCTGCTGCTATAAACAAAGTAACTAAGAGCCTAATCTTGTGTCACGCACTCTCAAACTGATGCCATTAACTAAAGCCTGGAATTCCCTTGGTAACACCTCTTCCTTCGGGCTATCTGTCCTCTTCAAGAGACCTTGTTGCAGACTGCTCTGGAGTTTGAAAGGTCTGGAAGAAAAGGGGCCACCCTTCTTTTCTTCATGGCCTCTTTTAGATCACTGTGTTTTGGTTTAGATCACAGTGTTTGGGTGAGGTTTAAGTGGGAGAAACCCCGTCAACTATTGAGTACACAGGGCTTGACATAGAGTAAGTGCTCCATTATGTAACCTAGTTACATTCTCCAAGTCTCCCTCTTTACATCTCTCCAAACCATCCATACACCATCCACCTTGCTATTTCCTTCACTATCCTCTTACCAAAGCCCACTGCCTCCCATCTGGACCAGAGATAGAAATTCTAAGCCAGTCTCCTTATCTCCAATCTCTTCTCCTACTCCCTAATTAATATGGATAATATTACCCTGCTGCTCAGAAATGTCAATGCTTTCTTGTTGGCTTGCTTTGAAACCAAGCCCTTCCTATCCAGTACTACCTCAAATTTCCCAGTGTGTCTTCAACCAGATTATAGTGGGAACTCGGAAAAAGTCTTCTACCTCTCCCATGTCTGTTCCATTGTGGGTAACCTTCTGTCAGTCTAGAAAGTCTCCATTATCCACAAGTAGTTATCTTATGGTGCAAGCCCCCTTCTTTCATGAAACTACTTCTTGTGTTTCTGTTTTTTTCCTGTTTTGAATCTGCTCTGTCCCCAGCTCATCTTCCTCTCCTTCCTAGAGCTTACCTTTTTTGTCTCTTACTCATTTTTCTTTAGTTTCCCTGTGGAACCTCATCTAGTGCTTCATAAGGAGAAAGCACTCAATAAATACCCACTGACTAAAATTCAACACCTTTCACACTTTAAAGTGAGAGATTCCTCTCTATTATTTGAGATCTATCCTCCAGCTGGGAAAATATCACTCACGGAAATGCCTTGGCCCAGTCTATATGCTGCTGTGTAATCCTTCTCCAACATCCCAGATTGCATTTTTCCAGGATAATTGAATAGTGTGTTCTTTCTAATTCTGCCTTTTTGCTTTTCCAATTCCAAACTACCTTATCTTGCTCACCCAAAAGCCCTACCTGTCCCAACTCCTTATCTTAATCTCCTAAAATTTAACTTCCGTCTTGCACAGAATGGTGCCTGTAAACTAAAATACTGAAGAGAATCACTCTTCTTAAAGGCCTGATCTGTTTCAGGAAGCCCAAGCCCAGCAGTTAAAAGTGTAATGAAAATGGACTGATAAGTAGCAGAATGCTGTGTCCACACAAATTGCACTGCATTGCAGGCAGGGTGCAGTTTGGAAGTTCAAGGAGAATTGTTCATGAGTTTACCAAAGCTTGATGAAGGATACCTCATACCTAACAGTCACTGGCTGAGCACTGCAAAAGAGGATGGGGATTTTATGTGCATCTAAGTGATTCTTTTGAAATGTCTTTTGATTCTTTTCATTAGGCAAGATGAATCCATCTTTATGGCCATGTTGCTGGCATAAAAAGATGCACATTATATGTCAGCAACTACAGTATAATGCATTTATTTTGTGTGAGTGGAGCAAACCACTTGAGAATAGTTTATTTTGCAGAAACATGGGATTAACACTTCAATTGCTGTCCCAAGCTATAGGGCCAGTGGACTTGTCACGCAAAGACTTTTACTTGTATTATTATTGTTATTATTGTTATGATTATTATTATTATGTTCTTTAGTCTGTTCCTATATTAAGGATACACTTAGGTTAAAAAAAATTAAAGTATCTCTTATGTGTTTGGCATGACCTTTATTTACCCTGCAAGGTGGGTGTCCCCTTCTAGTGGATCTTACAAAGGAAGAAGTGAAATAGCTAATCTAAATCCTAGGAATCATGAACTTCTCACAAACCTTGATAGAGGTTCCAGTATAATTGAATTGCATGCACCTCCCAAGTGACTTTTGTATTTCTTTAGTGTAAATGACTTTGTACCTACCTGCTTATCAATACATTCCCCTCTTGGGTCTTGGTAGATGCATGGACTGGATCTTTCAGCTTATGTGGATGCTGATAGAGCCTAACCAAAGTTTTCCTTACATATTTGTTCAAACGATTTCCCCTTGCACTGGGAAGAGAGATAGGGCTGGACTATCACTACTTGGGGAGGGTGTTGTGAACTCACCTGTCAGTGGAATCAGACAGCCCTTGATTCCAATTCCAGTTTTCAGTTGAGAAACCCTGGCAATAATGTGGCCCTCTGAGCCTCAGTTTTCTTCTCTGTAAAATGGGGTGGAGGACTTTTTTTTTTTTTTAACCAGGCATGGGCTTGCTTGACACAGGATATCTACACAAATGTTAGTTCCTCTGCCCTCTCTCTATACCTTCCTTGAAATTCTATCCATACTCTTAGGATAAATTGGTGACATTGGGGCAGGGAAGTATTCCCTATGTCCCCTTTTGCCATTTCTTTTCCCCCACAGAAGGCAAACATGTCTCAAACATGTCTTCTCCTTCTGTTCCCTCCACCTATCCCCTCCCCCTCACTCCTGCTATACGACTGCCACAAAGGGAGGACAGTAAAAGAATCTAAGGACCCAGCTTCCTCCTGTGGTGTTGGTGACTCATAGGCTCATTCTGGAAAAGGACCCTATTTGGAATTTCAAACACTGCCTCAGCGTTTTTGTGGGGTCTTTTCCTGTTCCATTTCTCTCAGCCTAGAGCCCTGGGAGGTGACTTTGGGCTGGGCTTTCTGAGGAAACACCCAGGCCAAGGTGCAAGCCTGTCCAACCTAGGTAGCTGGAGGAAGGGAGGCACTCGGAGTTAAAAGACTTTTCGCCGAGGAGGAATATCTCGAACTCTTTCTATCTCGGTGAATGACTCACTGGAACTCGTGTAAACACAGGTGTAATATGGGCCTGCCGAGGACTTATAAGTCCCAGCGCGATGGTAGGCCAGCGCTCTCTTCCAACCCTTGCATTCCACATGCAGAACACTAAAGTTCAAAGAGGTTAAGCAATTTGCCAGAGGCACCCAGCAGGACCTGGAATCTGCAGCCGGGATTCCCAGCCTCGCTCCTCCAGCCGCACCACCACCCTCCTCCCAGGGTAAGAGGAACTGGCAGTGACTGTACCCACGCCTCTTTCAGAGCCTCAGACCCAAACCTGGTTATTCCTCTCCTCGCCCCTCTCTTCCTTCTTTCTTCCTCCTTCTCCCTCCCTGACCAGGGTCTCCCCAGGCCAACTGGATGAATGGATGCAAAGCGCCTATTCCCATAACTATACCTGTGCAAGCTGTGGCTAAGAAAGCCTTTAAACACGGAAGCTTGCTTGCCCCTGCAGAACTGAGCAGAGTCGTGGCTGAGGAGGGGGTGGCAAGAGGGGGTTAGCTGGGGGAGGGGGTTAGATGGGGGGTGGGGGGGAGGGGGTTAGATGGGGGGTGGGGGGGAGGGGGTTAGATGGGGGGTGGGGGGGAGGGGGTTAGATGGGGGGTGGGGGGGCGGGGGTCAGCTGGCGCCAGGATTCGGGCGGAGCTTCGCTGTTGCAAGCTGGTGGGCAGGGAGCAGGAGGGAGGGGCGGGGCGTGGAGTTTGGAAGGATCGGGGGCTGGAGAGCTGTAGCTGCTGGGGCGGGCTCGCTGGTCTGGGGGGACGCGGAGAGGCGGCGGGGACTGCGGAGGTGCGGCGCGAGCCGCGGAGGGCGGCGTAACCGGAGGCGGAGGGGGCGGAGCCGCGCTCACAGCTGCCACCCGGCCGCCGGGCCCAGGCAGAGGCCACCCGCCCGCCGCCGGGCACGCACCGCGTGTAGACACTCTCCAAACAATGCTCCGGGGCGCCCAGTCGGGTGGCGGACGGCGAGGCCACCGACGGCGAGGCCAGAGGAGCGCAGCCCCGAGGTGAGTCCATGCTGCTTTTTGCAAATTCGGGCTCTTTTTGTCTGGCAAACGTGGCCTCCCGGGGTGGTGGTGGTGGTGGTGGGTTGCAAGAGCGCTGCGGTCGCCGAGCAGGGAAGCCCCTGTCGGTGTCGCCCTGGGTGACATGCGGCGGATCACGGCGAGTGGAGCGACTGAACCGCGTGCACCCGGGGTTGTGCTGGAGGTGGAGGCGCCGAGCGGGGAGAACTGGGGAGCCGGAGTGGTTTTCGATTCATTCGAGTATCGCGCTCTTTGTAGGGGGAAACTTTCCTTCGAGTTCCGGGAGCGGGGAACCGACTGTTCTGATGGTTTTACTGGTCTGGCTGCTGTGTGCGATGGGAAACTGAAACGCTTTCCACCGCGAGCATTGTCAAAGGAGCAGAGAAGGAGAGATCGCTGGGGCTGCTCGGAACAGTTCCCTAAGACGATTTGGGAGTTAGGGTAGTTACCTCTTTTGCAGCAGCGGGCCTTGAGAAGCAACTAGGTAATACCTTTTTCCAAGCCCTAGCTGAGCTCCCTAAATGCAGTGAGCAGGTTCTTAACCTTTGCTTGTGCTGCCCCTTCCCTAACCGGCGAAACACACACGCACACACACACACAGACACACACGGAAAATACAACCTCTCTACTTTATGTCTTGTGAGTGGAATGGAGCCGCCTGAGTATTAGCAGCAAGCAACGGCCACTGGCTCACTGTGTGTATTTCTCCCAGGTAAAGCTCAGCCAGCACATGGTTTGCAGAGCCGGTAGCAAAGCCCAAAGGTCTAGGGGCCAGGAGTTTTGCAATGCATTTAGCCCTGAGTAGGGTTTGAAAGGCTTTATTGATCACTGGGCTGAACTATCATTAACAACGCTTTTTCTTCCTTTTCTGAAAAGGAAATGTGACAGGAAACCCTAGGGAATTCTGCAGTTTGCTATCTTGGGGTCCTGTAGAACTCAGGTGTCCTTCTTATCAGTTTAGACTGTAGTGGGTGCAGAACCACTTTCCTCCTGCTGAGATTAGATTGCACAGCATTGGAGAAAGAAAAAAGAAAAGAGAAAGTTGTGTGAATATAACAACTTATCCTCTGTGTGTGTTGGTTAGGGGGTAATTACAATTGTCACTTTCTCTCTTCTGCCTGGTTAACCCTCGCCAGCAAGAGTGTGTTGAAATCCACATGTATTTCCTTTTTCAGATGTTGCATTAATTTAATTGCCATATATAGATTTTTTTTTGGTTAGAGTTTTCCGGAATTCTGTCACTTTAGAGTAAGGCGTAAGTAACTTGCTGTAAATATGAGGGGTATTTTGAGCCAAGATATTTAATTTTATGGATCTGACCACCCATTTTCTTCAGATTGTTCAAGAAATGGGGTGGGAGTGTATCTGACAGCTTTGGTCTTGTAAATTGTAGCCACAAATCTAGCGCAGAAGTTTGCAGAGATGAAGCTATTTTGTCATGGCTTAGATCAGAAGGAATGTTGAAATCTTTTTCTAATCTTACACTGCTGCCTCCCACTGCAATGGGGGAATTTGCATAATTCTGGGGGCGCCTCCCCTCAGAGGTAAGGAATGTGGGCTGAGAAGGTGCCATTCCCAGGCTGAGGAGCTGGCACCTGTGAGGTGTGTCAGCTCACTCCTGCATGGTGAGCGCCACTTGCTGCATGCTTCACCATTTTTTACTTAAAACAAATAGGAGGTACTTCCAGGCAAAGAAGTGCAATATGAAAAGGGCCCTTTCTGGCCAGACAGATATGGTGGTAAATTCTGTTTGCTTTGACTGAAAAACCAGTTTTAACAGGATATAGTTAGTGATGATGGCAAATCCATTGTCCCCTTATTCAATGGTGTCCCCTTTAAATACCCCTCCACTCCACCCTCCATCCTGGACAGGGGTGCTTTACCACTGAGTTACACCTTCAGCCCTTTTTGTTCTATATTTCGAGACAGGATCTTGCTAAGTCAGTGGGCCTGGCCTTGGACTGTGATTGCAGGTGTGCACCAGGGCAACTGGCCCCTTTAAACACCTTTGTGTCTCTGGGAAGTTTGGTGAAAGTTGAAACTGACCTGCAGAGAATTTCAGAGTTGACGCTGAGAGCAAAGACAACATCATAAACTAGGGAGGGGGGTCTCAAGGAAACCTGCAGGATAGTAATCCCGAGCCTACCTAACTCCCAGGGCTATTGCAGGCCGATGGCTATAAAGGAGGGTGAGTGGGGGGCTTAGAAAGTGGGGCATCTGGCACCAAGCAACCTCCCCATCACAAATTTGGGTTCCTGCTGGGGAGGAAATGAGATGTGGCCTTGCAAAACTGCTTCTTTGTGAATCTGTGGTAGCCGCTGAGGAAGTGGTTAGATGCCAACCTCCTCAGATAGCCCAGCTTGACCAAGAGCTGGCAGGAAGCTGATGAGCCCACACAGAGCTGGTTTCCAAGCTCTCTTCCTCCATCCCACAGAGGGGGAGTGGGAGCCTCTGCCTGTAATAGATGTGAGCCTGGCAGTGTCTTCTGTGACTGGGAAGGTCTAGTCAGCCTTGGCTCATCAGCTTCCCAGGAAGAACCCACTCCCCTCCCCTGAAGACCAAAACACTCCCTCCACTTTCCAGCTAGCCTGCATCTCTGAGACTGTAAGGGAAAGAGAAGCCCTGGGCTATGCCTCCTCTGCTTGTTGAAGCCGATGACTTGTCCTAGAGAACTTGGCAGGGAATGAACCTACTATTTGGGTGTAGTTGGAGAAGAAGAATTGAAATAGCAATCATTAAAGAAAAGGATCAAAGGCTCTAGGTGGTCACTGACAGTCTGTTCTTCTGGCTGTTCCTTTAGCTTAAAGATGGAGTTGGCTTCATTGTTAGCTTCGGAGGAAAAAGTGTTCCATTTAGCTTCAGCACTCCTTGAGTATAAGCACCTCTGTCTGTGAGTGTGGGAGACAAGAAAGAGGGCGCTTCCCACAAAGGCTCTGGAATTTTCTTTGGAGCTCCTGGCACATTCCACCTGGTTAGTCCTGTTGATTGTTTAGAGAACATCAACCTCAAGCAGATTCTCACGGAGCAAAGTGGAGTGAAACCCTCAGGAGAAACCCTCTCTGTGTAGTGAGAATCTGTTTACCTCCAGGACTCAAGGAAGAACAGGAATGAGGAACAGGGAGCAGCAAGCTCCTCAGTATTTCCTCAGTATCTGGAACCATGAGGTGAGGTGAAGGACTGCCAGCAAAGTTGCCTTCTCTTGCCAGAAGCACCAAACCCCGTGTCCTTGGACGAGTGTCAGATTTTGTCCTTGCTGAAGTTTCCCCACCTGTAGAATGGGGATCACAGCTGCCAATGGGATGTTATTCAGATTAACTGGCTAATGTTTGCAGCCCTTTGATCTCCTGGGGGGGTGAATTTACAGGGGGCATGGTGCAAACTGGGCTTCCAGCTTTATTCTCAGAAGAACTGATCTCTTTCAAGAAGCTGATCTTCACCCCTGAGCTACGATAGGGAAAATAACTATCCAATAATCGCTTCTCTTATATTCTGTCCAGTCACTTTCAGGCCAGGACTGTGATGACCATGCATTTCTCTCTCTTCTGTCTTCCTCCTTGGCTTGCAGCGCCCAGCTTTGATGACCTCACTCAGCTCAGGCAGGGTTGAACCCAAGGAAGAGGATGGGCCAGAATTCCCAGATGTCAAATCTCCTGACAAGGTGCCCCTGGAGGATGGACCAGCACCACACCTCTTCCTCAACCATTCCCACCTCCACCTGTCCGGCATACGGATGAGAATGCCCATTTCAGCCCTTCTATTTTTTTTGGCTGGAGGGTGGTGCCAGGGATTGAACTTGGTCACTTGGTCACTGAGCCACAACCCCAGCCCTATTTTTGAATTAGATTTAGAGACAGGGTCTCACTGAGTTGGTTAGCACCTCACTTTTTGCTAACTCTGGTTTTGAACTCAGGATCCTCCTGCCTCAGCCTCTGGAGCCACTGGGATCACAGGCATGTGCCATTGTGCCTGGCCCTGATTTTATTTTAATAGAGTTCTTGATCAAAAATTGTGAGTTATCTAAATGAAACATGTAATCCTGGCTTGGGTCCTGGAGGCCACCTGTCTGCCCTTAAATTGCTATAAGAGACGTTACTAGGATAATCAACATCTTAAAACTACGTAAAGGTATTGAATCAATATTACTTTCTGGTTGTGAATTAGGTATTGTGGTTAGACATGCAAATTATTAAATGGTTCAGGGGGAAAAGTATGTGTATGTGAAAAGATAAAGCAAAGAAAGTCAATGTAATAAAATATTAGAAAATCTGGAAAAAAATTGTGAGTTATCATCTGGAAGCCATTGTTTTTATTTGGTGTACTACTTTGAGGTTTTTCTTTCTCTAGGGCAGCGCCTTATGCTCTGGACTCCCTCTGCGGTATCTTAAAGAATATATCAAGGAGGTACAGGCTTCCCTTCTCAAACTCCATGATTCCCTTTTATAACTGTCCCACACCCTCAAGTACTCAGTGTTTTAGGGACCTGAAATCGTCTTTTATTTTGTGTCTAGTTTTTGCAGCTCCTGATAAGGTCACTCCACTAGAGAGCGTCCAAGAACATTGTGACAAGAGCGTGAGGGCCCCAGAATAAATGGAATACTCGTCTTTACCTTGTTGCTCCTCCTTACCCCACTGTGTCCTCTGTTCTCTTCCCTAATCAGATAATTAGACTCTAATTGCTAATACACCCATCTTCTAATCAGGCCAGTGATCTGCCTTTCCAGGAGACTGCTCCAGGACCTACCTCTGTCTTCCACAAGACTACGCCAGAGGGCTGGGCACAAGATGAACCAGCACACTACTGGCCCACGATGCTCCAGACCATCCGACTGAACCCTGAGAGCCCCAAAATGTCTGCGTGCAGTGACTTTGTGGAGCACATCTGGAAGCCCGGGTCCTGCAAGAACTGCTTCTGCCTACGGAGCGACCACCAGCTGGCAGTTGGCTGTCCCCAGCCCAGAGCAGGCAGCCTGCCCCCTCCACCACGCCTGCCCCCCAGGCCTGAGAATTGCCGCCTGGAAGATGAAGGTGTGAACAGCTCACCCTACTCCAAGCCCACGATTGCTGTGAAACCCACCATGATGAGCTCAGAGACTTCCGACGTGTGGACAGAGGCCAACCTGAGTGCTGACGTCCAGCAGGTGAGGCTGACTAACCCCTGTGGTATTTTAATAGGGGCTGCTTCTTTTCTAACACTTGGTAACTGGCTGGCAGCCAGGGAGGGCTGTTGGAGCAAGAATCCAGTAGGATGGCTGCCCGTTGGCTTGCCCAGAGATTGCTTTGCCCTGACTGTTGCTATTTGGCGATTGCCACCCTCCTTTGTATCTGTCCCTTTAGGCTAATTATTGTCTCCAGTCCCTCAGATTTCCTCCTATGATATGGAGACTTGTCTCAGGGCAGACCAAAAATGAAAAACCTCTTTTAAAAATTTCAACTGATTATTTAGCAAGGCCCTAAGCAACTTAGTGAAACCCTGTTTCAAAATACAAAATTTTAAAAAAGGGCTGGGGATGTGGCTCAGTGTTAAAGCACCCCTGGGTTCAATCCCCCATACCAAAAAAGAAAAATAAAAAATTCAACTGAAAATTTTAAATTTATACACAATTAGCAGTCATTACATAATGAATCTCATGCATACAACACTCATCAACGTAAGCTTCAAAATCCATCAGCTCATGACCAATCTTGTTTCATCTCTGACCTTATGCACCAATTGCATATCGTTTTAGTAATGTTAAAATATAAAGGTTTTTATTAAAAAAAAACAATGCCATTACCACACTTAAAATATTAACACGAATTATTTATTATCATCTAATACTCAGGGAGGGTTCATAATCCCCCCCGCCTTTTTGTACCAGGGATTGAATTCAGGGGTGCTTAAATACTTACTAAGCCTCATCCCCAGCCCTTATTTATTTATTTATTTAGAGACAGAGTTTTATTAAGTTGCTTAGGCCCTCAGCCTTCCAGGCTGCTGGACTTACAGACACATACCACCACTACATTCAGCTTATAATTTTGAAGCTTGGATTTAACAAACAGTTTTGATCTAGAATCTGTTGAAACAGTTACATCCCTAAAGGTTAGATCTTTCTGCTCATCTCACAGATAACTCTTAGAAAGGTATAATAATTGAGATGACACATAGCCCAGCTCTACTGGAATCTGCTGACTTTGGACACATCTTGGAGGCTGTATGTCTAAGACATTCCTAAGAACTGCTTGCTCCATGTTGACCTCTTTGCATGTTCTAGTTTTTCTCAGCCAATGTGGTGAGTGGATCAGGAAGGGTGTGTGAGCTTTATGTGAAAACAAAGGTCAATTTTAAATCGGAGGAGGCTTAATTGAAGAGAGGCATTTCCTGTGGTTGCTATGAGTTCCATGTCCCTCACAGGGCTGTTCCATTTTCCCTAAACTGGTTACACCCATTCGCCAGGCCATTCCCTACACCTTCAACCTTCACCTACATAAGCCAGGGACTCTCTAAGTTCTGAATCCTTTGGGAAAGGAGCCAAATGCAGGCCCTACTTTGAAACTGTTTCTAAAAGGGGTGGTGATAGGGACTTTAGAAGGGAAGGAAAAGGGAACAGGGATGGGAATGGCTAGTCCACATCTCTCTTTCATAGCCCAACTGGTCCAGTCACTTAGGCAGCTCTGGCTGAGGTAACCATTGTTAGCTGGGAAAAAGAGCCGCTTTTTAGCTTTGCCTGAGGCAGAACCCAGCTAGGAGAGAAGAAGCCTGGACCCAACTAAGAGTGATCCCTCACTTCCTGCCCTGCCCGGCCACACACCCCAGGTGTTTAAAAATCATATGACTTCTGTTTCTTCTGGAATGCACCGTGACAGGGTTATCAAAAAGCCAACCAACAGAAAGCAAAAACTTAAAACCAAACCCTCTATTTTCCAAGCCTGTTAGAGACCTATTTCACCCAACACTTGTGACAAAGGGAAAATGTTCTCTTTGAGGGTGTGTGAGTTTTTTGGTTTTTTTTTTTCCTATCTCACAGACTTAAGCCAAAAGCATTACAGACCCTGGGTGGGAAGCTGGGCTCAGTGGTTGCCCCAGCAATGCTCCTAAGCGTGGGGATATCAGAAGGGGGGCGTGTCCTGGAGTGCCTGCTCCCACGTGCTCGCACTGCACTATAGAAGGCAGTTGACAGTGTCATGGCACTTGGTTGTCACTTTTTCTCTCTTTTTCCTCTGACAAGGTCTAATATAAGTCTTTTCACCTTGGACTGTGTAGGCACTCTGGAGACGAGCCCCGGGCAAGCTCCCCCTCCCAAAGCAGGAAAACATGCCCATAGTTTACCTGGGCAGCTTCCGCGGCATACAGAAGCCTGCTGCTCCCCCTGCCTGCACGGATGGTGGCCCTCGCTGCCCCCCTGCCTACGCCATGGTGGGCCTGCACAACATGGAGGCCCGCGGGGAAAAGAACATCGCCGTCCACCCTGGGAGCTTCCCCGACGAGAAGCCTGGACGGGAAGAGAAACCCTCCTTTCCCTACCAAGAGCTGCCCACGGCTCAGGAGAGCTTCCGCCAGAAATTGGCAGCATTTGCCGGGATGACATCTGGCTGTCCCAAGAGCCCTAGGCCCTGCCCCTCTCCTCAGCCCCTGCGGGAGTCCCTGCCCTCTGAGGATGACAGCGACCAAAGGTGCTCCCCCTCTGGGGACAGTGAAGGCGGAGAATACTGCTCCATTGTGGACTGTTGCCCTGGGAGCCCTGTCGCCAAGGATGCTGCTCATGCTGAGGGCTCCCGGGGCAGACCTGGCGCAGGGACCTGCTCGCCCACCTGCTGGGAGCAGGGAACTTGTGCTGGGCCTAAGGACGAGGAGAAGCGGGTTCTGAGCTTCCCCAGTGAGTGCTGTGGCCAGGGCCCCACAGCCAACAGGCCCCACCTGGGGCCCAAGAAGCTGTCCCTTGCTTCAGACGCCGCCAGTTCTTCTGATGGCCTGTCCTGCGGCAGCACCAACAGTGGCGCCAGCAGCCCCTTCGCTGCCCACCTTGAGAGTGATTACTGCTCCCTGGTGAAGGAACCAGAGTCTGGGAAGCAACAGGACTCGGGCTGCCACTTGGTGACCTCTAGCAGATGCCCAGGGCTGGCTGGAGAGCCCCAGGCCCCATCCCACCCCAGGGAGTCTGTACAGCCAGAGCCCATCTATGCCGAGAGCACCAAGAGGAAGAAACCAGTGCCAGTGCCTTCCAGGCCACAGGCCAAGGCAGAACAGGCAGCAGCTACTCAGGGCCAACGCCAGGGCCAGGGCCAGGTATGGACAGGTGATGTCTGGACTCAGAAAACAGTGTCTGGCTGGAGTCAGGACAGGGAAGGCTCAGACAGGACTCCCCAGGTGTCAGCTACCATTACAGTTATGGCGGCCCACCCAGAAGAGGACCATCGGACCATCTACCTGAGTAGCCCTGACTCTGCAGTGGGGGTGCAGTGGCCACGTGGGCCTGTAAGCCAGAACTCAGAGGCTGGTGAAGAGCAGACCTCAGATGGGCAGGGACCGAGCTCCAGTGAGAGCCATCCTCATGATGCGACTGAGAGCCCACCCAAAGCAAGGCCTGCCATCCCCCCCAAGCTGTCTAAGAGTAGCCCTGGTGCATCACCATCTTCTTCCCCACTGGCTGACCCCAGTGAGGGGAGCTCCAGTGGCAGTGGCATTGGACCCCAGCCTTCATCCCAAGGCCCCACTGACCCCACTTCTTCCTGTCGGATCAATGGCATTGTCAGCAATGAGCCTGCCAGATGTCCTCCTCCTGCCACCTCTTCAGCCTTGGACCAAAGGCGGCCCAGGTACCAGACTGGTGCCTGGAGTCGTCAGTGCCGGATAGAGGAAGAGGAGGAAGTGGAGCAGGAATTGTTGAGTCAAAGCTGGGGAAGAGAGACAGAAAATGGCATCATGGACCATTCAAATTCCTCTACCTGGCACCGTCTCCACAGCATGGATGGCTCTTCTGGACAGAATAGCAAAGCTGGGACTGGGATGAGCAAATCAGCTTCTTTTGCCTTTGAGTTTCCCAAGGACAGAAGCAGGATGGAGGCATTCTCACCTCCTCCCCCACCTCCAAAGTCCAGGTGAGTAACAGTGTCCCTTGGGAAAACAACTTGGCTCTAAAGGAAAAGTACCTGTTTGCAGGTCCAGGGCCTCTCTCCAGAAAGCTTGGCCTTTGCTGCCTTGCTGGAAGGCCTTTAGGCCCAACCTCCAGGCCTCCCCTCTGGGCACCAGTGTCTGCCCAGAGGCCATTGTGCCTTTATGTAAATTTTGAAGAGGCCCAGTGCAGCCTTTAGAGAAAAAGAATTATTGTTTGTGCTGGAGCTTTGCAAACAAACTTACAAGCAGAGCCCTGCAGGGATTGGCTATTTGCAATGAATCTTTAAGGAGCTGGGGTTGTGGCTTAGTGGTAGAGCACTTGCCTAGCGGGTGAGGCACTGGGTTCGATTCTCAGCACGTATGTAAATGAATAAATCAATAAACATCTAAGGAATGAATCTTTTAAAGAATGAATCTTTTAAAGCTAGAGGTATAGCTCAGGGTGGAATGCGTGCTTGCGGGGGACTCTGGGTTCCATCCTCAGCACCACAAAAAGTAAAAATGGTATTGGGGGGGGGTGAGAAACCCTGCCAGGCTGTCACCCTTATGGTATCCATAGTTTTATACCTGGTACTCTTTTGTTCTACATCTTTCTCTCTCTCTCTCTCTCTCTCTCTCTCTCTCTCTCTCTTCCACATCTTTCTCTCTCTCTCTCTCTCTCTCTGGTACTAGGAACTGAACCCAAGGTTGCTTTATCACTGAACAACATTCTCAGCCTTTTTTTGCCTTTTTAAAAATTTTCAGACAGGGGCTTGCTGAAGCTAGCCTCAAACTTGCTATCCTCCTGCCTCAGCCTCCCAAGTTGCTGGGCCTGGGTTTTTGTTCTTTTATAAGTGTCTTCTGCAGGATTTTTTTTAAGGAACTCTGAAGCTTTTTATTTGTATAAGCATGCAAAAGAGGGCTAAAGAAAGCAAAACAGGCAAAGCCAAGTGTGTGCTTAATAAACTATTACCCGAATGGTGATTAGGTACTGGGGCTAAAATTAGAAAAGAAGAAGCTTTGCACTTGGTTAGTAACTCTCAGATGTTTATTTTTTTATTTTATTTTTTCAGTTCTGGGAATTGAACCCAGGGCTTTGTACATGCTAGACAAGCGCTCTACCACTGAGCTACACCCCCAGTCCTCAGATGTGGTTTTTAAAGGAAAAAAAAAAAATGTAGTTTCATGTTAGCACGTTGAATCTCACAGCTTTTCGCACAGCCTCGCTGCTATCCTGCCAGTTTAAAGTACCTTTCAAAGGTTCCAGAAAAATAAATGCCTTTTTAAAGGTATTGAACTGTGCATGGGATTTAAATTGTGAGGGGGGGAAAAATCCCTCAGTAAAAGCAAAACTGATTTTATCAGGGAAAAAAAGAAACCTGCTGTTTAAAAAAAAAAAAAAAAAAAAGACAGATTTCTCTAGTCCTGTCATTGCCAGTATTCTGTTTCAGTGGATGTGCCCTAGGTTGATGTCAGAAACAAGGGAATTGACCACAGAGAGAAGCAGCTGTGACACTTGACTTTGAACGTTAAGGCTCTCAGGATGTGATGTGATCTAACATGGGCTTGTTCTCATGACCATCATCCCTTTGTTCTGAATGCACAGGCTGCCTACCATGCAGAATAGACACCTTTCAGATCGTCAGGTGATTGCAGACTCTTTGGCTACAATTTTAACTCCCTGAATGAATGAACAATTCACCAGCCAAAATGAACTCCCATCTATATAATACTTCCTAAGGGTATGTTAGACATGATATGTTAGACATGACAACTCACTTCAGGTATGTTAGACATGATAACTCACTTCAACCCTAAAGGGGAAGAATTACCATCCCCAATCCCTAGGTGACAAGACAGATATAGAGAGCTGAAGTAACCTGTCCAAGGCCACGACCATACCTAGCAGTCCAGCCCCAGGTCTGTGCTCCTAAACATACAGGACACATGGTCAGGCATAGGAGCATCAGCCCATTGTATTTGTGTGCCTCTGTTTCTGGTAGGCTGGTGGAAAGTACCAATGTCAGTGTCAGAAAACCAAATTTATACTCCATCTCTTTTATTGAGTGGCCTTGCACAAGCTGTTTACTGTGATTTGAGTTTTCGGGTTCCTCTTTTTCTAAAATGGGATGATGATAATACTTTCATAACATCCTATTATTGAAATAAGTCGAACAACCGAATCTAATGGGGGAGGTAAGTTGTATGTAGTCAGAAGCCACCCAGAGCTGTTAAGTGTGGCAGCAACCACCCATACCCTATAATAGAAACCAGCCTGGTCCGGTCCCGGAAATGCCACCTGAGCCTGGGGAAATAACTAAAACTTTCTCACTTGAGAATCACAGTGCTTGGAGAAATCCCAGTAACCATAGCAGCATGACTCAGGAAGGGTTTTAATTAGCATCTGGATTGAGATCAGAGTTTTTCAGTCCAATATGTTTTGATAAAACCCTTGGAGTAAATTTAGCTCAAATCAGGTAGGAATCTCAGAGGTTCCAGCTCTTAAAGAACAAAACAAAAAGATTTAAAAAAGTTCTTACTTTGGGAGAAAAATGTGGGAAGTAAAATTAACTTAAGGGAACACAGAAAAAAAGCAAAGAGCATCTTGTATTATTTAAAATAAGCCAAACTAGTCCATTTGAAAAGCATTTTCATTTAAGCATTGCTGACATAATCCTTTGAATCTTCATGTCTCCCCTGTGAAGAGATAAGAGGGAAGGCTTGGGACCATAAGCTGACTTTTAAATCTGGAATTCCTCTGGGGAGAGAGGGTACCATGAAGCCTAAAGCCTTCAAACCTAGCAGATTGAGGTATAGGCAAATCAAGAGGGTTAGTGAGAATTCAGCCTATAGCTGATTCAGTACCAACACCAGTGTGCACCAGTTATTATGGCAGGCTGATGTCTAGTTTCCAAAATGGAAGTTATGGAACATCTTCAAGCAATGTGGGAAGTTAAGCCGATTTCTTGCATGGACCCATCTGTTAAATGGTTTCTATATCTAATGATTAGATATATGTATGCTTTATGCGCTCTGAACTCTAGAAAAAGAATTACTTCAAGCAGGGCTATGTTACTTTCCACTTACACAGTATGGAGAGATGGACAGATTTGTCTGCTTTCTTGGGCCACCATGGAAGAACAGAGAATGAATTTCTGGGTTGTCTATCATCCCCCTCCAACCTGGAGGGGAAAAAATAGATGTCAAGAATGATTTGGTTTTCCTATGGTCCGGTTTCGACTGTTTGATAGTAGCCTGTCTATGTTTGAGATACTGTCTTCTGTAAGCTCCCATTTGCATTCCTGAGAAACCTCTTGCTGTAATGTCCTGCAGAATAAAGATCCTCCAGGTATATTTAATGTACTGAAGGGTCTTGCTCTGGATGTGTTTAGAGTGCACCCTCTTCCTGAGCAGGTAAGGAACAGTTTGGGCCTTTCCTGACACTCTGCTGCTAAGGCAACCTCCTATACCCGAACACTCACATGTACTTAGAATGATGGACCACACCAATCTCTGAGTCATTCTGCAGGTTATAAGGTGAGGATTGACAAGTACTCTTGGTTAAGAGATGAAATCCTGCAGGCAAGAGGCATGGCCTGTTAAACATCACCTTCAAGACTTAGGGCAGTTTAATGAGCTGCAGTACCTATGGAAACAATTAAGATGCAAAATAATGACATTTCTTTCTGCCCTTTGTTTCTTTGCAGATGCAAACCTAGTTTGAAATGACTTATGACTTTAACAAGTCAGTTAAAGGAGAGTCATCTAGTTAATGCAGACAAGTGTTTCACAAGGAAACCCCAAATTAGGATGATAGACCTGAGCATGGAGGTGAAATTGAGGATGACAGGTGAATCAGAAATGAGACAGGTTTATATAGTTTTAGTTCCCAAATAGTCTGGTTCCAGGGAGATAAGACTAATCAATAGTTTCCTTCAAGAAAGTGAGAGATGTGTTTGTTTTAAAATTATCACTCAGGACCGTTTTAATTTTAACTCACTGCCTGGTCAGTTCTTCCCTTCCTCTCAAGGATGCTGGGGAGCAGAGGCTGAGTATGTCCTTGGGCTTTTTCGCCCTCTTACAGTTGTTCCTGCATTGCTTCTTGGCAGACAGGTAGACACAGTGTCATAAACAGAGCTCTTTTCTGTTCACAGAAGTGGACGCTTTGCTAACCCAAGGAACCAAAATGACTTTGTTGTGTGGTCTCTCTTGTAACCTGGTCACTCAGCACGAGGCCCGTGGATGACAATAGAGTGAGTGAGGTGGCTGTTTATCTCCAGACTCCATATCCAATCTGATTAAAGCTCCAGGTGCTTTGTTCTGAAGGCTCCCTGTACTGAAGTGAGTTTCAGGGGGTGGTACCCGTTTACTAGGAAATCCAATAGTTTCGGTGCTTCTTGAGCTTATCTGTGTGGCATTTGAAAATCACAGTTTATATAAGGAAGCTCTGTATTTAGATAATCTTCTTTAACTATGTTTAGCCTTCTTGACCAAATTTAAATAAATAGGCTAGAATTGGTCAGAGAGAAATGAATCCTGGGCCTACTCCAGTGGGAGAAATTCCCCCCTCCCTACTGTCCCTCGCCAGTTGCACACAGAGACTGGCGAAGGAAACAGCCCGTGTTATCAGCAGTGCAAGTTCATATTCTGTGCTAGGCCAGAGGCAAATTAAAAGTTAGCCTCTCCTATGAGTTTGTAGATAGAACCTGGAAGCATGGGGGACAGTCCATGTGCCATAAGCATTGAAATTGATTCCCATCTTCCTGTTCTGTAATATTCAAGAAAAAAAAATCACTGACCTGACAGTAATTTATATGAACTCGTAAGACATTCTAATTTTGAGCATACATCCTTGTCTAAGGCGAGGAATTAGAGATTCTTTAATTCATCAAATATCTACCAATTGCCTGCTTTTTGTTGGGCTCTGTGCAAGGCGTTTAAAACGCCAGTTACTGGGGTTCTGTCTTAAGGATTCTGAGGGTTGAGTTGATATGAATTAAATCAGCAGATGTGCAGCACAACTGCCAAAGGCTCGCTCCTGCTTTGATTTTCTTTGATGAGTTCTGTTCTCAGAGGATCTGGATTCTTTCTCTATAAAATAGGCCAGGTGCCCCTTGACGATAAAGAGCATGCTTAGCCATTCTGGGAGGTCTAGACTGGTTCCTGGCATAGAGTAGATGCTCAAGAAATGTGTTTTAAATGGGACAGTTGTAGGCAGAGACCATGCCCTGTTTATTTCATTTTACAGAAAAGCATCTGACTTTAGGCTTGGCACATAATAGGTTGCTCAAGACTTATTGGGAGAAGCAGCCCAGTGGGGCTTTGAATCTGAAGGATCCATCCTGCTTGCCTGGACACTGTGTTCATGCCTGTTTTTGCATGGAACACAGCATGTCTTCTGTTGCGTTAAAATGGGTCCATGTTTGCTTCTCTTGAAGAAATTGTAAACTTCTGGGTATGCAGGGGCCACAGCTCTTCCTAGACTTCTCTATAAAGTACCTTTCACAGAAATTGACACCCAACAGGTGTTCAATGCAGAATTGAATTTTAAAGGCCATTGGGCACTATAGATGAAATATTTCTTGATTTGATTTTTCACTGGATGTGGTTTATAACTCTGTGGCTGTCCACGCTCAATAAAACATTGTCACCATAAGTTAAAGAAGTTGAGGTTAATAATTGATCATGCTTCAAGGTGGGCAAACACCACATGGGCACAATACATACTTTCATGGATTAATTACTCTCTAATGATTATACATTTCACTTTTGCAAGTGGGTTTTATTACACTGCCCCCCCTCCCTTTTTTTAAAAAAGCTGTGCAGGTGTGTAGAGCCAGCCCTCTCTGTCACAAGAATGTTCTTTCAGGGAGCAATCATCTAAGAACTTTTTTTTTCTTTAACCCAGTAAGTTACCGAGTAATTCTAGGGTGTGGTTTTGCTTCTCTGAGAACAGATTTTTTTCATAGTCTCTGAGGGGGGTTGGAAAACACAAACTTGGACTATATGATTGCGCTTCCTCTGTCTATCATGCAGACAGAGGGACTTTGTTCCTAGAATGGCTGGCCTACTTTTTTGGGCACAAAAGTCACCAATTGGTGAGAGATATTCTCTACTAGTGGCCCAAGGAATGTTTTGTCATTGGATTGTTGTTTTGATTGAATTTGTACTTCTTCTATCAGGGTCGATTAATCAACTATAAAGAATCATTTGTGCCCTTTTCTGCAGCTAATACGTTTCAGAGTTGGAAGGTCTATAAAATAGGCCAGGTGCTCCTTGAAGATAAAGTCTTCATTCTCTATGTTTAAATTGCTCATTATTTCTTCTATTGACTTTTGGGCAGATCCCTAAAGATGCTGGGTGTTATGAGTGTTTGTGCTGTTCCCATAAAACTTTGGAAAATTCCTTGCCTTGATTAGTTTGTGTCCAGTACCCTGGATGGCTTATTCTCTGTGCTTCTCTGTCAGGCAGACTAATAGAAACAATTCTTCTTTGTTCAGTGATAAGGGGAACTTTCAGGTTGAAGACTACCTTTAAAAAAAAAAAACAAAAAAAAAAACCTTCCCTTTTACTCAGATATTTTGCTGTTGTGTTAATTTTAGTATCTGTCTCTATCAAATGATCTTGACTCCTAGGTAATTTGTTTTTTTACCCATTTCATACCCATTTATACATGTGCTATAAAAATTTTTCTGACATGCACTTGTAGATCACTAAGAAAAGGGAAGGAAAGTCTGGAATTTGCATCATTTAATATAATTCTTCATATGTACTGATCAAAAGAAAAATAAGATTTTGTGACTGTATAATCTTGAACCGTGAAGGCAGTTGGGTTGCATCCTCTATGCCAATCCTGATCAGTTGGAAGACTGCTCTGGAGCTCCCTGTGGAAACCCACCCATAGCAAAGTTTGCCACCATCAATTGGTACTGTCTGCAGGTCATGCAGAGGTAGGGGTACAGGCACAGGTGCCAGCTACTTGCAATCCAGTCTTAAAATCTAAAATTTACCATTTAAAATGTGAAATATTTGATAGTCAATAACCATTATCTGTGTTAGCTTAAGAATTCAAGAATTCCCTTACTTTGTGGATGGGGTCTGTGGTCTGTCTAGCCCCACGGCCCTAAGCTCAGTATTTGGCAGAAGATGTCATCCTCTTTGATCACAGCCTCACATTTCAGACAAGATGCCAAAATGTTTTGTCTCCTCCCAGGGAAATTATTATAACTACTCTATGAATTTTAACCTTTTGAGAACTCAGTATTAAAATAAACAACAACTACCCTTAAGTGTATTACCCATTATTTAAAGTATTGTTTTCCTTTACAAACTTAAATTTACTTTTTCAGTCCCTAATTATTGAGCAGTGTCTGGTCACTTAGCCTTTCCTCTTTGGCTTGTCCCTCTGATTTCCTATGTCCAAAATTAAGGGTGAGTTCAGGAGATGGTAGATGCAGAAGGTGTGTCAGAATCCTCTAGAAGGCTAGTTTAAGCATGAAAATTAGGTATTATCAATTGGGGAAATAGAACAAAACTATTGTTTTCATAACACATAGTACACAGAGTTTTCTAACACTTCTTGACTGTTAATAAGGTAGATTTTTTTTTTTTTTGCAGTGCTAGGTCTTGTGCATGTGTGTTAGGCAAGTACTGTACCACTGAGCTACATCCCCAGCCTCTAGACCATCTTTCTTTTAGAGATGCTCAACTGGGGACAGGCATGTTCCTAGGAGATAATAGAAGAAAACCAGGACAGATATTTGCTGATGTGTCATATTTACTTGGTAACCCCCCTTCACATCTCGCATAATGTCTTTTCTCTACTCATGTCCTCTCCAAAACTTGAAATAGAGAAATTGTCTATCAGTGAATGCTGAACTCAGACACTTAACCCCACAGCTTATCCTACTCAGTGCTTCTCCATTTTTCCTACAAACCATAAGTGGGCCAGACCTTGCAGGTCAGGATCTGAGACTTTTTTTTTTTTAATCTTGGCATTCATTGATTCAGTAAATATTGAATTGAAACCCAGGGCCTCACTGGGTATAGGTGGGCCCTTACCATTCACAGGTGGGTAAAGTACAGATGACTCATTAGATGATCTTAGCACACTGGTTTACTGTATGTAAAAAAACAAACACAAAACCACATTGAAACTCCGCTTTATATCATATGTGAAGGTGGACTGCAGATAGTCTAATGACCTAAATGTGTAAGATAAAACCAAAAATCTAGTTTAAAAATGTGCACAGGAGTTTTAAGGTCCTAAAAGTATAAACCATAACATGATTAATGGATTAGTGTATTACCCATTATTTAAAGATTTCTGTGGATTGGAAGTGCCATAGGCAGATAAGAGATGAGAGATTAAAAAAGGTCTATAAAAACCTGAAAGGGATTAATATAGAGACTATTTAAGGGTTCTTATAAATCAACTAGAGGAATCTCGAGAAACCAAGAGCAAATTGGGCGAGAGACAGAGTGAACCAAAGAAGAAACCAAAACGTATGACAGAATAAGAGCTACTTAACCTCATCAATAATCACAGATGTGACATTAAGGAATAGGAAGTGTTATATCTACCAGATTGATGAAAATTACAGTCATATGATACCAATTTGGGCAAAGATCAAGGAAAATAGCTGTGCGTGCCCTGCTGGTGAGGGTGGAGGCTGGGCCAGTCGTTCCAGAGAATAATAGGACAGTACTCAGGAAAATTAAGTATGAGAAAGAGCCATGTCCCCACAGTCCTCATTCCTGAGTGTGTGCCTCAGAGACACCCACACAGAGGTCCACAAGGAGGCAGTTACAGGAAAGATGACAACATTGTTTATAGTAGCAAGGAGTTAGAGCAAACCCAGGTATTCATCTCTAGAGAAACAGATAAATAAAATGTCATGAGTACGAAATGAATTGCTTAGTAGAAGTCAGAAGCAGTGAACCAAAAGTATGCACAAAAACATGGATGGACCTTAAACTGGTATTGAGTGAAATAAGAAACAGAAGATGGAGGGTCCATGCAGAGTGTATTTAATATAAATTAAACACACAGTAGCACTGTATTTTTTTTTTCTTCTGGGGATTAAACCCAGGGCCTCACCCATGCTAGGCAAGCACCCTATCACTGAGTCACATTCCCCAGCCTACCACTTTATCTCTTTAAAGGAAAGCTACTTTGTGGATATTTTACACAATTTTTTAAAAAGCTGTAGTAAATTGCATATAATATAAAATTTTATTATCTTAACTATTTTTTTTCAGTACTGAGGATTGTACCCAAGGGCTCACAAATTCTAAGCAAGTACTCTACCACTAAGTTAGATTCTCGGTCCTTTTTCTTTCAGTTTTTTTATTTTGAAACAGGATCTCACTAATTTGCTGAAGCTGTCCTCGAACTTGTAATTCTCTTGCACTAGCCTTCCAAGTAGCAGGAATTGTAAGTATGTGCTACTATGCCTGGATTTAATAATTTTTAAGTGTACAGCTTAATAGTATCCACAGGGCATTGATTCCACAGGGGATTGATTCCAGAACAAACGAAGGATACCAAAATCCATGGAACTCAAATCCCATGCATAAAATGACACGTTATTCATGTGTAACCTACACACATCATTTCAGATATTTTGAGTCATCTCCAGATAACTTTAATACCTAATAAAATGTAAATGCTATGTAAATAGTTGTTATGCTGGATCATTTAAGGAGTAAAGACAAGAAAAAGTGTCTACACAGATATTCAGTACAGATGCGATTTCTGTTTTTTTAAATGTTTTCTATTTATGGTTGTTTGAATCTGCAGATTCAGACCCATGGGGAGGGAGGGCTGACTGTACACTCATGTTGTACAGCAAATCTCCAGAGTTCTTTTCATCTTGCAAAACTGCAACTCTACTACACTAGGGCTGGGGCTATAGCTCAGTTGGTACAGTGCTTGCCTTCATGCACAAGGCCCTGGATTTGATCTCCAGCGCCAAAAAAACCCTACAACTCTACACAACTCCCTGTTTTTTTTTCTCCTGGTTATAGACAACTACCAATTTCCTGTGTGAATTTCATTATTCTGGATACCTCACATAAGTGCAGTTATATAGTATATGTCTTTTTGTAAATGGCTGTTTCATTGTACCTAATACTTTCACCTTTTATCCATGTTATATCATGTTTCAGAATTTCCTTTCTTGGATTTGCTTGCCCATTCATCTTTCAATGAGCATGTGAATTGCTTCCACTTTTTTGGCTGTTGTGAATAATGCTGCTATGAACATGGATGTACAAAAGTCTCTTCAAGACTTTGCCTAAGAGTAAAATTGGTGGATCATTTTGTAACTTTATTTTTCATTGTTTGAGGCTCTTCCCTGCTCTTATCTATAGCTGCTGCACCATGGTGCACAGGGGGATCCAGTTTCTCTACCTCCTCTCCAACACTTACCGTTTTTAGTTTTTTTGATAGTTGGCCATCCTAATGGTTCTGAGGGAGAATCTCGTCATGGTTTTGATGTGCATTTCCTTAATAGTTAGTGATGTCAAGAATCTTTTCATTTGCTTATCGACAGTTTCTTATAGAGAAATGTCTATTTTAAGTTCTTTGCCCATTTTTTGGTTCCTTATTGTTATTTTATTGTCATTGTTGCTGAGTTGTAGAAGTTCTTTAGATAGTGTGTATATTAACCCCTTATCCGATAGTAGAATTTGTAAATATAAACTCCCATTCCATGCGTTGCCTTTCACTCTGTTGATTATGTCCATTGATGCACAAAAGATTTTCATTCTGCCCTGTTTATCTATTTTTCTTTTGTTATTTGTGCTTTTGGTACAATACCCTAGATACCATGGCCACATCCAGTGTCATGACGCTTTTCTTTGTTTTATTCTGACAAGTTATAGTTGTAGGTCTTCCATTTAGATCTTTGATCCATTTGGGTCTAATTTCTGTATATGATATTAGGTAAGGGTCCAACTTCATTCTTTTGCGTGTGGGTACCCAGTTTTCTCAGCACCAAAAGTATGGTCTTTGCACCTTTGTTGAAAATGATCTGACCACATATGAAAGGTTTACTGCTGAGCTTTCCTGTCATTTCTACTGGTCTATATGCCTATCTTTATGCCAGTGTCACATTGTGTGATGAGCTTTGTGACAAGTTTTCAAATCGGGCAGTGTGAGACATATAACTTTTCTTCTCCATCAGGATTGTTTTGACTGTTTGTGGTTCTTTGGGATTCCATATGAATCTTAGGATAAAATTTCTTTCTGTAAAAAAATTCCCCTGGGATTTTGATATGGACTTCATTGAATCTATAAATCACTTTGGGTAGTGTTGGCATCTTAACAATATTAAGTCTTCCAGTCTATGTGAATGGGATGCCTTTCCATTTATTTGCATCTTCTTTAACACTGTATCTTTAAAAAAAAATAAATAAATCCAAAATATCAACCAAAGATCAAAAAGTAGATATGAGATATTTGGGGACGTAGGGAATTAGAGATGGGATGAAAGGTAAACTAAAATACAGAGCAACGTGAAAATGTATCACTAAATGAGACTTACGGTTATCTCTGCCCTTGACAGAAGCACAAACAGGAAAAGAGATCATGACTCATGGAGAGATTGAAAGAGGACTTACTTGAGGGAAAAAATTCATTAAGAAAATGAATAAAAGTGATGAAAGGTTGGAACAGCTTCTTTGGGTTAAGTACAGCATTTCCTGGGAGCCCAGAGAGGTAGGACAAATGAATTAGCCTGCATGGATGTGCACCTTTATAGAGAAATACTGGGCTTGCTTGACAAGGTGCAAGAGTAGCAGGTTTTGGGGGGTTACCCAGAGTGGGGTGATTTCAGCAAATGCTGGAAACAGGGAAATGGAACTATTGAAGTAAGATGGTGTTAAACTTCCTAGGTTTCCTCCTAGGTCTGATCCATAATTGGGGAATAGGCTGAACCAGCAAGATGAGTGGGGAAGTAGCTTATTCCAGCAACTTTGTTCCCAGTAGTCTCCCAAGCTAGCAGGGTAGGAATGAAGGGTAGTAACCTACATAGTTGGACTCACATGCCGGACTTTCAAGTCTAGCAAAGTGGTCTTGAAATATTAGCAATCAAGAGAAGGGGCAGGTGGTCCAAGAATTTTTGAAAGCAGGGTTACCAAAACCAATAGTCCAGAAATGAAGATTCCCATCAGGCACAGGTGATCTTGGTGGATGAATTCTTACAGGAATAGATCAGGAAAAGAATCACAGTGACTCTCTAGTTCATAAGAGCTCACCAGTGGTTTGATTTAATCTATCAGCAGAGGTATATGCTGGCGGGTGAGTAGGTGGGGTGAAGGGAGAAGGGATCCTACAAGGCTGGAGGTACTCAAGGAAAATTGTTTTTTTGCAGGGGGAAAGCAGGTTAATACAATTAAGGGACTGTTCCTTTTCTAGACCTTCCTATAATGGAAGCAGGGTGACAGAGCTGAGCAACCTGAGCTCAGGATTGTGTTGGCCTCTGAATCTGAGGCTACACTCAACTGTCAAGTTCGTGAACACACGGATTCCAAATGAGGTCTGGTTGATGGATTCATCAACTTTTTCTGTTTATTTTATTTTCTTAAATCATCTTCTTGGTTATCTTTCTTCCTTCAGGCTCCCTAAAATGCCATAACACATGAGGCAATTTTGGGTGAATTTACAATAACTCTGGGCATGGTGGTGCATGCCTGTAATCCCAGAGGCTCAGGAGGCTGAGGCAGGAGGACTGAGTAGGCCAGTCTCAGCAACTTAGTGAGGCCTCAAGCAACTTTGCAAGAGCCTGTCTCATAATAAAATACTTAAAAAGGGCTGGTGATGTAGCTCAGTGGTTGAGTGCCCCTGGGTTCAATTCCTAGTACCAAAAGAAAAATTAGAGGTCTTAAGGTGAAGTCTCTAGCCCATCTATCTAATTCTGCTTCCATCCAGGAAGCAAAAGGAATCATTCATTTACTGTAGGCTACTGAAATCGTCTCTCTGTTTATCCATCCATCTATCCATTCATCCATCCATCCTTCTGCTTGACTAGTACTTTCCATACACATAGTGCAGTTTTTAGCAATTTATAAATATTAACTCACTGAATCTTCCTAAGAGGTAAGCATTCTTGTTATCTTCATGTTATAAATGGGAAGCTATAACACAGAGAGATTAAGCGCTTTCTTCCACAGTCAATAAACAGGGAGCCCTAATGTTCATGCTCTTAACCACATCAGTGGCCTTCCTAGGAGACTCTGAAATCCGTTTAAGAAGTTCTCAGTTGCTTGAATAGCTCTTCTCTCCAAAGACTCCTGGGCCTCTGCCCACACGGTGCCCACCCATAGCCAAGGCAGCTGGCGGGAGACATTCTTCAGTGCTTTGCAGTTGTTCGGTCTTTAGTTTCCATTTGTTACCCTCTTTTCATCTCCTCTGCCCGTCTGCCCCTCTCGCGTGAACAGGTGTAGACTTCCTCCTCGACTTTTCCATGCTCCAGATTGGAGAGACGTTGTTCTTAGGTGATTGTGATATAGATGAAAAGTGTAGTGGATTGGGCAACAGGTCAGCTTCTGAGTTCTTCAATTCTATTTCTTTCTTTTTTTTTTTGAGACACAGATTTATTTAGGAAAGCAGATAGACATTTAAGGAAGAATGTGAACTCTCTCAGGGGGGTAAACTAAGAATTGCACATTCAAAGGAGATCGTGGGCCATCTCCAGAGGAAGAGACGGGCTTCAACACTCCTCTTTGCACTTTAGCTGCAGTTGCGCCCATGCATGCACGCAGTCCCCCACCCCCCCCTTTCTCTTTTGCCTCAACTGAAACCTGCCTGCCCTAGGAAGCTCTAGGCATTTGCCATCCCCACCCCTGCAGCAGGCAGTCCAGAGCTTCTCTGGGAAAGTACACAACCATGCAGACTGGGACCATGAATAAAAGATTGGTTTTCTGAGATACAAATGGCCAGTCTTTAACAAATATTTATAGCTCTCAATGTCAAAGTGTATTTGTCTGCAAATTTGACCAACTTAAACGTTTTGATTCCTGATTAAAACCAACTAGTAACCTACAAGTTGTGTCTATATGTGTGTGTACACACGTGCGCATGTTTCTCTAGAAATATAGGGAAAGGCACATTCAGTTTCTCTGTTATTCTCACTCTCCTAACTGTCATTGTAAAAGGGTTCAGGGGGTTCAAAGAAGTCTCTCTACTCAGATCTTCCTGGTTCTGGACCTGCCTAGCTCTTGACACATCACTGACAAGAATTTAAGGATGCTTCAGGTTTTGACAAAGAAAGAATTTCATTAGAAAGTGAAATCAGGAGGCTGAGGCAGGAGGATCATGAGTTCAAAGCCAGCATCTGCAAAAGCATGGCGCTAAGCAACTCAGTGAGACCCTGTCTCTAAATAAAATACAAAATAGGGCTGGGGATGTGGCTCAAAGGTTGAGTGCTCCTGAGTTCAATTCCAGTACCAAAAAAAAAAAAAAAAAAAAAAAGTGAAAGGTGAAGACAGGAATTCTCAAAGCTGAATTTGGGCTATCTTGAGAGTGAGAAGCACTTTTGGGGGGTCTCCTGCTCCCTGACCTTTACCCTTTGGTCCTGGAAATTTAACCTTCAGCCTCACTGGCAAGTGCTAAACCATGAACCCCATCCCCAGCACTTTTTATTTTGAGACAGGATCTTCCTGAATTTCCCAGGCTGACTTTGAACTTGTAATCCTCCTGCCTCAGCCTCCAGAGACCCTAGGATTATAGCCCACCTGACTTGGCTGTTATTTTGAAGGAAACTGGAGGGGTGCACATGGGAGGGATGTGGGAAGCTGTCAGTCTGGTGAATTCGGTTCTTTGATCCTGGGTCACAAGTGTCTGGGTGCTCTCCAGGAACCTCAGGTTGGCATTGTCTCCTCTGTCTAGATAATGTTTGGAATGTGCCTGTATTATAGGTTTCTTAAAGTATGTCATCTAACCTGAAAATATTAGATAGGCTAACAGGAATGTTAATTTTAATTAAAATGAGGTAATTTGGGGTGAATTTACAATAACTCTAAGATTCGTAAATATCTCATAAATTTGGGAATGTCAGCCCTGGAGGAGAAACAGGTTTGGGGAGTAAGTCTGATCATGGGCCTTTTAGATTTACAGGTCCGGTCTACGTTTCCTCTGCTTTTATCTCCTTTCTAGCTATATTTGTTCTTTCTATTTTGAAATGACACAGAAGACTTCTGTGACCAAATATGTGTGGGGTTTACCCCACACACTGAGCAAGCAATTCATTCTGCAGAGTACATGAGCTAGGTGTCCTCTGACTCGATTCTGTTCTGTCACTATCCCTGGAGATGGCATCGGACCTTGCAGATCGAGGGCTCAGCCTCAAAAACTGCCATTCCCCCCAACTTCCGAGGCCAGTTGCAAGGCCCAGGTTGTGCCAGTTCTGACTGAAAAGCTATAAATCCGGGTTCCCACAACCCCCTCTTTGGGCTTAGTTAATGTGCTGGAGCAGCTCACAGAATTGGGAAAAATGCTTAACTCATTTACAGGTTTTATCATAAACAATATTTCAGAGAATAGTGACGAACCCCAGATGGAGAGGGGAATAGGACAAGACACATGGGACCATGATGTTTCTGGTGCACCACCCTCCAGGAACCTCCAAGTGTTCAGAAACTCTCCAAACCCAGTCCTTTTGGGTTTTTTGGAGGCTTCATGAATAGGTATTAAATCCTTCACCATTCATGATCAAGTTAACTTTGAGCTCCTCTCCTTCCCTGGAGGTGGTAGTCCCAACCCTCTAATCCTGACTGGTTTTTCCTGTGACCCCCATTTGGAAGCTTCTGAGGGGTTTTCAGCCCTCAGTCAACTCATTAGCACACAAAAAGACACTATCACTTTGGCGATTCCTAGGATTTCAGAAGCTGTGTGCCGAAGAAACTGGGCAAAGACAAATATATATTTCATGGTGTCATAGTTTCCCTGTCTTTTAAAATATTTATGGCTATGCTGGGCATGGTAGCACATGCCTGTAATCCCAGTGGTTGGAGAGGCTGAGGCAGGAGGATCACAAGTTCAAAGCCAGCCTCAGCAACAGCAAGGTGCTAAGCAACTCAATGAGATCCTGTCTCTAAATAAGATACAGAATAGGGCTGGAGATGTGGCTCAGTGGTTGAATGCCCCCAAGTTTAATCCCTGGTATAAAAAAAATTTATATATATATATATATATGACTTTGATCCCATTTTTATTTCATTGATTTTTTTAAATTCCATTTTAAAATGTTTCCATTGAATGCAAAATTGAACCACAGCTTGGGAGCCCCAGCAGAATTGGTGGGGCATTCACTGTAAATGCAAATTAACAGGCTTGCCTCATGGGGACTATACGGGTCACCTGACCAAAGATGAAACAGATTTTCTATTTTTATACATGCAAATAATTCAGTGGGGAAAACATGGCCCCAGAGCAGACTGGTCCCATGAATCCTTTCAGGTGGCACTTAGGCATTTGCAAAATAATTCTCTCAGCATCTTCCATCAAGAGGCAAAAAGATAAAAATGATAAAAGCCTTTCCAGTTTCATTACTTGCCTTTTTCACTCCTTCTTCTGAAAAGAAATTTCTTTAAACAATAAGATTTGTTCAGATTCCAAGTATTTAAGACTTGTATTTTGTAGAGATGAAAATGGTTCCGCTGTTGAATCAGTATTCCTGATGTTGTCAGTTGCTCCTCCTTCCTGCCATTTGCAAGTTTTGCTTGGCAAGTGTAATTCTTTCTTAAAGAAAGAATTTATTCTCCCAGATGCCACTGGGGTATTGAAACAGAGGCAGATAAACTTAATCAAGAAGTATTTAATAATTACTCTGTGTTCCAGCACATTCTGACTGTAACACAGCTCCTCAGACTGTTTATAAGTTTGGTGTGGTTCATAAGCCTGTTTTACACAAAACAATTAGAGTAATTTAACCAGGATTATAACCAAATGCTCAGTGAAGTGATTCAGTTCAGTGTGAGTTACAGAGGGGAGGGACCTGTCAGAGAAGACTGAAATAGGTTAGGAGGAATTTGTCGGTAAGTGAAACTGATGCTGGGTCTCAAGGATGGAAAATTTGAAGTGGGAGAGGGAAGAGAGAAGGAATATTGGGTGCTTTGGGGACAATCGGATGAACCTGACTGGAACAAAGGATTTGTGAGAAGTGGTAGTATATTAACCAAAATGGTGCTGCTGCTGCTGCTTTTTCTTTCTTTCTTTCTTTTTAATAAATCAGAAAAAAATATTATAATGCATAGACAGTTTTTATAATGTATAGACTGTGGGGAGGAATTTTTGAAAGTGATACTGTCAAAAAAAAAAAAAATCTGAGCGGCTCAGGAGGCTGAGACAGGAGGATCACAAGTTCAAAGCCAGCCTCAACAAAAAGCAAGCCACTAAGCAACTCAGTGAGACTCTGTCTCTAAATAAAATACAAAATAGGGCTGGGGATGTATGTGGCTCAGTGGTCGAGTGCCCCTGAGTTCAATCCCTGGTACCAAAAAAGAAAATCTGAGATGAGTGTTTCTGTCACATGGAAGTTGTAAGTTGATCCAAAATAGTGCCCAAAGTAGTGTATCTTTACAGGAGCATTAGGTAGGACTCTGCCATCGTGGTGAGAGTCATATTTTAGGAAAATTTTCGAGTCAGGATACTCTTCCCCAAGGTTGCAAAGCTTTTCTGAAGATGTCACTTGAACTCTTTTTAGAGGAGCTTGATAAATATTTCTGTTATCTGTTGCAGACTGTTGCAGCACAGGGATTGTGCCAGCTCTGTGCACTGTCATCCCTAAGTGCTAACACAGCACTTGGCACGGAGCAGTCAGGCAGGCAGTATTTAATGTTGAAAAACCCAGGAATGGTATTCAGGATAAAGAGGAAGGAAGACGCATTGCAGTTAATACAGGCATAAGAGATATTAAAAACGGTGTTCTTATTCACCCAGCAAACTGTGGCTAAATAGTAGAAAATAAATGAGGAGAAACAATGTATCTTAGAACGTTCGAATTTCTTCTAGTCTTGGAGCCAAATAAGACAATTGGAGATTAAAAGCTGCAGGTCAGAGAGGCAGAGCCGTTCCTATTTTCCTGTGCTTTTGCAGGAAGTGCATTTTATAGAAAAGTCAGAGAGGAACTGAGGGGAAACAGAGAGCTCTGAGCTGGGGAATTCATAGCAGCCTGACAGACACCCAGGGGCTGCCTCTCAAGCTAGCCCTTCACCCTCATGGGCTGCTCCACGGGACCCTGAAGTCACTGGCCAGCCTGTCACAGGGTTTGGGAGGTCACACTGATGAGGACAGCACATCGAGCTGGAGTCTATGATGGTAAGACTTTCCCATTCTTTGACTGAAGCATTCATTGTTTGAGTCTAAAGCCAATCTTTTACTTCCTCTTGGTGATTTTTAAATGATGTATAGAATTTTTTTAATTCATTTATGCTTTCAGAGCATTAATGTTATTCTTTAAAACTCTCCTTTAGGTCTTCTCCATATCATTATTAAATTTAGTAGTGAATCTGCCCAATCCCCAGACTTGATGGTGGGAGTGTTTGCTGGGATTTAAAGAGCTAGTCTCAAACTGCATGCTGGTATCATTTGTGTTTTCAGATCTTTAGCTCCAGAGGCAGAAAGCTCTCTGCCTAGTGTAGGTTAACTAAACCAAAATCAGGCAGTGAGAATGAAAATTTGCCTCAGCCACTCTGTAAACTGTGCTGTCATCTGAGGGTTCTAGCAACCATGTGAAGTTGGAGATACCCGTCTCTGCCACACGCTGGGGCATGGCCTCCATTAAGGATTGCGGACATTCTGGAAGCTCTGGGGGTATTTTTAGATGAGGCTTGTTCCTATGAATGAGGAAGTCTGGCAGATGGCTCTTCCGGCTGGATTATTTTTTTCCAGCTTTCTACCAACATTGTATGGAGACCACTCTCAAAAAGCTTTGCTCTCTAAGGACAATGGGGGGAAAAGCCATTCTAAAAGCCCCTGGGCTGCAGCTGCAGGGCTGAATTGGCAGGACTCTGTGCCACTGACTCGTGTGGTTCACACAGCTCCTGTGACCAACAGTGGGAGGCGGGAAAGGAAGTCTGAGCAAGAAGTCGTTTATCACAGGGCGTGAGCAGAGACATCTGTGGAGGCCATACTCTTGCTGTAGCTGATAAGAATGTTATTCCCCAGTTGAAGAGGAAAGACTAGAGCATGTGGTTTACATCCATTGAAGCCATGACATCAGATTTCATTGCATGACAATCAGATTTTATTTTATAGAGGATTTGCCCGGGTTTTATGAGGGACCAATCAAATTAACGTGGATGAGGGAAACATGCCATTTAAAAAAATAAGTATATTTTTACTATACATTGTTAAGTGCACACATATTGTTAGTTGGCCTCACATCTAACGGAACCCTCCATGAGAGCTCAGAAACTTCACCTTTGGGAGATTAAGCCTTTTCCAGGGATTCTTAAGTCTATTGTACACACAGGCTGAAGAATCAAAAACATCTTGATTGTAAGTCTCTGCTTTGATGGCAATCTCTCCTTTCATTTTAAAATTTAATGTGGTTTTGCTCATTCCCTAATTAGAGTGGCAATATTCAAAGAGTGCAGATTGCACAGATTTTCAGGGTGAAAGGTTGGTATTTTTTTTGAAGGGAGTATAACCAGAGATTGAACTCAGGGTCATTCAACCACTGAGTACAACCCCAGCCCTATTTTTTTTTTTTTTTAATTTAGAGACAGGGTCTCACTGATTTGCTTATTAGCACCTCACTTTTACTGAGGCTGGCTTTGAACTCGAGATCCTCCTGCCTCAGCCTCCTGAGTTGCTGGGATTACAGCCCTGCACCACTGTGCCCAGCTGGGTGGAAGGTTTTTGATGCAGTTCATGCAAGAGTTATTTCTCCTAAGATTTTGTTGCTTGAACTCTGTTTGGCTTTTGTTTTGATTCTGTTTGCAGTGTTGGGGATTGAACCTAGGGCCTCAAGCATGCTCGGCAATCCTCTTCTGCATTTGAGCTACACCCCTTGCCCTTCCTAAGATTTTACTGTTAAGGAAAAGTGTCACCCAGTGTGTATTAGAAAGCATGTTCCCTTCCCGTGCACACCTGAGCATTCTCAGTGCCTGTTCAATTTCAGCTGCCTGGTGGGAATCTGAGCTTCATGAACTTTTCCAGTAGGGAAGCAGCAGTCATATCCCCAGAATTCTACTCTAGGCCAGGATACTAAGATTTACCAAACTATACAGGGGAAGGGTCTCTGCCTTCCCAACACAGGTGCACACGTGCCATACAGAGAATGTATATCCTGTAATGGAGACTGCTTTTGTCTGTGTTCATGTAGTGAGCATCTTCAGGGCTGTGACTTCTCCCTTATGAAGACCAGATTTAGGATTAGACCCAAAGTCCCAGACAAATTGCATCTCTTCCCATTCTCGAGGCCATCCTGAGGCAGGGCTCTCACTGAGCGTGTGGGAGGAGATTCCTCCAAGTTACTCTGTGCCTTTCAGAAGCTCAATGAAGGATTAATTGGCATAGCCATCTCCGGACTCACTCAGACTCTAGTGAAGTCATTCCTACTAGACACATTCATTTATCAAGTACTTCAATCATCCAATGAAGTTCTAAAAATAGTTCAACTAACACTCAGATGTCTCAGAATTTTTCCAATACTAACATTTTGCATTTGTGTGTGTGTGTGTGTGTGTGCACGCACGTTGGGGATTAAACCTAGGACCTTTACATGCTAAGCACACACTTCCTCCACTAAGCTAACACCCCCAGCCCTAGATTTAAAAAAAATAAATAAAATATTGCTGATAAAGTGAAAGATTCCTTTATACCCAATTCTCATTTTAATTTCCCACTGCTCCCCGGAGCAATTACTGACTTAAAGTTGATGAGCATCTTTTACATTTTGTTATGTGGATCTACAAAAATATTTATTACTATGTGTTTTGAAAATGTATATAAATGGTATCACATTATACATGAGTCTTTTTAAACTACTTTTGAGTTTTAACATGTTAAGATTTTTGTTCCATATTGACACATAATCCATTCTATTTATTTTTGACTGTTATATAATATTACACTATGAGACTGTACCATAATTTGTCTATTCCTGTTTTGATGGACAGTTAGATTGTTTATGATTTTAATTTTAGTATTTGTAACACTAAACACATCCTTGTCCATGTATTTGAAAATTTCTCTAGCTTTGTACTGTGTAGTATGGTAGTCACAAGTTAAAAATGTGATTAGTCCAATTTTCAGTGTGCTGCCAATGAAAAATATATACCAGATTTTGAAGACTTAGAATGAAGAAAAGAATAGAAAAATCTTATTAAAAATTTTATATTGATTATGTGCTGAAATAACTATTTTTGAAATTTTGTGTTAAATAAAACACATAACCATTTTAACATAAAAATTAATATCACTTTTTTTTCTTTTGGTGCTGAGGATTGAACCAGGCCTTGTGCTTGTGAGGCAAGCATTCTACCAACTGAGCTATATCTCCAACCCTCACCTATTTTTTAAATATTTTTAGATATGACTACTAAGATGTTTTAATTACTTAACTGATTTGCACTATATATCTACTATACAAGGTCATTCTAGACCAGGAGTCAGTAACTCAGGGACCACGGGCCAGCCATCTGTTTTTTGTAAATAAAGTTTTATTGGAACGCATACACATTCATTTAGATAATGTCTGTAGCTGCTTTCCTGCTACAGCAGCAAGTCAAGTAGTCACAGTCTATATGGTTCATGAGCCTCAAATACTTACCTTTTGCCTGTTTAAGGGGAAGTCTTGATCCTCATTCTAGAGTAATGATTTTTAAACTTTCTTTAAAAACATGACCCACAAAAATCTATCTTTAATATAATTAATATCAATTAATTAAATGTATTTATAAATAATGTTAATTATATTTTTGCATTTATTTATAGATATATTTATATTATAGCAAATAAATTAATAAATATTTTTAATATTAATATATTTTCTACAGGAAACATATTTAATATTATGATCCCACACAGACACAGCTGAAACAAAAGTTTCACAATCCTTACTTTATTTATTTTTGTATTTTCAAGGATATATATACTTCAGAATGGAGTCACTGAGTAACAGGAATGTGCACATTTAACTTTCAGGATTCATTAAAGTGTCAGCCTCTGTGAGAATGTGTGTGTGTGAGAGAGAGAGCAGTCACATGCACGTGAGCTAATCTGTGGTCCCACAAATGGAACAAGAAAATTCCCATTTCTTGTATCCTTAACCATACCTGGTATTGCTAGTCTGATCTGTGTGTGAAATGAGATTTGTTTTGTTGATAATTGGTTACTAGTAAGGTCAATCATTTTTTCTTGTGTTGACTGGCCTTTCATGTTTCTTCTTTTATGAATTGCCTTTCCCTTTTTAAAATGGCTCATTTGTCTATTTCTTACATTTGTAGGCATTTTTTTCTATATTTTGAGTACTGATGCTTTCTTTATCAGTCATGTGGATTGCAAAAATGTAGGTTGCCTACTCTGAGCATTATTTTTTTCACCTTCTTTATAAGGCTTTACATTTTTTCAGACAGGAGTTTTACATTTTAAAGTAGTGAAATTTTTCCTTTAGGGTTCTATTTATAGATCTTATTTGAGAGATCCTTTTTTCTACTCAAAGGTTGTAAAGATCGTCTCTCATATTTTTAACTAACAAATTTAAAATTATATATATATATTTCCAATCAAAAGTCACACTTGTGTATGGCATAGGATGTGGCACTGCTCTCTTTTTCACTTCTGTCTTAAATAGCTGGTGTGAGATACAGGAACTGACCTGTCTCTGTTCCCAGCAGTGTGGTGGTGCTGTTTCTCACACAAGTTCCTATACATGGGGTCTGTTTCTTGGCTCTCCGCCAGAGCATTATCAGTTCTAGATGGATCAAAACCAAATCTTTAGTGATGTCACTTACACTGTGGGTAAGCCTTGGGCCTCAATGCCTTTATAGAAAGTTTTAATGACCTTTCAGGGATCACATAATCCTTATCTTGTAACAATTACACCAGTTAATTTAAAAGTAGAAAAAGTTACTCAATTCATTCTGCAGTTCTGATTTAACCAATGTATCAAAACTGGACAAAGAAACAACAGGAAAGGAAAATTACGGACTAGTCTCTATTTGAATGGAAATGTAAAAATCCTAAAATACTAGTAAAACTAAGTCCAGCAATGGAGAGTAAAAGAAGTTTATGCAAAATGTGCAACCATAGTTTTATTTAAGAAAAGTTATTAATAACATCACATGGTTCCCAGTTTTTACATTTTTATGTGTCAGTTAAAGATGACCACTGAGCCACATCCCTAGCCCTTTTTAGTTTTTATTTTGGAACAGTCTTGTTGATTAGGGCCTCACTAAGTTGCTGAGGCTGGCTTTGAACTCACGATCCACCTGCCTCAGCCTCCTGAGTCACTGGGATTGAGAACAAAGTGCTAACTGCTTCATATAGCTTTCTGGTGTGCATCTCGATAATAGTATATTCTAGTTTAGAAGCCAGGGTTGGGAGTTTCTCCCTTGGTGACTTTCTGGACCTGGAGATAAGACCCTACAGATGATTTGGAGAGGCAAAGTATTTGGTTTCCCCTAGAGCCAGCTTCTATCCTAGATTTAGGAATTGTCGTTATCAGCTTCATATCCTGGCTTCATCTGAAAAAGCCATTATTGATGGATTTGATAAGCATAAAAATATTGTAAGAAACTTTCTATGACTGTAGGTTGCCAAGTGTTAAATTAAAATCATCTACTGCCGTAACATTTCCTAAAGTGTATTTCCAAGATCCCAACAGTGATACTGAAATATAAAGACTATGGTCATATAATATTTGACAGCTTTAAAAGCTTTTTTAAAGTGTGGTTTTAAGGGTTGGGAATTAGAGAAAAGACATGTTTTCTGAAGAGCACTTTTCATGGTAGCAAACAAACTTTCTCCAAACTTTTCTGTTAAGAACAAGGGATTCCAATGACTATGAAAACTAACCTAGAGTCAGCAATATTGAACTCAAAAGAACAATCAATGCATTTTTGCCAGTAAGGTCATACATATTAAATCAGGCAGTTCTGATACCAAATCAATACTGCATTATGTATTTGCTATGTCAGATATTGAGGTATAGATCTGCTGTAGTAGGAATAGGAATGTCATCAGGAAATATCAGTTCAGACAAATGTACATTACCACCTATGGGGAAAGAGCTGGATTGATTACAGTCTGTCTCATTTCTTGGTGAAAATGTCAAATCAGAAGTGAATATTCATGTTCTTGGAAAGTGGGGGAGGAGAAATCAATAAGCTAAACATTCTACCTAGTAATGGAACTGTTTTCTCCAAGTAGAATTGTCTTGTGTTTGTTTGTTTGTTTTTTCTTAAAATTGGTCTTCCCATCTCTGGAATGTTGATAATGCTGTTTTAGAGATAAAACAAAAGATTTTACAAAAAGCCAAAGGGTAGATTCCATAGTTCTAGAATAGGGGTTATAGCCAGGCCTGGTGGTGCCCACCTGTAATCCCAGCGGCTCAGGAGGCTGAGGCAGGAGGATTACAAGTTGAAAGCCATCCTCAGCAACTTAGAGAGGCCCTAATCAATTCAGCAAGACCCCGTCCCAAAATAAAAAATAAAAAGGGCTGGGAATATGGCTCAGTGGTTAAATGCCCCTGAGTTCAATCTCTGGTATAGGAAAAAAAAAAATAGAAATAGGGGTTATGGTAACTCAGTTCTATTTAAGCATTTCATTGGTAATCTGGTTAAAATTTAAGTAATGTTTTCCTTAATTCCAAGGAACAACCTAGACATTTCAATGCCATGGTTATAGACTACCAGGCAAATGAAGAAATCCCATATTTAGAGACCTAGTTTGCAATTCACATGTCTCAGGTTTCAAAAACTACCCAGTCTCATATTTCTCTGTACCTTTATTTATATGATAATGTTTTGATTTTTCTTGTAGGAATGCAACACATGATATAAGAGATGACATAAATGTTTTGGTAAATGGGGTCAGAATGTGAAGCAGTTCCTCCCAAGTCAGGACTTTGGTGCTTGTTGTAAACTCTCTCTAATCCCACTCAGGAAATCTGCCATCCATGTTCATAAGATTTCAGACGAATCCCTGTTCTCTCTCCCCCAGATGTATATACATATTTGTGTGTGTGTGTGTGTGTGTGTGTGTGTGTGTGTATATATATATATATATATTTTTTTTTTTTAACTTGCAGGCATTGGCCAGGTTTCAAGAGCATAGGAGGTTCATGACCCATCACCCTAGTCTCTGAATGGAAACCAAGTGGGTTATTTTTATTGTTTGTTCTTACCTTTTCCAGGCACCTTTTAAAAATGAACAAGAGCAGCTCTGATTTGGAAAAAGTGAGCCAGAGCTCTGCAGAGAGCCTCAGCCCGTCCTTCAGGGGTGTCCCCATCAGCTTCACCACCGGCTCCACAGACAGCCTGGCCTCAGACTCAAGGACCTGCAGTGATGGAGGTAATAGACTGGCCTTTTGGTGAAGAGGTTCAGATTCCCCTGGATCTACAAGGCGGGTCTGAGTTGACTGCTGGGATTTAAAAGGGTTAAGCAAGACCTATTGCCTTGACCTGCTTCCTCCTCCAAGGAGCAGTTAGTTCCCCAGTGAATACATGATAGCCGCCTCATCCCTATTGCCCTCTCTAATCCAAAGTGCATTGGCATGGCAACAGGGTGGGAGGGGGTTGGAGTTGGGAGCATGCACAAAGGCTCCTGATTCCTTGGGTAACCAGCCAGCTGTGTCTGCAGGTGTACTTCCTCCCCTGAGGGTTAGCTCTAAGGGGACTGGGTGCACACCAACCACTGGTCTCATCCTCTGTTTTTCTCTCTGTCTCATTTCTCTCTGTGTCTCATTTGCATGTACACGTGTACAAGCTTACATGGACACAGCAGGTGTTTACATAAATGTTTGCTGAATTAAAGCATGAAGGCTTCATTAGGTCCATGCCACCTTTGTAGATTAGACTTTATAGTATAATAAATGGGTCTTGATGGGGCACCTTCCTAAAAAAGGAACTGCTGATTCTCTGTGCCTGTGGCATGGATGGGTAGTATTTAAAACCTCTCACCCTTTCAGCCTTCTTTGTGTGTGCCCTCTCCTGTGTTTCTGTGTTTTAAACATGTGCTAGTATGGCTTTTTTTCTCATTCCTATTTCAGTACTTCTTCCCAGTAGGCAATTCTGGAGTAGAGGGTTCCATTGTAATTCTACTGTTGGCAACATTTTTCTATCCAAAAGATGAGCACTGGCTAAGATAAAAGCATGTGTTATAAGTCAGACTATAATGTGTTCTGATGGGAAACCTCTAATAGCTCTCACTTAAAAACAGGAAATATTTTAGTCTTGATTTTGGGGGAAGGTAGCAAAATGCAGATTTTTCCGGGCTCCTATCTTCTTCCTTTTCCCATCCCATTGTGCAAACATTCAGTGAGGCAGATTACTCGCTGAAATGTTGGGCATCTGAACCATGATCCCCTGTGATAGTCAGCTCTGCTCCACTCTTTGGAGGACAGTGACCAATTCCAAGAGTGTGATCCACAATGGTCCCTTCTGTGGTGGCCATGAGAACTGGAGTTCACTTCCTCACCACTTTGCTTCTCAGTAAGTCACGATGTCTGTTCTCAGGGCTCTTAAGGACTAGCCAGGAAAGATAAGATTAAAACACATGACACATGGGTGCGTCGGACAACATGGGAAACTGGGCTGCCCACAGCATGAAGGCTTATGCAGGCTTCCAGAGCCCAGAGACCTGCTGAGCACCAAGGGAGGGTTTGGGAAAGGGTTTTTGAGAAAATGGGACTTCAGCTCCTGTCTGCAGTATGGTTGGGATTGAGGAGGTGGGGGTCAAGAGGCAGAGGACTTTTCAGGTTATAGAAACAATAGAGGAACCCAAAGCACAGGGTGGCAGTGCAGAGTGGGAAGGGAAAACCAACTAAGGTGCAGAGGTGAAGACAGGCGCAGGAAACATGGGAACATGGGACGTGAGGCTGGACAGAAGCCAGGACTGGATTGTTCAAGGCTCTCAAAGCTAGTTTGTGGGGTAGGACATAGAGAGCTGCAGGGGACTTCAAGCCACAATGGAGTCACCCAATTAAGAGAGTTTTTCTTGTTAGTTTCTGAATAACATGAACTAAAAGGAATGTATCTTCCTGGTTCTTTCTTTATCACAAGTTATTCAGTGGAAAAGCACTTCAAAATGTAGGTTCCTACATCAACAAGAGATGTGTACCTTGTCACCAGACGCTGAGCCTTAGGGGCGAACCATTTCTCCGTGCTGCTCTTTCATATAGCTCTGTACCAGAACCAGGGTTGGAAACTGGCAGGAGACCAAAGGTATTCTTTCTCCCTTCATTCACGTTTGCACCATGAACCAAGGCAGCTTGCTTTAGGTCTGTATTAAACAATTATCTGTCAGTCCCTTGAGTTGTTACTTACTTTTCCTTTGTAGCTGAAATATTTACCCAAGAATATTTATTCTTGACTTGTATTACAACTTGATACCTGGTAGTGAAGCTGAGACCATGGATCAGAATAAAAGTAGAGTCAGTTCCAGTGAAATTGCTCAAAACTAAAATGTAACGTTTAACTTCCCTAGTGGTATACGTAAAGAGAAAAGATACCCTTAGCACGTACATTTATTTGTCAGTAAGAATTCACTAATGAGAACTGAATTTTGTTGACTTTTTATATCCACGGTATGGGCTGGACTAGGTGAGCTGAGAGAGTCTTCCGGGGCATATCATCATAGTGGTTTGTATAAACTTCTTGGAAAATTATCAGGGTTAGTGTTTAAAGCGGGTGATCTGCTACTCAGGTTTTGTGGCTAAAAAAAATAAAATGTATAAGAAAAACAACCAAAATCTTTAACTTTGTTATATTTCGAAATCAGGAGTTTACCCATTTTTTTATGGTAAAGAAATAGAATTTTTTTAATCAATGTTAATTTCACCTCTTTCTACTTGTATCAGATTTTGTAGTCCTCCCAGCACATCTGTTACCCCATTTGTCCATGGGGCAGTTTGGTTGAATAGGGAGTCAACTCTGTGGAAGGAAAAACCCATCTAAGCAGTTGTTTGTCTGCTTGGTTTGGGAGGACAGACTGCATGCAAAAGCTGCCCAGAGGGAGATTATCTGTGGTAGGTGGACGTGAGAGGGAAGATGGACAAATGAACATCAGAAATGGTCCTCAGAAGACTCTTATGCTTTTAATTAGTCATTTTTACTTATTTATTCATTTATTTTGGTACTGGGAATTTAACCCAGGGGCGCTTCACCACTGAGCCACATCCCCAGCCCATATCCCCATCCCACATCCCCAAGATGTCTTGCTAGGTTGCTGAGGCTGTCTTTGAACTTGCAATCCTCCTGCCTCAGCCTCCAGAACCATGGAATTGTAGGCATGCACCACCACGCCCGGTTTCAAGTTGTTTCTTTTAAGTACACAAGCCTAATGTCACATTAAGATAATTCCCCTCTTTGATTTAGGATGACATTAAAATTTAGTTAACATGTATTTGTGGATATCAGGAGATAAGATTAATTACAGTTGTCTATTTAACTGAAATGATTGGTACTCACGATAGAGAAGAAAGAGGTCTGACTCACAGTGAGCAGGTATAAACCCACGAAAAGACAAGTGCCAGGGCACTCCTGCTGTTCTTATTTTTAGAGAAAGCAAACCAGAGCTAGAGAAAGTTAATTATATATTGTGGCAGTCATCAGCTCGTTTTTCTCAACAATCATGCCAAACAGAATTTCTATACATACATTAATCATCCGATAGATATGTGTTGAACACAGACTATATGCTGGGTATAGTTCAGCCTGCTGAAGATCCAACAGTGGAAAGAACTCTCCTGTCCCTTCTGTCTTGGGGCAAGTAGCTGGTAAGTCAGGTGGCAGTAAATTCTGTGGAGGAGAAATCCAGCCAGGAAGGAGGTAGGCAGGGGGGGAGTCCCTATCAAAAGGAGAGACGGGAAGTCCACAAAGATCAGACCTCAGTTAGAATAAGTGACAGTTTGACCTTCAGCAAGCACTGGCTCCCCTTCTCTGAGTCTCATCTGTGACTTGGTAAGAAAAAATTCTATTTTTAAAAAGAAGATTCTGGAAAAGGCATCTAAAACTCTCTATTTAGACTCAGTGTATTTTCTAACTAGTGAACAGGCTTATTAGAGCCCTTAATATTAAATTCACTGTTTGAGTCTAATATAGTACACTGGTGTTTAGCCTAATACAGAAGGTATACCTTATCCAAGAAGGTAAACTGAATCATGGATTCTCTTCTGGTAAATCTGTTACTGAAGGATAAAGGTTATATTCCAGAGGAAAGGGTATATGTCAGACTTTTGGTGTCCTGAGCTGCAATATTAGCAAAGTGACGCTTCATCTTAAACTATTCTCATCTGAAGCTATTATCTTTAAACTGAGTTTTAAACTACATTGCATCAATCAAGTTAATATGAATATGATAAAAATTCAAACAATACAGAAAAAATACGAAATGAAATGTGAGTCATGGGAACCCTCATCCCACCTCTTTCTACCACTTTGAACATTTTTTATATTTTCCCAGAATTTTTTTTTTGGAGAGGCGGAGGTGCATACAGGGGATTGAACCTAGGGGCACTCAAGCACTAAACCACATCCCCAGCCCTATTTTGTGTTTTATTTAGAGACAGGGTCTCACTGAGTTGCTGAGTGCCTCGCCATTGCTGAAGCTGGCTTTGAACTCACAGTCCTCCTGCTTCAGCCTCCTGAGCCACTGGGATTACCTCTCCCCACCAGAAGTTTTTAATCTATATTTGGGGATATCATAAAATTCAGTTCTACTCATTTTTATACTTAATGTACTTTGAAGTCTTTCAGAAAGGAGATCTACCTTATTTTTTAAAATCACTGTATATATTTTTATTGGATGAATTGGTGAGACCCTTCTATTCCAAAGCATGTTTAGATTTTCATTACAAGACTGTAATAAGATCCTGCAATGTCTGTTGGCTGAATTTGGCAAGCACCTCTGTAAGACAAATTCTTAAAAGACATTGAACTGATCACAGTGGATATGTGTTTCAAATTGATATTACCAAATTAACCTCTAAAACGTCAGTTTGCCTCTCTGTCAACAATATATGGGGGCTGGGGATGTGGCTCAAGCGGTAGTGCGCTCGCCTGGCATGCGTGCGGCCCGGGTTCGATCCTCAGCACCACGTACAAACAAAGATGTTGTGTCCGCCGAAAACTAAAAAATAAATATTTTAAAAAAAAAAAAAACAATATATGGAAAGTGCTTTGAATGAACTTTTAACTCTTTTGGAAGAAACTGCTTAATGATCAAGTCAAACAAGACATTGAAAGATCACAATTCAGAACCACAGTTGAACTACAGATAGGGCCTGAGAGGTACCTAGGGCCTGTTTTCCTGGCTTTCCATCTTTTGCATGTAAATCACATTCTCCTCTTGATTATTGTTTCCTGGGATGATTAAGTGGTCTGGAGAGATTCCTCACAAATGCCACATTTCCATTTAGTTGTAAAATGTTAATAACATGCTTCCAATTTCAGACCACGTTTATCTTCTTGAAAAAGCAAAGCATTCTTTTAAAAGGAATGCTGAGCCTGTTCTGACTGTAGACCCAAACAAAAGGTTGCACAATTTTCCTTAGGAGGAAAAAGTTACAAGTGGAGCTCCAGCACCCCTCACCCTCACCCTTCACGTCCCCTGAGGGGAAACCCAGGGAACTGGCAGAAACCTGTATGACTGCCACTTCATGTTGACAGTAGCAGGTTGCCTACACGGATGGCTCTTGTTTCCTCACCTCTAATGTGAGGGGACTGAACCAGGCCACAGGGCCTAAGAAAGTTTTCCTTCATCCACTTTGTTCCCAGTGCCTTGCACTTAGTGTGTGCTCAAGAAACACGGACTGATAGGTGGACGAATCTATATAGCCATTTGCTGCTATACAAACTGGTATCCTCATTAAAAAAATGGATCCATACAATATTCCAATAATTCGGTTTGCTTTATCTTAGTCAAAGTTGGAGAAGAGTCAAACCAAAAGCGAAGAATTTGGGGAAACCATGGGGATTGTGTCTTTTGCCTCTTTCTTTGCTCTGACCCAGCTGCCATGAGGCAGCAGAACCCTGCACAGAGGGAACCCAGCACTCATGCATATGGCTCAGAAGCTCAAAACACAGCGACCACTTCCTCTGTAAGCCCAGTCCTCATTTGGCTGTAGAAGCAATGTAAGTGCCTATCAAAACCCGAAAAGGAGGACTCTTTCCTAAGGTAAACCACACGGTACCACGTTTGAACTTGTGCTCTGCGTTTAAACTGTTCTTCCCAACCACTGAAATCCTGATTAGTCAGTCTTCTTTGCCTTCTAAACATAAGAACACAAAACGAGTACACATTTCCCTCAGCCCTTTTAAGATTCCACACTGAGCGCTGTAGGTGGTGGGTGGTTTCCCACTAGAAACGCTGTCTCTTCTCCAAAGCACATGCACTAAGGAGATGCCAGTGCTTTTCTCTCTAGGCCCTTCCTATAGATGTAGAATTGGAATTGAAACGAAAACTTAGGAACTGGTGTTTGGAACCTCTGACCCAATTAGTACGCAAAATCGTTAAAAACTTCCCAAAGAGATGACCAAGACATAGTCATAGTTACCAGGAAGGTTTCTCACCGCCCCCACCCCATCCTTAATTGTAAGCCAGAATTTGGGGACAGTGATCTGACAGCAACACATAACCAGGATATAGTTATATAGATGAATTAGTTTGATGTCCCTTTTGGCTGCTGGCCAAAGTTGGTGTTTTTTTTGTTTGTTTGTTTTGGTAGATTTTTTTGAACCAGTGGTTTGCCTATGAATTTCAAACTATTTCGGTGTCAGGGCATGTTTATTCTCTCTTCCTGGCTTTTCTAAATTCAGAGTGTAGCAGCTGCTGCATATAGTAAGAATTCAGCCCCTGCCTCGCCCATGGCTATGTTTATGAAGGATTAGTTCCTCAGTCAGAGTCAAGAACAGTGCCCTTTGATCCTGGAGAAGACAGCCACTGCTGGTCACTGGTGGAGACAGACGGGCCACATGTTAGCATCTGTTTCAAAGTAGCCCAAAAAATATTAACACCTGAGAAGTTACAGGATACTGAGGTCCCTGGTGGGGAAGGAGGCTCTCAGTGAATTGCAGCCTTCTGACCAGTTGAGCTTCCAGAAGTTCAGAAGCCTGCGTCAGGCCGGAAGATAGGCGTGCTTGTAACAGACTAGGGTTTCCTCACTTCCTTCCCTCCTTCATTTCTTCCTTCCTTTCAGTATAATAATCCTGATGTAATATGTAATATGAAATTCCATGTAATACGGGATATGTAGACATGATTCCCAGTTGTAGGTGTGAAGTCCACATGTCCCATGAGCCCCAAGGCACTAATAAGGTTTGTAGAATTTCCGGCTTTCCCCTCTGTTGAGCAAGGGTGTGATCGCGGAGTATTTCTTACATGGGGCCGTCCTCTGATTAGTAGTACGTGCATCATGGAGTTATTGTTGGAAGATGCTCATAGTATATATCTAAGAAATAAAGAAAAAAAATGGTATGAAAAAAAAATGGTATGAATTAACTATGTAAATGAACACCGTTAATTCATGAAGCCATGCCTCCCTCCTGATACCTAGAGCTCCTTGCCAGATTGACCCCAGAAGCTCCCAGGTTTAGATCTGATTGCAGCCACTGGCCAGCAGAGTTCCCACGGGAAGGCAAGAGAACACTGCGTAGGGTAAGGGAGACAGGCCCTCCTCCAGCTGCCTGAGCACATAGTTACTGCTCTGGGCCCTACTGTAAAGTCTGTAGCAGAAGTTCTTGATTCTCTTGGGTGATATAAGAAATAAGAAACATTAAAGATTATTTTTTAAAGATGCCTGCTATTCATAAAGATTAAAAAGTTTTCCAGCAGCAAGCTGTGGGAACTAGAGATAGAGGGAGGAACTGTGGATGCATGATAACCATCTGCCTACAGGTATTTTTATTTTGGACCAGCTTTTCAGACAAAATGCATGTTGGGAGAGACTGAAAATGGAGAGTGGCTATAATTATAGGCTATTAGTGCTGCAAGGGGGGGCCTTTCCAATGATGCAACCTGGTCCTTTTTTTAATGAGGAAACAAAGCCAGGTAAGGCCACCAAGTTAGGTTAGGGTTCATTCGCCACTTGCCTGCAAATCAGGGCAGATGCAGAAAGGGGCACGTTGGAGGCATCCAGAAAGCTGACAGGACCCCACCAGTAAAGATGGGGAAATAAACACAAAGCTTAAAGAAGGGAGCAGTCAAGAAACTGGTATGTTTGAGAGCCTCTTCCAGACCAGGAGTCCTGTTCCCGGGCAGACTACCCTGTTACTAAAGGCTTGATTAAAGCACCCACTGGGTGCTGGGCTCCTGCTCCAGTCCCAGCCTCCACTTCTGGTTTCTGCCATGATGGTAATTGAGAATCAGGCGTCTCCATGGGAATAGTGTCTACTGCCCAGAAGGCTGAAGACTTGGGAAATGGTGTACTTTTGCCTTTTCCCACCCTCTTGCTTATCAGAGCTGGGAGAATGCATAGGGTGGAGAGGATTTCTGTGCTTGGGTGTCTTCTTCCTGGTCTCTTTAGCCTAGGACAGCTAGTAAATGGGCCTCCTTTCTCAGCCTCTTCTGCAGAGGGAGGAGGGAGAGGAAGTGAATCATCTGTTCACGCTGCTGACCAAGCTCTTGGAGCAGAGGCGCTTTCCTGGGAAGCCCGGGACTGGAGACCTGTGAACTTCCGGGTCTCAGAGCCCACTGAGACCAGCAGAGAGTGGCGTCTCCACTCTTCCTCGGGCTGTTCCTTGAACACACTCTCTTCTGACTATTAGAGAGAAATTCCTGGGCATGTCAAGCTGCTGGTTAGAGTATGCCTGTGCTGCCTGATTTATTATTAACCTGAGTCCTCCTGGAAGGGACATAAATCACTCACTCAGCCTTGCTGGCAGGAGCTCTGCCCACCCTTAGCAAAGCAAGGAGAAATGGGAAAGCGCCTGCTATGGTCATGATAAGCCACTAGCAAGCCAGAGTGGTTACGACAAGGAGTGGGTGAAGAGGAGAGGAGATGGAGCCAGGGAGGGTGGTGTTATGCAGCTGGCCTGACAGTCTTGCTTGCTTGACTGCTGGGGTTCTCAGCCTGAATACACAGGATGCATGCACCAGCTCTGTCCTCCTGTGAACTTTGCATTCAGGGCTATACTAGGCAGGCTGTCACACACTGATGCCGCATCTGAGAGGCTGGGGCAGGAATGTCAGCATTCTTTGCCCTGAGCCCAGAGGACACGGGCATCTGACATGCTCCCAGGGGGCCCCTTCCCTCCATGGAGTGTCCCAAGGAAGGAGACCCAGTCTTGATCTGAGGGGCTTTAGTGAGGCCCCCAATGTCCCTATTTGGGTTGGAGAAAACCAAAAAGGTTCAGTGAAACCCTAGAAAAGTCAGGGGCTTCCTTTCCCAGTATTTCTCCCCTTGTTAGTCCTGTGATTTGTGTTTTTTTTAATTGTTGTTGTCTGTATTTTCTTTGTTTTTTTCCTGGTCTCACTGCTAGGACAGCAGAGGTAAAGAGAGGTACTAAATGTCCTGCCCTTTAGGTGACCTGTCACAGTAGACTAAATATGAGGTATACATCCTAAGTACTCATTGCTTTGAATCTAAGACCCATGTTTTTATTCACAGTTTAAGATTCAGGATAATAGGATGCATTTTACAACATATGAATAATGTTAACATTTCTTTTATCCCCCCTCAAAAGCTGTTATTAAAATGGTGGAGACGTCTTATAGTCAGTTCTTTGAAGGAAATGAGTATTTTTGGTTCTTGGGATTGAACCCAGGGACACTAAACCACTGAACCACATCCTCAGCCCTTTTTATTTTTTATTTTGAGACAGATTCTAATTTGCTGAGGCTGGTTTTGATGTTATGATCCTCCTGCCTCAGCCTCCCAAACTACTGGGATTACAAGTGTGCATTTGTGCCCAGTTTATATATATTTTTAATTTTAATTATTGTTTCATTGTGAAATATGTATTTCATACATTGATATAAAAAATGTGGTTCAGCAGTCCATTTTGCTATCAGTGTGATGGCTAGACAGGTTGTCTGAATGTCCCCACACTCTTCAGAGATCTGTGACCCTGACTAAACCTCCTCCCAATCAGATTAAGTGTGACTCATGTTAAGCACCCTGGGACCCAACCTGGGACCTTGGAAAGACTTGCTTTCCTTTGATTCATTTCCTTATAAAATCTTCTTACCAAGATATCTATGAACCAACTCTGTCCCCTAAACCAGCAAGATGTTTGTGAAAACTCAAAGAACTACACAATAAAAAGGGAGAAATTTTGCTTTAGGTAAACTGCACCTTCAGTACACCTAACTTAAAAAAAATGTATTCAAACCATACATATTCAGGTTTGCAAAATATTAGAAACAACCAAAGGGCTCATCAAGAGGGCACTAATTAGGGGTTGGGGTTGTGACTCAGTGGTAGAGTGCTCGCCTAGCATGCATGAGGCACTGGGTTCAATCCTCAGCACCACATAAAAATAAAATAAGCATACTGCAACCACCTAAAGCTAAAAAATTAAATATTAAAAAACAGGGACTAATTAAATTATGATACATGCATTGTGATGGTTATGGTATGGTATTCTGAACAGTGGGCACTATTTGCACTCATTTTGTGTAAATGTGTGTGCTCACACTCACACAGACACACTTCTATTTGGATTGTAAGAAGGATGCATGAGAAACTGTGGAAATAGTCTGGTAAGAAGGACTGAGTACAGGGACAGAGTAAAGACTTAATGATCAATGTATACCTTCTTTGCATTTTGAATTTTGTCAAGTGTGCATACATTGCCTATTCAAGAAATAGAAAAGAAGTAAAATAAACTGAATTACTTTGGTGGGGAGAAAACAAAAGCTGGCAAGATCTGGTGCTGAGTGGCATTGGCCTCTACCCTGAAGTTCCTGCTTCTCTCTTTCAGGTCCATCCTATGAGCCGACCCACTCGCCCACCATCAGTGGGAAGAAGCTTTTTGCTCCTGTCCCATTCCCTTCGGGCTCCACTGAGGATGTGTCCCACAGTGGCCCTGCTCAGCCCCCTCCACTGCCCCAGAAAAAGTTAGTGAGCCGGGCAGCCTCTTCTCCTGATGGCTTCTTCTGGACCCAAGGCTCCCCCAAGACGCGAACCACAAGCCCTAAGCTGAACCTTAGCCACTCGGAAACCAATGTCTGTGTCCATGATGAGACTCACTTTAGCTATTCCCTGAGCCCTGGGAACCGCCATCACCACGTTTTCTCCTCTTCTGAGCCTCTGGAGAAAGCTTTCAAAGGCAATGGCCACTGGGTCCCTGTCCCAGGGCTGGCGGGCAGCAAAGGCAGCTGCGGGAGCCCCAGCCTCCAGTGCAAAGCCGCCACCTCCAACTCGTCCTCCCAGCTCAGCGTGTGTAGCCAGGCCTCCTCCAGCAGCACCCAGCTGCAGCTCCACAGTCTCCTGAGCAGCATCAGCAGCAAGGAAGGCACCTACGCCAAGCTGGGGGGGCTCTACACGCAGTCCCTGGCCCGTCTCGTGGCCAAGTGTGAGGACCTCTTCATGGGTGGCCAGAAAAAGGAGCTTCACTTCAATGAGAACAACTGGTCCCTCTTCAAGCTGACCTGTAACAAGCCCTGTTGTGACTCGGGGGACGCTATTTATTACTGTGCTACCTGCTCCGAGGACCCTGGCAGCACCTATGCTGTGAAAGTAGGTACCACCCCCTCCTTCTGTTCTGTGCCAGGACGACTACTGGTCCTGGCTTGAGCGAATCTCCTCACCTCTCCATGCTTTAGGAGTATTGGTCTCGAGCTTCCTTTTAATACTTAGTGCTCCATGACTTCACTATCTGCCTGGCCCAGGACATGGTGCAATGAGATCTATAGTACAAAATGCATTCTGTGCGTTCAGCAATGAACCTCTGGTCTCATTGGAAAGGAAACAGTTAATCTTTTAATGCAACAGAGTTCGTTCATTTATTCAAACTTTTAAGCTTATACTCTACACCAGGTATTTTGCAAAGATCTCAGTAGATAGGGGTGAATGTAAGATTCCTTACAGAGTTAAAATCTAGTGGATGAAATGGAAAATTAAGATATTGTTCTTCAAATGTTAGAGTCTGAGGGAACTCTAATGGAGTTTCAGCCCCTTAGATCTAGACATCATCTTGAATAACACAAGGGATATCTAGTGATATAACATTTATTGAACATTCGCTATACATACACTCTCGACTAGTGGCCAAGTGTGAGGACCTCATAGTTCCAACAGTAATTTTGCAGGATAGGTAGATTTTACAGATTGGCAATCTGAGGCTCAACATGATTAAGTAATTTGCTCATAACTACTTAGTAGCTGAAATGGATTTCAATCCTGATTTATTTATGACCACTTAAGAAAACTAAAGTTCAGAGAAGTTAAGTGATTCGCCCAAGGTAACACAAATCTTTAATCTTTGATGCTGGACTATGGGTATTGGTACCACACCTGATTGCTTTCTCAGAGTGAGGCAGCTCTGAGCAAGCTAGTAGAATCACCCACACTCATTTGCAACACTGTGATCTTTACCAGGGGCTCCAGTCCTTCCTGGTGGGTCCCTGGTCCTTCTATAAATGGAGGCTTCTGTAGGGAGTGAGGAGAGGGCCTGAACTCTTTTTCTGCCATTGTCTCTGTCCCAAGACATGTTATTTTTCCAGTTAGAAAAATGCAAAGAGTGAAGTAACTTGAGATGGCCTTGGTGATGTAGCTTGCTCATCAGCAAAGTTTTTAAAAATAGGATGATTAGCCAAGGAAATTGCAGGGAATTTGTTTTGAGATTTTGCTTTTCAGAAATTTGAGATTGAGAATCCTGATTAGTATATTCAAGGGGCTGTCTGTAGTTACTGGCTGCCTACCATGAAAAAAAAAAAAAAAAGAGAGGCAGCTACTAGGAAGATCCAGTTTATTGTGCAGAATACAAGGCTTTATAATCAAGTTTATGGCCAAGGTGGCAGGCACTGGAAGGAAGAGCGCACACATATCCTGAGATTCTAGGCTGCTATTTCTCAAACTCCATTGCCTCTTTATTATCTAAACCCAGAAGCTACCTTCTTGATAAGCTATACTTCCCTGTCACTCCCACAGTCCAAGTTAAAAAAAAAGAAATCTGAGTTTCCCTTCCTATTATGACTGCTGTATCAGCTTAACAATGGTGTTATGTCCCCCCAAATCCTCTTGCTCTATCCTCCTGAGCCACTGGGATTACAGGCATGCGCCACTGCACCCGGCTATGGTCCCTCTATTTTGCGGAAGGAAAAGTCTGGTGAGAGAGACTTAATCCCTCTTTCCCTTGGTATAGAAATTGGTGGGACCACAGCAGAGAAGCCTGGCCGTCTGGTGCAGGACGTCTGGTGACTCTGCCACCGATCTGAACCTTACAAAGGAAAGGGTTGTTTTATATCTGTGATTGTCCTGTGCCATTTGAATTCTAGGGCCTTTATAATAATGTAGACTTAACCGTATTCTCCAATACATAATGCAAAGAAATGCGATTTCTGAGAGCATGTTAAAAACAAGCATCGCTCCTTACTTCATTAGAAGTCTAAGCCGTAAAGAAACCAGAAGATAAGCCGCAGTCTCCAAAGAAGAGAGTCCCAGGGGTTTTTTAATGGACTTTCCCAGAGACTTGATAGCTCAAGGACCACCTCTACCATGTGAAAAGGTGAAAAGTGGAGTTTGGAGAACAGCGTAAAATATTCAGAAAATAGGAACCTTGGAACCAGATGACCAGGAATGACAATATCAATTTGCAAATGTGCCTCATCTGGTAATTGGGGGGTGGGGGTTGTGAGCATCATTTCACACGTGCAGCTGTTCCACTTCATTAGCACTCCAGTCTAGACGTAATATAGTCATCTAGGAGCCCGAGGGAGGGGGAGCCGGGCTCCTTCCCAGCCAGCCTCTTGTGAGTCGCCAAGCTCATTTCGCCTGCGCATGTTAAGCAGGGAGCCCACACTGAAGTGTGAGGCAGCCTTGGTTGCACAGCCCCAGTGAACAATAGCAGACTTGCACCTGTTCTTCCCTGATGTCTGATCCCCCATCCGTGGGCTGAGGGACCTGCAGCAGTCAGGAGATAAAACCAGCTCTTGAAGACTGACTCCTCGAACATGTGGCCGGAGGAAAATCTTTAGCTTGTGGGTGTTTTCCAATCTATTTCATTTCTCAACCAGAACTCCAACTCCAGCTTGTAATTAGGAGTCTGCGTTAGGCCTCTGGGCCTTTTTTATTTAACAGACGTGACTTAGCCCAGATTTTCACCCATCAGTGAGATCCTGGCTCCAGAGTTTAAAATGAGACTTGGCTCAGCAAAAAGTTGGAAATTTGAGCTAAACCAAAGGTCTATGTAAAGTTCACAAGCCAAAACCCAGGGCAGGACCCTGTGAAAGTGAAACGGGTGGAGGAGGAGAGGATGGGGTGGAGAAGAAGCTGTTCTCCTCTGTCCATCCCCCCATCCCCCATCCGGCACTGTAGAATGATCTCAGGGGATGCCCTGCCTAGGGCTCCCAGGACTGGTTAACATGCCCTGCACAGCCCTCTCCAGTGCAGGCTGTGAAGAAGTTGGAGGTCTTGCCAGAGGCCCTGCTCACTGATTTTGAAATGCATCCAGCCCAATTGCCATTTACCCTGCTCCTTCATTTACATCTCTGTGCAGATTGTCAGTTGCTCAACTAGAGCTCTTGGTCCAGGTTTGCTGGGCCTAAGCTTTTCAAACCCTGGAGGAAAGGGGGCCTTGGAAACACCTCCCAGCTCCTGGCAGCTGTCTTCTCAGAGTTGCACAATACCTGCAAGCCAGCTCCGGATTGCAGGGCACCACCACGTGGCTTCAGCGAAATGGCAAGGGCAGTCACCATAGCAACCTTTCACATGGAGTGCTCACCGTGGGCCAGGCCTGGTGCTGAAAGCCATATACCTGTATTATTTCACTTAATCTGCACAATGGTCCTGTCACGATGAAACTGTCATTTGCAGTTAAATCAAGGAGAAAGTGAGCTTTGAGATAAATACCACTGATCCTCATTATTCGTGGATTCCACATTTACAAAATCTCCTACCCACTCAAAGTTATTTGTAATCCCACAAATAATATACTCAGAGCACTTTCGAGTCATTTGTGGATATGTGCAGGACAGGCAAAAATAGGAGTCCTCCCATGTACTTGTTCCCAGCTGAGGTGGAGTAGAGTCACTCTGCTGTCTTGTACCACACTAAAGGAAGCAAATGCACTTTTTGCAGTATATGTTAGTTCACCCCCCTGGTTTTTTTACACTTTTGTGCTTTGTGTTAGTGAGTTTGCTATTTAAAACGGCCCCCACATCTAGTACTAAATGCTGTTAGTGGTTGCAAGCACATGAGAAAACAAGCTTACAGAGAAAATGAGTTTGCCGCGGAGGCTTCCTTCAGGCCACAAGGGCAATGTTAATGATCAGCACCATATACTAAATAAGATGTCTCCAAACTGAAGCACACATAAAGCAAGTTTATGCAGTGATCGGTTGATACAAATATTGTGACTAGAGGTCCACAGAAACCTCAGCCTCTTACTTCCCCTAGGAGCCCTGCTTCGGTATTTGTTAATTTGATGTTTCCATCTACTTAATAGAACATAACTGCTTCAAACAACTTGCCAGTTTATGGAGTTGGTATTTAAGCCCAAGAGATTTTTTTATTCCAAAGCCCATGCTTTTAACAACCAAAATACTGCCCAGTTGTCTAATCTTAGGAAAATAGTTTCACCTCCTAAAACCTTAGTTCCTCCTCTGTTATAGCATCCACCACTTTGGGTGAATGAGATTTGATGAGACACTGTGGGAAAAGTGCATGGTGTTGACACAGGGCCTCACTTGTGCAGGGGTCCAGTGTGTGTCTGCTGCGGTGAGAAGGTAGTAGGGTGCTCTTGCCTCATGTGCACTGAGCATACTACAGACAGTGGTTGCACAATCACTGAGTATTTATATGTAAGACTCTTTTGTTGAAGATCCCCTCCCCCCCCAAGTTTTCTTTAGCTTAATAGTGTTCCAGAAGACTGCCATTTAAAACCTGAGGACAGCTAGGTGGGCTAGAATAAGAAAGAGCCAGAAATAATGCCCTTTGAGCATGTATTCCAAAATCATTTTTGTTAGTGCAATAGAAAGCAATGCCTGGGGTAAAGATACTTCCCTTTTATTTCTGTTCTGCTTCCATAATAGAGAGATTACTAAATTAATGTGCTACCTTCTCCCTCCCCCAATTAGTTTAGGGGAAAAGAAAAAAAAAGAACTTTCCTTGGAGGCTCAATTCTTTTCTGTGAGGTTTCATGCTGAAAGGTTTGTATAGCTACAATATAAATAAATCTCCTTGAAAAGGTGCTTGCAGTAGAACTTCTGTAAACATCAGCCATAAGCATTGTGGTGCTTCTGAAACACTGCCATAATCATTTTTGTGCAGCAGCCCAAAGCAAGGGCTATTTGAGGATTATTGGCCGGATGGTATTTTATAGGTAGATGTGAGGTGCTTTTCTTCTCTGGATTACCCACTGATCCTTGCTTTTACAAAGGCTTGGTGAGATTGCACAGTCTCTGACGGAGAGAGACCACTGGCCCATCTTCAGTCCCTTTCAGTGTAATTACAGGGAAATTGAGGCCTGAGAGAGGACTGTTAGGGCTGCCTCAAGACTCTCCAGTTGAGTGGCAGCTCAGTGAAGATTAGTGTTGCTCAAGTGGCTGATGCTGTCGTTGATACAGCAGAAGAGATGGAAGAGGCGAGAAAGACACAGTTGTGCAGATCCCCCAGGCACTCTTTCCACAGAGGAGCTTGAGGTCACCCATCTTGTTTATTCCTACCTTCAGTTCAGAGGATGCCCTTGGGCACTGGGGGTTCCCGTTCCCTGGAGAACTTACTGTTTTCTTTCAGCTGCTGTGATTCATCCTTGGAGGAAAAGCCTGAGGCTTCCACCTAGCAGCTCCACTAGATCTGGACCCACAGGTCAGGTCAGCTAGGCATTGCATATTTACCTGGATCTAAAAACTAGGTCAACCTAAGAGAAGTCGGTCAAATCCCAAAGGTTTAAAGCCTGCATCTGCATCTGCATCTGCCCCTAAAATTCCCCAATTACACACCAGCTGTCAGGTAGCTGCCATGTCAGATGAGAGGTTTGTGGAGTGAGGCTGAGTCCTGTGCAAACCCTATCTGGCTTTAGGAGGATTCATCCAGCCCCCAGGGCAATGTCCTCCTACCATCCCACAATGCCACACTGTTGGCTGCTCTGCAGGGGCCCCACTTACACTGGGTCATGTGGTTGTTTTATGTTGAAGTTTTAAGAAGCTGGAAAACCTTGTTCTAAAGTGGCTGCACTATTTTATATTCCCACCAGTAATTATGAAATTCTCCTTTTTGGGGGGAACTCAGGGGTCAAGCTTTAGGATTTGGCCAAATTCTCTTATGTTGCCCTAGTTTCTAGATCTAGGTAAATATGCATTGCCTCCTAGGTGGCGTGACCTGCAGGTCAGCCTTAACAGAGCTGCTATATGTGAATGATGCACACTTTCCTCCAAGGGTAGGCCCATTCTCCACATCCTCAGACACTTGTTAGAGTCTTTTGTTTGTTTCATTTGAGACAGCATCTCACTAAGTTGCTTAGGGCCTCACTAAGTTGCTAAGGCTGGCCTTAAACTTGCAATCCTCCTGCGTCAGCCTCCTGAGTCACTGGGATGACAGGCTTGTACCACCATTTTTTTTTAATGCTCTCTCTCAAAGCACAAAAGTTTAGAATTATGAAGTCAAGTTTATGAATTATTTTCTTTTGTGGACCATGCTTTTTGTGTGTTATCTAAGAAATCAGCATTCAACCCAAGGTCTTAAAGATTCTCTTTCATATATCTTTAACTCTTACCCTTAAGTATATAAAATCCACTTTGAATCAATTTTATGTATGGTATGAGGTTAAGCGGTTAACTTTAGCTTTTTGCATGTAGATTCCCAAATGTCTTAACACCTGTTGAACAGAACCATGGATCACACTTCTGAACTCACTTCTCCTTCTCCCCACAGATCTGCAAAACCCCTGAGCCCAAAACAGCCTCCTACTGCAGCCCCTCTGTGCCCGTGCACTTCAACATCCAGCAGGATTGCGGCCACTTTGTGGCCTCAGTGCCCTCCAGCATGCTCACCTCTCCGGATGCACCCAAGGACCCTCTGCCTGCTCCACCTTTACAGCCTCCTGCACAGGAGCAGGACTGTGTGGTGGTCATCACCCGAGAGGTGCCTCACCAGACGGCCTCTGACTTTGTGCGGGACTCTGCTGCCAGCCATCGGGCTGAGCCTGAGGCTTATGAGCGGCGCGTGTGCTTCCTGCTTCTGCAGCTGTGCAACGGGCTGGAGCACCTGAAGGAACACAGGATCATCCATCGGGACCTGTGCCTGGAGAACCTGCTGCTGGTGCACTGCAGTCCCCAGGCCTCCCCGGGGCCCTCCCCTAATGTCCCCGCCCCTCCCACCACTACATCCCCTAGCCCTTCTGCCCCCCAAGCCAGTGTCACTCCCAGTCCCCCAACTGTTCCCACCTGTCAGGGTGTGCCTAGTGAGAAGCAGTTGCCCAGGCTCATCATTAGCAACTTCCTGAAGGCCAAACAGAAGCCAGGAAGCACTACCAACCTGCAGCAGAAAAAGAGCCAGGCCCGGCTGGCCCCCGAGATCGTGTCTGCCTCCCAGTACAGCAAGTTTGATGAGTTCCAGACAGGCATTCTCATCTATGAGCTGCTGCACCAGCCCAACCCCTTTGAGGTGCGGACCCAGCTGCGGGAACAGGACTACCGGAGGGAAGACCTGCCCCCACTACCCACCCTGTCCCTCTACTCGCCTGGCCTGCAGCAGCTGGCCCACTTACTGCTCGAGGCTGACCCCATCAAGCGCATTCGTATAGGTGAGGCCAAGAGGGTGCTGCAATGCCTGCTGTGGGGGCCCCGACGGGAGCTGGTGGAGCAACCAGGCACCTCTGAGGAGGTGCTGTGCAGCACCCTGCATAACTGGATCGACATGAAGAGGGCCCTGATGATGATGAAGTTTGCAGAGAAGGCGGTGGACCGCCGGCGAGGGGTGGAGCTGGAGGACTGGCTTTGCTGCCAGTACCTGGCGTCCGCTGAGCCCGGAGCCCTCTTGCAATCACTGAAGCTCCTGCAGCTTCTATGAGCAAAGCCCCCACCTTGCACTTTTACTACCCCCTTCTATGCCTTCCCCTGTGCCCTTGCCTTGCCTTGGAAACATCCATGTCTCCCCGGGAAATGGTACAAACGACTGTCATACCTGGATGTAAAATATATGTACAGATAATATATAAATTTGAAAGACTAAGGACATCATTGCCCATTCTAGCCTCCCCTCCTCGCCACCCCCCCACCTGCCATTTTCTCCTATAATTATGTAAATTTCTAGATCAGTGCAAGGAATTAAGTTCTGCCAACAGCCTAAAGCCAAGATTCTGGCCTGACTACCCCATTATGGAATCTCTTCACCCTCTTGTCAAACTGTTATTTAAACAACAATAAAAAAAAAAAAATTTAAAAAGCAACACTAGCATTGGACCAAAGCTTTAGGTTGGGTCACAAGCCAAGGTTGTGTTTTATCCTCATGAGCCTGGATGCACCAAGATCTCTGGACAGCATTGAATCTAAACCTCTACAATCATAGCAGGGCTCTCTTGAAATGCTTGGTCTTAAACTTCTCATGAAATGGCAGCAGTCAATGGAGGCCTGAATGTGTTGATACCAATTAATCCTCCCACCTAGCAGCCTCCTAGAAAGAATCCAAACATGGCTGGGGTGATCCCAGTCCTTTGGAGTTCAACCCACTACTTCAAACACATTTCCAGTTTGCAAAAACTGATCATCTTTCAAAGGCCTGGCTGAAAACACAGTTCACCCCCAGATGGTTCAGATGAAAAGATCTTAACAGGGAATCACTTAGGAAGTCCTAGACAAGGCTAAGGAACAATCAAAAAAGGATGATGGGTGGACTAGGGGTACAGCTTAGTTGGTAGAGTGTTTGCATTGCATGCACAAGCCCTGGAGTTCAATCCCCAGCACACCACATAAACACACACACACACACACACACACACAAAGGATGATGGGACAAAAGCAAGAACTGGAACTACTATAGAACAGATGCCACCTGCAGGAGGAGTTTGCACTGTGGTCCAGAGGTGGAAGAGGGAAGAATTTATGTATTTTGTAACCCTCTTTCCCCTCTGTCATCTCCAGGCTCAGACCAATTAGGACACCACATAGCAAGGACGTTTGGATATGCTGTTTGCAGGATCAGCTTCCTGGACAGGGAGAAAGTAGAGAATGATTGGGGTGCCATGTGCCAAACAGCCCATTGTTCCGACTGCCAATGCAAGAGTGGAACTCAGGAGTTTCAATTCCCAGACCAGTATTTTCTTTGCTGTTCTAAGTTCCTTCTGGTCTCCTTTTCTTAAATTATTTAACATATGCTTTGAGCCAGGCATGAAGGCTCACACCTGTAATTCCACCAACTTGGGAAGCTGAGGCAGGAGGATGGCAAGTTCTAGACCAGCCTGGGCAAAAAAATAAAAAAGGGATGTAACTCAGTGGTAGAGCACCCTGGTAAACTCTCAGTATCATAAAAAATGAATAAATGTTTCTTGGCACCTGCTACCTACCAAGGTCAGTATTTGTTCCCATGCACTTAAAAATGCACCAAATCATGCCTGTAATTCTAGCTGCTCAGGAGGCTTAGGCAAGAAGATTGCAAGTTCAACACCAGCCTCAGCAACTTAGTGAGGCCATAGGCACTTAATGAGACCCTATCTCTAAATAAAAATTTTTTTAAAACTGGGGATGTGGTTCAGTGGTTTAGCACCCCTGAGTTCAATTCCAGATACCCAAAAAAATAAAAATAAAAAAGTAAAAGTGCTCTGAGTAGATTAGGAGTCAGCAGATCTTTCATTCTCGAAACTAGACACACAAAAAAGTAAAAAATAATTAATTTGGAAGGAAACAGCCCCAAGACCCTTGTATTTTTACCTAAAAGATAATCTTCTAACTAGTGAACTAATTAATTTCTAAGACCTTGTTAATGACCTATGGACAATTTAAAACAAATGCGTAGATGTCCTGTGTGGTTAGCAATCAGGATGGGGAACTCTCTCAGGTGTCTTCCTGCATATGAATGTCACCTCTTCTGCAAGCTCTACCTTATGCATCTGGTTACACATAAACACATCTACATTTTCATGCATCAGTGGTTAAGACCTCACCTGGGGGTACAATTGTAATTTTCATCGTTGCCTGAGCTTTTGAGGAAAAGAACTGGCTAAAGTTAGCTCCCAGCTATGAACAAGAGGGAAAAAAAATCTTTTGAGCATGGAAATCATAATCCTCTGCAAGATATCTGTTTCAGGGGATGTTATTTTGTCAGTTGTTTTTTCTTGGGAATTTTCTAGGCAAAACCCTCCTCCCTCGATTTGCTTTTGTTTTCTTGTCCTTTCTCATTTCAAACAAACAATGAGAGGGAGGAAACAAACATGTCCCCAAGGGTATACGTGGTGCCATTTGGAAACACATGTAGCAGGAGGCATCTTTTTAATCCCTGAATTAATTGCACCTCTTTAATATGCCACCCACTTTGGGGGCAAAATTATGTTGCACAAATGGTTTTAAAAACCAAAATGAAGTGAAAAATTAAGGTGGTTAAGAGAAGAAACTATAGCAATAAATTCTGATTGAGAAGAATGAGAGCAATTAAACTTAACTTCTGAGCTGCCCACCAACCTAGAAAAAGAAAACAGGGGTGACAGAATTCTTTTTGTGTGATTTTTAGGGAACTGCTCCTCAGGAGGAACAAACCTTTGCCCAGCACTTGATTCTAAAGGAAATTTGTCAAGGAGTCTTTGTTTGAAGACTTTGGAAAATCGATCAAAAACAACTTTTAAAAGCAAGAAGAAAGCATTTTTCTATAATAGGACAATTTCTTATATCCACCGTTGGTAAAATCCAAGTGTGCAGGGTTTATTCCCAGTTCTGTCAAGGTGACTCTCTGGAATAATTGCCACCTATTGGTACCCATGGGTTGGCTTTTGCCATGAATGGTAAGTCATGTAGTTATAAAGGACAGGTTTGGCGAATAGCTTCATTCACAGTAAACTCACGGGCTCAATATAACTGGTCTTTTGTTAACTTCATACATCTGGGATGCACAGCTTTATCTCACAGAAAACTCCAGCACTAAAATGATCAAGTCCAGAAGCAATAATTTCATGTAGAACTGAGGATCAGAAGTAATCAGGAACCCTTGCATGGGAACTGTCACATGGCGTCCAGCTATTTAATACTTTTGCTGAGGTTGAGTGTGGCTTTGTTTAGAATGTGAGATCAGCATGCACAGGCCCTTGGTTCAGACTTCAGCACCCACCACCAACAACAATAAAATCCAATGAATATAATAAAAGAGTTTTTTAAAAATATTTCTGCTGTGAGTTAATCTCCCCTTTTTCTTGGCTTTAAACCTAACTACTGGCATTTAAATCTCCAATTTTTCTTCTCTTTGCTCTGAGGCACAAGTCGCCCCCACATCCTTTCACATATGTGGCTTTTGTTAACGGGCCTTTCCCATTTTCATGCCAAGATGTGGAATCTTCTTTTCTGTAGGAGTTAAGATGCCTCCCATCTAAATTGTTGATAGCCATGCCAAAAGCAAGACAGGCTCTTCAGGGAATATGTATTTATCACAACACACGGTTTAGCTCTGAAAAGACTGGGCTCTGGGGAGATGTAGTTATCACTTTATATAACACTCCTTGTTTTTCAAGCGCTTAGGACTAGAGGAAACTCTTTAGTGATGCACACATGTACACAAAACATGGTGAAGGAGAAAGATAGTTACTTGAATGACTTCTCTGAAATTTGCTCTTTAAGTTCATAACCAATAAGTGAAGCAGGCCCTTCCCACTCCACTCTGCTGAATATCTAAGCATCTTTGAAGAGCTAAAGATAAGCTTACTAAATCTTACTAAAAGGAGTAGATTTGTAATGTAAATTCACTTGCTATTTTTAATAAAGTATGATATGAATGAAATTGATTCATGAGAAACCAAAATTTTAACCCAGCTGAGGTCATTGCTAAAAATAGAAAAAAAAAGGAATAAATTGTTCGGAGCATGGGTCATGGAGTGAATGTTCTGACAAATTACTCTTTCTCTTTTCTAGTACTAATTAATGTGGGCAAAGGGGCAGCTTGTGTGTAAGAGATGTCCCGGGAGAAGACTTGCACCCTGGAAAAGTAATTAAAAGTACCCTGTTGGGTTTTAGGGCCCAGGAAAAGAGTCCAGAGTAACCCAAAAATGATACCATCAATCAGGGGAAACTGGGGCCAGATCAGGATGTCAATGACCAATTTGAAGCCTTACTGGATCCAGGGTACTCCATCTTCTCTGATCTAGATCTTTCCTCCCAAGACTTCACTGCATCCATTTCCAACTTTACAGCAGTAGCAAAGTCAAGTTGACTCAGGACTTTTCTGCATGCCAACAGGCTCACTTGGACTATCCCAGTGGAGATTTGAACATATATATTGATCATGTATTCTAAATGCTGCATTCAAATCTTTCCAACTCCTTTACCAGAGGATCTTATAGTTATTTCCTTAAAGAACACTGTCCTGGACACTAGATTGTCTAAACTGCCAGGACTTTTATGCACTCTCATAGACTGCAGGGTATTTTTTGACTCCTGCCTTACAGCCTTATTACCTCCGATAAGGCATGGAGACAGGTTGAAGAAATTGAGTGGACGACTAAAGAGCAAAGAAAAGGCAGGAAACGAGAACATAAGATTTGGAGATAAAAACCTGCTGATACTCAGAGCCTGGATCCAGCCTTGATGACATCCCACATCCCGGAAAGGCCATTCATGTCAGCCTGCCCTTTACTGGGATGATACAGACTCCTGAATGTCTATTCTCTTCTCAAAGATCTCCAGAGATGAGGAAGCTATGCCTGTTTCCCTTTTTTAGATTACAGAGTTCAATTTTAGAGTTGGTAGCAGATTCTTTAAAGGCCAGAAGATTTTAAGGGCCCTTTATGTTGTTGTTTTTTTTTTCCTGACCCTTCCCACCTCCATGATAATATAGACAAGTTCCCGTTTTCCAAAAAGAATAGAAGTTTCTCTGCCTACCTTTCAGATTTTGATTTTATTTATTTTGAGTATGGGAACCTTAACATGGTACTAAGTCGAAGCTATTTAAAAACTCAGAGGAAAATACTTCATGATCTAAAAACTCAGAGGAGTGTCATTCCCCTGTGCTTTCCACCTGCTCCTCTGTTTTTACCCCTGCCTTTTCACCACCTATAGTAGCCAGACTCACCAGTACCAACCTTATCTTTGTGTGTGTGTGTGTTTAAAGATCAAATCCAGCAGGGGGGCTGGGGTTGTGGCTCAGTGGTAGATACTTGCCTACCTAGCATGTGTGAGGCACTGGGTTTGATTCTCAGCACCATATGTAAATAAGTAAATAAAGATCCATCAACAACTAATAAAAAAATATTTAAAAAAAAATTCAAATCCAAGGCCTCACTTGTGTTGGGCAAACCCTCTACCTCTGAGTTTACCCTCAGCCCCTGCTGCATCCTTCCATGTTTTGTTTGCACAAATGAGCAACACAGTACAGATGGCCCTCTACATCCTGGGATTCAACCAACCAGGAATTTAAAATATCTGGGGGAAAAAATTGTGTCTGTCATTGAACATGTACGGACTTTCCCCCCCTTGTATTTCCTAAACAATACAGTGCAACAACTATCAACAGAGCATTTAGGTTGGATTAGGCATTATAAGTCATGGAGAGATGACTAAAGCATACAGAGGGATGTGCTTAGGTTATATGTAAGGCACTTGAGCATCCAAGGATTTTAGTGTTTGCAGGGGGTCCTGGACCAATCCCCCCCCCACCACCAGATACTGAGTATTTCCTCTTTCCTTCTTATATGGAAGTTAGTACAGTAGACATATAAGAGATCTTTGTTTTCTCAATTAGCAGGACCTCAGTGGGAATGGTATTAAGAGAATGACTTGATCTCTCCCTTAAGTCAGAGAATGACAAGATTTCACCATCCCTCCCAGGTGTTAAAGCATCCTTAGCTGCTTGGAGAGTCACTAATCTTAACTATCCTTTACTGGTATTGCATCTCCACTTATGCCTTAAGACAACCATTGTGTTTTTTTAAAAAACATTTATTTTTTAGTTGTAGTTGGAAACAATACCTTTATTTCAATTATTTATTTTTATGTGGTGCTGGGGATTGAACCCAGGGTCTCTCGCATGTACGAGGGGAGCGCTCTACTGTTGAGCCACAACCACACCCCCAACCATTGTATTTCTACTGGGAGATAAGGACTGTTTTTCTTCTCAAATGGAAATCCTAAGGTTTGCCCCAAACAGAAGCTGGCACCGGCAGCAGGTCCCTAAGTTCAATGGTAAAATCCATCAGCAGGCCCTTACTAGTGCCTGGAGTGACACTGTTAGCCTTGCACTTAAAACTCAACTCTTCCTTAAGAAACCTAGTCGATCTTTCACAGCAACCTCATGACCAAGGCCAATTCTCAGAGGAAAATACTTCATGATGATCTTCCAGGATAGGGTTTAAGGAAGAATGAGGTCTTGTGACTGACTGTGCCCTGGCTTTTCAATGGCTCCAACGTGGCCATCTCTTTCCATGACTTTAGAGACCAGCCATGTAAGCAACAAAGACTCCACTGACTGAAATCATTTATGGAACTTGCAGTTAACTCTTAAACAAAAGAAAGCCTAGTGCTGTTGGTCTTGGCTGAGTCTGGCATGAGTCATGTACTGTTTCCAGTACCTGATTGAACATGGATAGAATGAAGGAGCTAGCTGGGTGTTGGCCAGTGGAACAGAAGGGTTCCCTGCGGAGACAAGAGCTGGGGAGGGAGGCGGGGTGGGAGCTATGCTCCCAGCGGAGAGCACACACACAGGGCACAGTGCAGAGCGCCTTCTCGGCCAGTACAGACTGCGCCCTGCAGCTGGAGTTGGCAGCCTCCTCCCAGCTATGAATCACACATTTGATCCCAGCCCTCATCCTGCCGACAGGCCCAGCCTGGGCCAGCTGCTGGGCCCTGGCTTATCACCCGGCAGCCCCCTTTGTTTCAACTCTGAAAAGGCAACAGCCCATTGGAGACAGCATTGGAATTAAGAAAACCAAGGCATTGTTAAGATGTGAGGGCAGCCATGAATGTTATTTTGGTAGGGTGACCATTTCTAACAACACCCAGCTCCTATAAAAGGGCTTTTCACCAGGGTGTGGGCCTTGGGAGCTGCTCTGCTGGGGGCTGGGGGTGGGTGGGAGATTATCACATTCCAGGGACAGGCTCTGTGAGGTCTGGAATTTCTCCTTTGTGGTAATTCTAAAGTTACCATGAAGGGAAAGAAAGGATAGAGGAGAGAGACACTTAATATTCCTGGAGTGAAGTTGTTGAGAGCATGCAGCAAGCCCTGAGAAAGAATGGCCATGGCTTGGCTTTGTGCGGTATCTCCGCGGCTGGAAACAGACACCACTCGGTTTGGTGAATAGAAACTGGCATGACATCCGGGTCGTTTGTCTAGTTTTCATTCACATACCCTTGTGGTCTGTGCACCAAGAAAGGAATTCATTAATACCAGCGACCTATCATTCATAGACACCCTGGGTTGCATGAACAGAAGGTTTTGGTATGGTGTCTGATGAAAATATTGAAAAACAATGAACGACATAATAATAGTCTCTTTGTTTATTGGCTTCTCTGCTTCAAAAGACTTAAAGGCCTGGCATTTGAAATATTATGTTACCTTCTTACAACATTTCTCTGACATATGGAGAAAGCTAAACAGGTAACCTACCGTTTAACCCATTATATCCCAAGTTTTCAATTCTGCACATATTTCAATGAAATCAACACAGTTGCATTAGAATAGATTGGAAATAATGATCTTGAGCTTATTATTAATAAAGGATATATTAATATTTTTCTCATATTCTTATTTTTATATAATTATATTGCAAATTATATAATTATATACCATATTGAAGATTTTGGGGTTTTTTCTTTCTTTTTCTTTGTGTGTGTGCAGTATGGGAGATAGAATCCAAGGGCATTTCACCCCATAATTACATCCCCAACCCTTTTTATTTATCTTGTTCTCAATAAGTTGCCCAGAGTGGCCTCAAACTTGTGATCCCCTTGCCTCAGCCTTCCGAGTTGCTGGAATTACAGGCATGTGCCACAGTGTTCTGCTTATATTTAAATTTTTTACATGTTCCACATCTGGGACAATGAGACAAAACAGGTTAAGGGTAAAGTCTCAAATGGGAAATTGATGGTGAAGGGTAAATTTGAAACTAGTTTAGATTCTGCCTTCCGTTCTCTGCTAACGTGTGTGGCCAAAAGTTTACCAAATGATGGGCACCCGAGCATCTTGGCAGTCCTTCAGTGTTCAGCCCAAGTACTACTTTGTTCATGAAAGCTAGTGTCCCTTTATCTGTACTCACTCACTTCTAGATCATTCTTGACCTGGGAAACATCTTTTTTAAAATTTAAATTTCATATTCTTTCTCATTAGGTTGTCTATAAGTCCCTTGAGAGCTGTGACCATACCCTAAATTACTTTGGTATCCCCTTCCCTGGCCTCTTGGATTGTACAGTAGTTGTTTAATAAATGCTGTGGTGACATTAATGATGATGCCTCTTTTACAGTTCTTGACCTTGGCAACTGCTTAGAAAAATGGTGCCCACCAATCATACAGCACTTCACAGTGGGCAAAGTGCTTTCCCATGCCTTACCCACCACAGCCCTTTAAGGTCATACACTATCCCTACATAAAGAGCATGACGATGAGCCTCAGAAAGACTAAGTGACTTGCCAGTGTTCTGACTGGCAAGTAACAGGACTCTGACTGCAACTGAGGGCTTTGGTATTGAAATCCAATGTTCCCTCCACCACAGGGCAGCTGTTGCTCTTGTTTTTAAGGAATGGGGTAGGGCCATTACCCAGGGATCTGCAAAGCCTCTGTCCTTTACACTACTAGTAGTAGTTACTTCTAATAGTTACTTCTCTTACCTAGTAGTTACTTCTCTTACCCTGAGCAGCTTCCTCTGCAAGAGTGACTTATGATTCAATGCTCCATTGTTAACATCAAAACTTGAATTCAAAGGGAGCTTTTTATATTTTCTTAGGCATGTCATGCAAATGCTACCTGCCTCTCCAAAAGGGGTCTTGATGAGGTAAGTAGAGGTAACAGATACACATAACTTTGATTAAAAACACTTTCAAATCAAACATGATGATGCCCAGCTGGTAACCCTGGAGGAGAACTTTCTTTCTCAGATCACTGGCTTCAATCCACCCAGCCAAGTTGCAGGTCCCCCTTGCTCCAAACCCTGGCAGGGCCTTATCAGATGGGCATGCAGGAGGTGTGCAAGGTGCCTACCCACCCTCGGCTCCTGCCATGCACTGCACCAGGCTTCACTTCTGCCCCTCTAGGTAGCAAACCTAATTCAAACTGCTGACTCCACAGTCACCTTCTCAAGGTACATGTGGCCCTCTGCTTGTCATGGTTGCACCTAACACCAAGCAGGACAAGTAGATGGACAGCACATGCAATTTGTTTTAGAGAGATAAAACATCAAATTTCATTTTTGTGCCAAACTAAGGCTAGCTGGAAATAAAGGGAACAAGCATCTGTAAACTTCCCATACTGCTCATTTTTTACTCTGGATTGTGAGACTTTTCTACTAAAGTTTGAATGTTGTCAAAATGCCAGGTTGGTGGGCACTTCAGGTTTATGAGGAGGGTGTCCCAATACTCTTAGCTTTTTATATTTTTTATTGACCTAGGAAGTAGGATTCAGAATAACAGCACTCTGTTGAAGGGTATGCCAGACAGATGCAAATCACTTAAATATTGTCTATGATTCCGAAAGAATACTGTCCCCATTCCCTGGACAAATATCCATTTATGAAGAGTGATTCTCTCTTTCGTTTCCTCAAATTCGGATCCCTTTTAAAAGATGTGCTTCCATTTCTTGACAACGGTTCACAGGCACCTTCTTTCTGAGCTGCTTCCCCCTATTTTGTTTTCACGGCAAGAATTAGTTTTCCAAAATAATTTCTTTGCTTTTCCAGGATAAAGGCACCTCCTGAACCCACTCCAGTGCTCCTAACGGCTGTAGTTGGTAAAGTTCAGACCTCTGCCTGGTTTCTCCCCCATTTCTGGTATGAAAGATCCATCAAAGCGAATGAACACCTTGCAGATTATTTCATCGGGCCTGATAAAGGCATGTCAGAGCTCTGCCAGAAGAATCTAGTTTCAGAAGCAACTTTCCTTTTAAAGTGCCAGAGCAATCATTTCTGCCCAGAGTCATGAAGATCGCATTGCAGGAAGCACAAATATGATAGCACAGCATCTTGGCGGGCAAGTGTCTTCCTTCTCCTCCCAGCTTCCCAACAAATAGCTCTCTGGGGGAGTGATGTCTACATCAAAAGCTACTTGTCACTCCGTGGGCCTCCCAGATGAGGAAGTGTTTGTTTTGGCTGAGAATGACAATTTTCTCTGCATCCGGAGCAGGAGGAGCAGCCGAGGAGCAGCAGAGGAGCCAGGGGCTGCCTGTAAGGGACTCTGCCTACAGCAGGCGGATTAGCAGTTGCTTCACTTTCCCTGGCTCCTCTCATCCAGAAAGGTCGGAGGAAGTGAAGACCATGTAGCAGGCTTTCTTGGGGCCCCGACAATAACTGGAGATCTCTGGAAGTGTTCAGAGATTACTAGTTATGGTACATGTGGTGGGGAAGGTGAGGAACTGGGGAAGGACACAGAGGAATTGACAGTAGAAGTGAATTTTGAAGCATAATTAAAGTCTGTACTCTAGACTAGAATGAAAAGGGCATTTTATTTTTAACAGCTGTTTTGAGGAAAGATATATGTATATAATGACATATATATAGTTATATAATGGATAAGTGCATATATTTATATAAGGATAATTAGAAGTCTGCAATCTAGACAAGAATGGAAAGGACATTTTATTTTCAACAGATGTTTTGATGTGCTATATATATGTATATAGTAAATTGTATATATATTGAACTGCATATATTTAAATATAAATGAAATTAATAAGTAAAACCTTAGTAAGTTTTGGCATATGGACCTACACATCCATAAAACCATTGCTGCAATCAAAATAATGAATATATTCATCACTCAAAAACATTTCCTGGGGTTTAACTGATATGCTCTTTAACTGATATGCTTTCCCTCACAATACTTTATATTTTTCTAGAATTTGGTATAAATAGACCCTTTTCTCTCATTCAGCATTAAACATTTTGAGATTGACATGTTTTATGTATATCAGTAGCTTATTCATTTTTATTGTTGAATGCTATTCCGTTATAACACGGTCTGTGATATTCATCTTCTTTTTCTTTTTTTAATTGATATATAAAAACACAGAAACTATATTATTAATGAAATACCATGTAGTGCTTGATAGATGTACATATTGTGCAATGTTCAAATCAGGCTAAACATATATATATATACACACACATACACATGTGTGTGTATGTATCCTTAAATATAGGATATATATATATCCTCAAATATAGGAGATATATATGTGTGTGTATATATATATTTATATATATATATCCTCAAATATTTATCACTTCTTTATGGTGAAAACATCCTTTCTTCTAGATTTTTGAAATAAATAGTCCATAATTTTTTTTTAAAACCAGGGATTGAACTCAGGGGGCTTAACCACTGAGCAACACCAGCCACCACCATGCCCCCCACTTTTTTTTTTTTTTTAATTTTGAGACAGGATTTCACTAAGTTGCTTAAAGCCTCACTAAATTGCTTAAGGCCTCACTAAGTGGCTTTGAATCTGCAATCCTCCTGCCTCAGCCTCCTGAGCCACTGGAATTATAGGCATGTGCCACTGTTCCCTGCACATAATTATTAATATTAATAATATTAATAATCACCTTTTAATGGATCTCTGAGTTGCTTCCAGCTTAAGGTTACTATAAAGAAAACTGCTGAGAGCTCTCACCTACAAGCCTTTGGACAGATGTTTGCATTCTTTTCTCTTGGGTCTATATGTAAGAGTGGAATGACTGGCTCTGAGAGCAGGCATTAGTTTGACTTTTTTAGAACTTTCCAAATAGAGTTCTAAAGTGTTTGCACCATTATACATACTCACCTACAGCATATGAGAGTGCTTACTATTTCCTGTCCGTAGCCTGGCATCGCCAACCTTCCTAATTTTACACATCTGTGCTTGTGTTTTGGGGGTGGGAGATGAACATCTGGTGACTCCCCTGGAAGAGAATCACAGAAATAATAAGAATCTTTAATCTCATTTCATATCACAAAGTGACATTTATAAAATTCTGCCCTCATTTACCTTCCTCACACGGATTTTATCTCATGGACCTGCCTTCACGTTTAAAACTCTCTTCATTTTCCTCAGAATTCCCATACTGCAAGGTGCCAGGTATCATCTTTCAAATAGGGTAGTGGAAAAGGGTCTTTGGGGGCATTCTTGATGTTGTCTTTGGCCCCCACTGTGGCCCCCAGTTCTTTCATGAATCTCTTCAGAAGTGTAGACTCCTCTCACAGGGTAGGAGGGAGATGGCGAGGAAGAAAGGAGATGCAGACTGTGGTGAGAGAACGAGAAGGGATTGTTAAGAACATCCAGGTCTCACTTCCAGATCATTAGCTAGTTCCTTCCCCAAGTACAGAATTACTTGGAATTCCTTTAAGTATGATTAAAGCTACAGCTTTTATTTTTCTGTGTCTTAAACATGACTGAGTTGTGATCACTTAGGAATATGCTTTTTTTTTAAATAATCATCTGTCTACATTTTTTTTTGGAAAAATTCAGCCCAGGCATTACATTAGAAGATAATTTCTAATGTCTTTTCCAGTCTTTCAGTTCTTCTAAAACCATTTCCCTTATTTAAAAAAAAAAAAAAAAACTGACTACTGTTTCTGTAAATGTAGGTAGCAGTGAATTTTCTACAGATGTTAAGGAACTTTATTGCGAATGCAATCCTATATCTTACATAACTGTTTGGCTTCGGAATTCTGGAATTTACTTTTCCTGTCAAGTTTTACTACACCATGATTCCTCATATGGATGCCTGGCAGTATATGAGGTTTGCCTCCTTAGACAACCAGCTCACCCCACCCTGTAAAGGAACTAAACATAATGGTTCTGGTTAAACATTAGCCAGACCCAGCTGAGGACTCAGCACAAAAGACAAGGACTTCCCAGCCTGTGGTGCCAGCACAGACTCTCAGCAGAGGTGTCTGATGCCACCCCTCTGTTTCAGCTGTCCCAAGGGGCATCTGAGCTAACCTTTCCTGTGCTCATAGGTACTGAGGGCCTAGTCATGGGCCTCACAGGGAGGTGCAGGTTGAACTGTTCACAGCCATTCTCTTAACTTACGATTAAAGTCCTTTAAATGTAAATGATTAAGGTCCTTTATTAATCAAGGTCCCTAGTGAAGAGTCTCTAACTTGCTCTTTTCCTTAGCACCATTCTTCTGAATATCTATTAGCTAAACCTTTCCCTGAAATGTTAAGGCCATCTCAAGATGGTCAAATGGCTTACTTTGGTAGAGATTTTCTTACATTTTAACATTAGTTTGTCCCTGACAATGAGGCCTCTGCACTAGACATTGTTTCGTTCTTCTTCTCACACTATCTTTTTCTCGCTTTCTTTAGCTTTTTCTTGATTTCTATCTTCCACAAGTGGGGAAGATATTAAAATACCAACCAGAGAGTCACCCTATCAAGTGGAATTTCCCAGATGAGTCTACAGACCTTCCCAGCTAGCCAGCTCTCAGGGGTCACTGTGCATGGTCTTTCTGAGCCTGTCCACCTTGTTAGGCAGAGCTTCAATCCTGAAGGCCTAGCCCAGTGGCCAACAGCCAGAGAGGAATTCTCTCCCATACTTGGTTTTCTGCATAACTGAACTCCTATGATTTTTTTTGTGTGTCCATTATGCCTGCACTGCTCAAGTATTCATGCTCCTTCTGTATTCTTTAGGAAGATGATTGGGGAAACCATTAAATCTATACAAAATAAGAAGGAAAATAGAGGAGGATATCTAAGTCACCCACTGCATCATGGGGCTCCGCAATAACTTGGAGGCCAAGCCAAGTCCCAATATTTCAGCATCCTGTTCAAGGTGTCATCTGAATTACTAGGCCTTATTATGTCCTTAGAACCAACCCAGTCTCTTCCCTTGCCCCTCAGAGGGCTCTGTTTTCATATGCATACTGGGACTTTTAGCACAGAACCATGAATGTGGAGAAGAGACATCCCTCACCAACCCCTTCCCCAAGGCCACCTCTTTCCTGTGTTCTTCCTCGCCTCACTGAATGGGAGAGTTCCTTAGCAGCCTGTTTTCACCGCTCAGGTACCTGTCACCTAGGAAATGTCCCATTATCCTACAGAGTGTCCCAGCAGTGACACTGAATCCCCTAAGCCCTGCTCCTGGGCACTCCCCTTCCTGGTACCTGAATCCTCTGGCTAGGTTTGTCTCACTGCTCTGCAGAAGCCCCACTTCCTTGGGGAAATGCTAAGGTCTCTGAAAAGGTATTACTTGCAGAGTTCCTAGGAAAACTGTCTACTGTGTGTGTGTGTGAATGGGAAGGTGGCAAGCCAGCGTTGGTCACAAATGGGTGCCTTGAATGCCCTTGCAAGCTAGGGTGGTGACAACTGCTGAGGTCAGCCTGATGGAACATTTCTCAGTAACACTCCCTCCCTGTAGAGGTCAAGGTCCCTGAGTCAGAGGATAAGAGGCACCCTGAGTAGATGTGAGCATAACTCCACACCAGGGGGCAAAGAAAAGGAGGAAGCCTGTTGGCTCCGACCGGAGAACAGGAGATTAGTCACTCTGCTCTGTGCTGGGCCTAGGGCAGACTCTCAACCCATTGAGTCTGGCACATTCTTTTCTATCAAATTTAACCTTTCTGTTGCTCTATGGATGTTGCTTTTTCCAGAAAGGTCCCTTGGGAGTAAGTGCAGGAAGCTCCTGGCTGCCACCAGCAACCCATAGGAAGGGAGGGACTGTTCAGGGGTGGGCAAGCTATGGCAGGGTCTTGCCTGGCACTGAGTAGGGGATCCAAACCTAAAGCATTCACTGAGATGCACCGCATCCCAGAGGTCTGTCCCTCAAACCCCTGCTGAATCACATTTTCTCAACACAATGGATTGAACTCTAAAGAATTCGCTGCCTCAGAAATGGCACAGATGGGCTCAGCACTTCCAAAGATGAGACTCTGGCAACTGAGAGAAGATTATAATGATTGTGATGGTTGGGATGTGGTTTATGGTTCTCCCTCAAACACACAGTCCCTCTCTCAAATTACGGTTTCCCTCTTCTAGATCTGGGTTTCTCATAATGGGATTCAGCCAAGCTCAGACTGAAAATACTAGGAAAAAAATTGTGTCTGCACTGAACATGTACACTTTTTTCTTGTCAGCTTTCCCTACGTGATTCTGTATAACAGCTATTACATAGAATTTACAGTATTGGGCACTGTGAATCATCTAGTGATGATTGACCATGTACAGGAAGATGTGCATAGACAAATACTCCATCATTTTATATAAGGGATTGAATATCTGTGGATTTGGGTATCTGTGGGTACAGGTGCATGTGTTGGGGGTGGGGGGTGAGTTCTTGGAATCAATCTCCTGAGGATTCCAAGGGACAACTGTTTCACAGAGGTGTCACAGGCTACCTTGTATCTAGCCAGAGTAAGGCTGGTGGGTCTAAACCTGAAGCCTGGCAAGTGGGTTGCTTGCAGCATGGGCTTAGTGTCCTGGCTTCTGAAGGACTCTGAAAGCCATTGGTGTGGTTGGGCTGAGCATGAAGAACAGTGCACAGTGATGGGGAAACTCTCCTGGCAGTAGGGGTTCAGCTGATTTTGCTGGCCTTTGATGCTCACAATATACACTTGACAGGCTTAGACCTTACTCCACTCCCAGCATCCCTCATTCTTCTGGGATAAGCCAACTGCAGCATAGTCAGGAAGGACCAAATGCAAAGTGATGAACTTGACTTTAGCCATGCTCAAGTCATAAGGGCTAGGTGTAGAAGCCTCAGCTGGACCAGCCAGGTACATGGGGATTTTCACAGTAAGGTTCAGTCAGGCGTCTCATTCACAGAAGAGAAGACATTGATATTTTTACAAATGCCTTACCCCACTCTTCCTTCTTACAGCATGCTAATCTTTTATTCTGTTGGCCTTAGAGGGAATCTAGGTCCTTATTGTTTTCACATCAACAGTCTCTCCTCCTCTTGTCTTTCATTTATTCTCCCTCTTCTTTCACTCACTCCATTATGAGTGATTCCAATGTGCAAGGCCTTTGCTGCACACAGGAGTGCCCTGAGGATCTGTGTTCAGTTCAGTGCTGATGGTGAGAGGGAATCACAGTGGGGACAAAACTAGGGACCTGACAACCAGACAATGAAGGGAAGAGCTTCTCCAAGAACAGCAGACTGGAGCTTCAAGCTGGGTGGTGAAGGTGGAGTATGGTTTTCCGAAAGAGGAAAATGGTGCTCAATCCAGGATCTGAGAAGCATGTTGCTCTTGGAGAGCAAGAGCAGCCGAGCATGCCGAGTCCACGGCAGCCTCCCCAGGTGGAGCATCCTCATCCTTCATCTGAAATCCTGAGATGCAAATGCTCCAAACTCTGAAACTTTCTGAGCACCAACATGAAGCCACAAGTGGAAAATTCCATGCCTCACCTTACGAGATGGGTCAGTGCTGGAGTACTGGAGCTTGTGAGATTACTTTAGGTGATGTGTGCATAAAATATCAATGAATACAATTAAAACACAAATATAAATTATATATATGTATACACACACACATATATATATATTTATATATTTATGTAAATATATATACACATAAGACATAGATGAATTTTGTGCTTAGATCTAGGTCTCGCCCTATGATATTTCATTATGGATATGCAAATATTCCAAAATTTGACCCCCCTGCCCCCAAATCATCTGAATCCCAAATGCTTCTGGTCCCAAGCATTTTGGATAAGGATGCAGCCTGTCTTTACAGGATGAGTTAGGCCCAAGGCTGGTCTTCTGCCTTCTGACTCTCCATCAAGTCATGAAAGGCTCATGTGGTATCTGAATTTGAAGGGGGCTTAGAGGAGCACTGAAAACTCTCCTCCCAGCTGCCTCCTCTCCTCTTCCAAGCTAATTTACTGCTATACCCCTCTCATCTGGATCTTGATGCCCTTTCCACTTGTCCTTGATTTGACTCTGAAGTACCACTACCTTCCCTTTTCCTCAGGTAAGGAGGAAAAATGAATGCACCTAACAGCTAAATAAACAGAAAACCAACAGCATCAGAAATTCTACACAAAAGCAGGAAGGATGTTTAAAAACAATCATTGCACGGGAAGTGGGGAGACCAAAATAAAAATGTAAAAGAGAAAATAAGCAACTGAGGTCACCTGTGGAAGATACTAGGCCGTCTAATGAAATGCAGGAAATGAGAATGAATTAGAAACTGCCAGGAAAAAAAATTAGTAGTAGCTAAAATTTAAATAGCAGTCACTACACATAAGCATTTTTTTAAGCATGAAACATATATTAACTTCTTATAGCCTCTGGGAAGCCCTGTGAGTTGAATTCTACTATTATTCTCCCTTTACAGATGTGGAGACTAAGGCACAGAGAAGACAAAAACCTATGACTATATGCAACAGGTGAGAATTAGCCATCTGCATCTATTATGATGATGATGATGATGATGATGATGATGATGCTGATGCCAGGGATTGAACTCAGGGGCCCTTGACCACTAAACCACATCCCCTATTTTGTATTTTATTTAGAGATAGGGTTCACTGAGTCGCTTACCCCTTGCCTTTGCTGAGGCTGGCTTTGAACTCTAGACACTCCTGTCTCAGCCTCCTGAGCCACTGGGATTACGAGTGTGTGCCACCATGCCCAGCTAGCCATTCATATATTATCACACAAGTTTACAAGGAGTAAGATTAGGTAAGGGGTTTGGAATATTCTCTTCTCCTCTTTTCAGAGCATTTACCTGCTGTTCTCAGGGGAGAGTTTGCATTTGCATTTTTTGGAGTGTCCTGCCACCTTAAAACTCATCTAAAGTCCTACTCCAGGACACAAACATGGCCAGGCAATGAGCAGACTATTTCTATGAACACAGAAGTATCTCCTAGAGAGGAAAACCACACGCATGCTTCAAACTGGTATTAAGGGAAAGAGGACAGGCAGGCTGACTTCGCCTCTTTCTAGATGGAAGGTTTAGTGACCCAGGAAGAAGATGGATGTGTCTGCCTCTCAGATCAGTCCTCTAGTCCAGCCACATGGATTCAGCCTTGAATCTTATTCTGAATGGAGTCTAAGTAGAATAACAAATAAGTAACAGTAAATATAGCTGATTTTCAAAACACATAGTTTCTGAGCCAGTTTTCATGAAGCCTGGCACTAACAGCAGCCAAGAATTTTCTACTTTGACAAGGAATATTATACAGCCCATCACCCAGGTCTCCCACCCCTAAGGGTTCTGTATCTCAGTATCTACTGTATAGGCTCCAGGTATCTGGGATGAAAACAGGCAATGGGAGGCAGTTGTGGTTGGCAGAGTGGAGAGGGTAGCAGAGGCACATGGAGAGTCAGCCCCAAGTATGGAGGGGCACCACATCATAGCCAGTCATGGGAGCCATGGAACCAAATAGAAGCTTCCACACTACCTGGAAGTGAAGGTGAGGCCTGATTATTACTGAAGCATCTAGCAATGTGACACCTAAAACAGGGGAAAATAATGTTCTTCCCAAATAAGTATAAGAACAAACTCTGAATATGTGGCAAGAGCAAGAAATACTGTAAATGTAACCTTCAATTTTAAATAGCTTAAATACCCTTAAAGAACAATATTGAAGTTGCTTTAATTTTGACTTAGATTTTAGGTAAAAATCTGTTTTAGCAGAAAAATGTGTTCATATATAATTATTTTTCCAAGAAGAAAAAACATATTTTAGGTTATCACAGTAGCAGGCCTAAAGTTAGTGGTTAAAAATCATAGTGTTTCATAAGAGTTTATGTTTATTTGAATTTTCCTCAAGTTTTGCTAATTATTAATGAACCTTTTCAAAACATCCTGTTCTTTGGACAATATTCTTGTTTCTATGAACAAAAATCTAACATTCAAGAATACAAAAGAAGTTTCATGGCATTTAGGTCAATGTGTGTTATTCAACTCATTTTTTGAGGCATGGCCTTATCTATTCATCGGAATGACATTTTGACATACTGAAAGGGCAATACTCTGACAAATAATAAGGAAAAAATATTTAATCTCTTTAGTCTTTCTGTATCCCCTTCTTTTTACTTTAAAGGGCTTGTGTGTAGACAGTGTACTCAACTAGCCCTTATAGTAATTACCCTGGTTATACCCAATGTGACGAATACTATTCAACTTTAACAAATAAGAATTTTATACTGTCTGGTTTGTTCTTAATTCTTCCCTAAGGGCCTATTTGGTTTAGCATCAAATACAAGATTAAGAGACTCTAAACTTTAGCTGAACAGCCACTCAAGGGATTTAGACTTGATCTCTTTACACACAAAAAAAGAGTTAGCATACATCTGACATCCCTGCACAAGGAGCACATATTTATCCATATAATGGATCTCTGTTTCCTAATGTTCATTGTTTATTTGAAAGCCAAATGAAAAAAAAATTATCATATCCTCAAAAAAATCTTCAGTTGTGTAAAACTTTGAGCAAGCTAAGTCTCTATCAATTTACACTGAATAAAGCAAAAGAAGCAAATGAAGACTATAGCAACTGTATAATCACATAAAATATATGTGCATAGTTACATAGGTGTTATATGTGTATATATTTGCATAACAAAATTGAAATGGGTAAACATGAAAGGAATTCTTAGCAGGCTAAGTGACTTGTCAAACCTAGTTATAGGCTTAAAAGGAATTCAAACTTTGGTCTCCAAACACCAATTTTAATGCCCTGTGCATCACCTTGTGCTGTAACCCAAATTGCAATGGAAACTTACAGGGCAGAAGAGAAAAATAAAAAATGAAAAAAAGGGTAATATTTTTCAGTCCCACCAGTTGACTAATGATTACATATTTTTGCATAAGTAGAGAACCCAAAGTATGCAATTTCTCAAGTATTTAGACTTCATAAAATAATTTTAACAATTTTAAAGAGATGACAAGGGTAGAAAAGCAGGAGAGATAGATGACACAAAAGGTAAAGGGAACCCCCCTCTTTTTCTTTCAGCTTTTTTCAAAGAACTCCATAATTCCCAAATGTAACACTATGAAGTTAAAAACTGGAGGAGGAGATTTATAAATAGTCTAAGGAATGGAAAAATGTACCAGGGCAAGTTCAGGAAGGCAGAGGAAGGTCAAACTATAGCATGCAACTTGGTCAGACCTGGCTCAGCTAGACATGTTTCGTGTCACTGGGCACTAGTGCAGCAAAGTCTCTTCTATCAATTAGTCTCCAAATTTATTTGCATATAAGAGAAATGTAATTTTTGATATTGGACTACTGTTTTTGAAGAGTAAATGCAAAATCTGTATAGATTTAAATGACTTAAATGACACATTTAATGGTGATATGATAGTTAAATTTTCTACGATTAATTATTTCCATTTCCAAAATGCTTGTGTGCACATGGAATCATTGGATGGAGAAGAGTACAGGGGTTATGTGCCACCCCTTCTATTTACTGAGGAGAAATGGATATGCATATCACATATGGTGTGCAAATGCATTGCTTATGCAAAGTTATATTTTTAAATGTGAGAGTGTAACTAAATATTCAGAAACTCTGCAGACTTTGATTTTCTGAAGTCCTAAGTTTCCTACTAAATGGAATTAAAGTATTGCCCTGTTGAAACTTCATTTCCTTCCAAATTTGTCACCTTTTGCCCTAGTAAGAAATGCTGGTGATATGGCAACGGCAACCAAATAAAAAAATCACATGCTCTTGGAGAAAAAGTATTACTCATAAATCTGTATACATCCTGTCAATTATCCATTCCTGATGAATAGTATGTGACCGGAAACAAGGAAGTGATAAAGCATCTTAATAACCCCATCTCCTTGGAGAAGAAGGTGGAGCAGGTGAGTGATTGCATACCAGGCCCTGTGCCACATACATACCAAGGCAGGCTGCAGGGGTTGGGTCCATTCATCCTACAGTCTGCTGTAGACAGTTTCTGCTCTGTTAAAGGTGTGTGTCCAACAGGGCTCAACATTCAGGTCTAAGAAGTAAAAGGATAAAGAATTCCAAATGAAAGTCTCATCCCAAACTAAACTATCAGTTAAGAGTATAGAGAGGAAGATAATCATGCAAACAGAGAGTATATGAAAATATATCTTTTGTACATTTTTGTAAATGACATGATCTAATCAATACACCATGAGTCCTTTTTTTAACTCTTTTATTTTTGTGTTGGGATTGAATCCAAGGCCTGGGTTCAGGATAAGCACTCATCCTACCACTGAGCTTGCTTTCGTTTGGATCCAAGGTGTCCACCAAAAGCCCCTGTATGAATTCTGGAATGTTCAGAGATAGAACGATTAAATGGTGAGTGCTGAACCTAATCAGTTCATCCTAGTTTGAATGTCGGGGTGGTAACTGTAGGAAGGTGAGGCATGGCTGGGGGAGGTGGGTCACTGGGGGGTGTGCTCTGGAAGGATGCATCTTCCCCCTGGCCCCTTCTGCCTCTCTCTCTCTCTGCTTTCTTGCTGCTGTGAAGGAAACATTTTCTCTCCACTGGATCCTTCCCCCATGATGTGCTGCCTCACATTGGGCCCACAGCAATGGAGTTGGCTACCTGTGAACTGAGACTTCTGAAACTGAGCCAAACTAAACTTTTCCTCCTCTCAGTTTTTATTATTGGGTGTTTTGGTCACAATAGCACAAAATACACCCTCAGCCCACCATAAATCTAGTTTTCATATTTCTAAGTATGTCAATAGGCAGCAATAGCTTAGTTTTAGCATAAAGACTCAGAATTGCAGGTATCCTAACGTCCTTCACATCTAATTCTCATTCTATAAAGGGACTCCCTCTACAATACCCTTGAGAGTGATCTAGATCCAGTTATTCCCGAGATGTCACCAGTACTGTGAGCAAATCGTGACCTAACCAGGCTTGACATTCTACTTTCAAATACTCTGTAACAAAGTTATTATGTGCTAGAAAGGGGCTGGGTATTGGATACTTCAAGAAGTTTGCATCTCCTTCAGCTGTTATCTTTGTGCCTAAAGTGATGTGATTGGGAGCTTTCCTTGACCAAAAGGAGGAAGTCAAAAGGGGAGACAAATAGAACAAACACTACACGGAATTTCCTATCTAGCCCTTTGGCCTGGTTGGAACTCCCATGGAAATACAGATTAAAGGCCAGAAAAAAGAAAGACTCTGAGCACAAGCAAGCTTCCAGGGAACCCAGTGACCAACTGTGGCCAGCAGAGAGACTGCTCTGCAGTCCTCCATAGAGCTCAACTCTTTGGTAAACTTACAGAGGATGGGAAGATTTGGGAGCATGAGCAAGGACAACTTTGTACAGATATTGGGCCTTATTTAGAACTCTATCATCTATAGCAAGATAGTGGTTGGCTCAAGTGCCTTTGTAGGCAACAGACATGGAAAAGGGAGAAACAGAGTAGGAAATGAGGAATGTAGCAGATGTCTTGGGGGTACTGATGTGGCCAGGCTGGTTTGGCAACACATGTGAATATTTAGAAATTCTCAAAAATATTTTGGTCAGGAAGGAGCGGGAACAGGAGGACTTTGTGCAAGGAAATGCCTGTGTGTAGCAGTGTGGGCAGAACAGGCTCCCTGGGTTGCTGGTGTTAAAGGATACCCAGGCTGGCGAGCCAAAGCAACATTTGGGCTACATTTATGTGGAACCGCAGTTGCTGTCTTTGCAACAGAGGCTAATTCAATTACTTCTCAGTCTCAAGATTGTAAGGATCAAATGTGTAACCAACTCTCTGAGCAGTATTTTTCCCCCTCAAGTCACAAATTGATTTTGTCAATAGAAATAATGTATGACTTCTATTTTTTTCCTAGAATAAGATATGCTACAATCTAAAGTCATATTGCAGTAAGAAGTACTGCAATAAAGTTAAAAGCTGTCACTTAAAGAAGAGTGACCATATAATCTATTATCCAAACCCGGACACTTTTGAGTAAAAAGGGGTATTATTACGAATTATGCTAGATGCTAGAACAAAAGATAATAACAGGATCTGCTCAAGTAAAGTGGGAAGTACAGTTACCCCGCCAAAAGGTGATTTGTGATTGGTAAGACGTGAGCCCTGAAATCAAGTGATGACACTTGTATTTATCCAGCAGTGTGGAATGCAGCTTGAATACAGCCGGACCATCTTGAAGCCACCCTCTGCCTGCTGATGCTAACCCTCCCCACCAAGAGTAACAAAGAAAAAAAGTGCAGACAATTCCAGAAACCTGGAAGACAGGGACATTTTTTTAAACAGGGTTTCTTGAAGCGAGTGGTTTTAATGACTGCATCATGAATGTAACCAAACATCCTCAAATTCTTCTTGCCTCCTCTCTTTCCCCAAAGTCTCCACTACAGAGGTCCCTATACTCTCCCTCCCTCTTCTTAGTCCCCCCACAGCTATTCTTCACTTTGTCTCTCTCATCATTCTCCCCTCAAATCGGTCTTCTTCCCATCTGCCAGCCCCTCCCTGCCATTTCAAAAATATAAAGGGGAAAGAAGGAAATCGTGAATACGCATGCATTAATTTCTTGTGTGTGTTTGTCACACCTTTTAGAATCTCATACAATAACATTTAAAAGCTAAATTGGAGAATTTCATGACCCCAGTGTGAGACACATGTTGGAGACTGCAATTCGGATGCAGGCTGGAGAAGTAAGGGAACCTCAATTATCAACCACAGACCTCTAAGCACTAGGTGTGAAAATGGAGCCCTCCTGTCCTGGTTTGTCTGAGGCCTGAAGATAATGGATGCTATATTCCTACCCTATGGAAATTTTAAAGCACATTAGAAATTTACTATTCCAAGAGTAAAAAAGGTGTAGGAGTTTGAAGGGGATTTGTTGAGGTTATTTGGCTATTGCTGCTCATGTATTATGAGTCCCACCCATTCCTGCTTCTTACAGCAAGCAGAGAGGGGGGCTTCAGGGGACCATTCAGGAAACTCATGTTCCAGAATCTAGATGGATCCAGCAGACTTGGATTTGACTCAGGCCTGAGTAATCTGAGACCCCTAACTGGCTGACTGGCCTTTTCAATGACAGAGTAAAGTGGATTGTCAGACAAAGGATCAACTTGAGTGCCTAGAGGTTTTATGAGTATTCCAGGTGGACCTGAAGAGACGAGCTCATGATGAAGAGAAGGAATGAGCCCACATCTTAGAACTTGTCCCAGTGGACTCTTGGAAAAGAACCCGGCCTAAGCTGCTCTGTTCTTGCCCAAAGGGCCGAGGGAGTGTCATCAACCATTCTACTAGCCTAAGCCAAGCACTTTGAGCAGGGGCTGCCTGAGATAGGACGGGTCAGAGGCTGGCAAGTGCTAGCCTGTGGGCTGGCTGCCTATTTTCATAAACCCAGGTTACTGGAACAGTCACACCCACTCTCTGACACAATGTTTTTGGTGCTATAAGGCAGAGTCAAGTAACTGCAGTAGATAGAGACTATATGGCCCGCACAGCCTCAAATATTTACTACAGAAAACATCTGCTAACTCCTGGGATAAGTTCTCAGAAAGCCTTCAAAAGTGTCGCTGTAGTAAAGAGTTAGACGTAAACAGGTTTCACATTCAGAGCATGCAACCATTTGAAAATATTACCACGTAAGTAAAGGCTTCTCACTTTTCTTGCATCAACCTATTAGGGCCAGAAACGGGCAGGAAAAGACAAAGAGGGCAATGACCTGCCCTTCTTTCCCATTTCAAGGGGTCAGCCCTCAGCAGATCCCCTATGAGTAGAAGGACAATGTGGGAATTTAAGTCAGATTTTAAATTGTGCTTATTCCTTAAGCCTTGACACTATCAAAATTAAAATTTTATGGTTAAAAGGAACGGCACTTTTCTTTCAGAAGTTAGGAAAGAACTTCCACGGCACTGATTAAATATACCCACAGGAATGGTGGGAGATGAAATATAGATTTACCTTTAAGATAATGTCCCAAGAGACCTGCACATTAAACAAATGTGCTGTTTTTACATATATTTCTTCAGTTAGGAAAGCTGGTTTCCAGAGATGACTCTGACATTATTCATAGGATACAGGATAGTGCATATCCTTTCTGGAACTTGGTTTTCTCTTCCTCAAAGTAAGGGTCGGACCAACTCTGGATGATTCCCTTCAGCACCAATATGCTCTCATTCTAGAACTCCAGGTCTATCTTTCAGGATGGGTTATGCCTCTTATAACTATGGCAATGTGCAGCATTTCTCCGATATTTATATGCAGCTACACACAGGCTATACCCTGTGTGTAGTTGCATATAAATATTGGAGAAATGATTCATGGTATATGCATCCGCTCACCCTCACCTTCAAGATAGACGCTGAGAGTTTTCCAACTGGCCAATCTTTTTACACAGGGTAAAAGCAGCTGAGGCAGACAGGCTTTTGGTGTAAAGTTTTATGTTTCTGGATAGGAGTGAAGCTGTGCTTACTGTTTGCTATAACTGTGGTGTCTCTGTTGTTTCTGAGTTTTCCTAGACAATCCTTAAATGGGGTCTGCGGCTTGCAATTCCTTCTTCTGTATTCTTCTATGATACAGGAGCTCTATTGATGTGGTAAGGCCAGACGATGAAGAAGAGGAATTTATAGTCCTATGGTTATGTCTAAAGTCTTTTCAGGAATGTCATTTGGGCATTTCCTTTGCCCCTGTTAATTAGGCTTTGGTAAAATCCTAGTAGGTTAGACTCCTGTAAAATAGTTTTCCTTCAGAGCAGGACTTTGTAAAGAGAACAAAATATTCTGGGAATTTTCAAAATGCTTATTATGCACCCATTTTTTTCTGGAAACTTGAGGGAATTTTCTTCTGGTTTTCACAGAATCTGGTAGGTCTCTTGCAGGTAAAACTCATAAGTCGGGGGAGGGGTCCCCTAAGAAGGAATTTTTCACTCTCAAGCTCATCCTCTGAGCCTCCAGCAATTTCTCAATTACCAGCTAAAGTGTTCTTATTAATTTTGGCTTTAACCATAGGTTTTTTCTGCTTCTTGGACTTCTGTTCTCAGTAAATTGTGATTCTTCAAATCTGTCTCTTCTCTCCAGTTGTAGGGGAGGCAGTCAGCCTTGTGACCTTAATTCTATGACAGCTCTAAGAAGAATTGTTGATTTTCACTTTATTCAGTTTTTTTTTTCTTGTTGAGAAGACAAGAGTGACAGTTTTCAAGCTCTTTACATATCTGACCAGAAACCAAAGTCCTTTAATTCATATAGATAAACTATATAAAACTGTTAAAAGAATATAATATTTCCCCAACAAAATGACAATTTCATATGTTCAAGCAAATGAAAAAAAATTAATAAAGTGTAGGGAAATTGCTGAATCTGAGATTCAGAGTACACTGTTCCAGGTGACTCTGGAACTATTTTAAAGACTTCTTATGTTGCAAAATTCAGTCTGAGGAATTTAGTTATGTAAATCTCTTGAAAATAATTTTTTTTGACTTTGTGACACCCCAATGCTATTTCATAAGAGGTTCTTATTCCTGATCTTTTAAACAATACCCGACATGTATTTTATTTTAAAAATAATAATTACTTCCAGCATTTCATACTGTACACAGATTTTTCACATGCATTTTATCCAAAGTGCATCTCTTGAATTCTACAACTTCCTATGGCAGTGTGGCCAGCATGTGTGTGTCCAGCCTGGGAACAGAGGATGCTGCCCTATGACAAATATTTGTGGAGCACATGCATTTGCAAACCTAAATTCATGAACAAAAGAAATATAATTTGATTTGAGAAACTTAATTCCTGAACAACACTCTTTCCTTAATTTCCTATATTTGGATTTTAATGAGGAAGATCTGTGATATAATGACAGAATGCAAATTAATCTGCAGAATGATACTGAATAAAACTCTGAAGAACGATCAGTACATTTTTTCTAAATGAGGTTCTCTGAAGGCAAACACATTTTAACACGTGACTCAACAAAGTGGAGAAACCATAATAGCGCCTTGAAGTTGAGACAGAGCCAGGACACACAGAAATACGTCTTTAAAAGGTACATAGCACAATTAGCTTGATAAAATGACGACCTTGTAATGTAGTTCTGGTAGTAATGGTAGTTCTTCTTGGTTCCAATCCAGCTTTTCTAGCTGAGCTTGCTTGACAGGAATCAGGGATGGTCAGAAAAAAACATCAACAGGAACACACCTGTAATCCCAGGGGTTTAGGAGGCTGAGGCAGTAGGATCGTGAAATCAAAGCCAGCCTCAGCAAAAGCGAGGTGCTGAGCAACTCAGTGAGACTCTGTCTCTAAATAAAATATAGAATCGGGCTTGGCAGGTGGCTCAGTGGTCCAGTGACCCTGCACCAAAAACAAAACAAACAAAACACCAACTGGAATCAGAAAAATCAAAGATGGTAGTGGAGCACACACGGCTATAAGCAAAAGGTGCCAAGCACAAAAAGATCTGCGAATGCTCCTCCTTTATCTGCCTGTACCCATGACATTCCTGTTTTTCTCATAAAGGGAACCCCACTTTTGCCCTATCTCAAGAAGGTGCCCTTAGAGAATAAACTCTGGCTGGGGCTGTAGCTCAGTTGTAGAGCACTTTCCTAGAATGGCTAACACTCTGGGTTAGATCCCTGGAGCTGCAAAAAAAGAAAGAAAGGGAAAAAAGCAAGCACTTTGACCAAAGAATAAAATATTTGCTCTTCCTTCTTAAACCGAAGTTTGTACCATTGGCACCAGTGAGAGCAGGGCAGGAGTATCCTTCAGGGAGAGTTAGTAACGGTGGTTTGAGACAGAAGTAACTGTGAAAATTAGAACATTGAGAGCTAACAGTAACAAAATACAGAATAAGGAATAAATGAGTGAATGCAATTGAATTATTTTATTAAAGAAACTATTGGTATGATGCTTTAGTGGCCACTGGATGTGGGTCTATAGTTGTTGAAAGATGCTTCCCTGATCAAAGATGTAGCACACCCAGACCTAGGATTCTTTCCACGACTTAAGGTACACATCAAATGAGCTTACACAAGTATAATTTAAGTCACTTAAAACTTATCACAATCAGTCATCAATGATCGATATGCCATTGTTCTACAAGACCTAGAGGTGTCTGACTTTAGGTTATTGACATGGCCTTTTTCTTTTCATGCTTTGATTTCTGTATTTTGCAGGCATTCACTAGTTACTGTAATTACTAAACTACCCTGTAGTCTAGAAGCCCACTGAAGCATGGAATTCTTATATTTCTACTGGAAAATAGTCCCTGAATTCTTGCCACTGGCTATAACAAAAATCTAGTTAAAGCAAAAATCTATGTTAGAATGTGTTCAGAGCATCAGGATAGGATAGAAGAGGAGATACTGGGATGAGGCATCCAGTTAAGGGATGAAATTTCTTCTCTGGTCAGGTAAGCAGGCATCTGCCTTAGACTCCTGAGTTGCTGGGATTACATGTGTGCACCACCATGCCCAGCATCCTCTGAAGTCTTACAGAGATTTCCTTGAGAAAGCTAGTAAGTTTTGCATGTGTATGCACATGCAGTAAACTAGATTTTTTTTTCTGGCAATATGGCAGACAAGATATTCAGATAAACCTCTTTATGTATAACTCACCTAAAACGCATAGGTGTGTATTTACATAAATATATGTATATGAGTGTTTGGTTAGATATATAGATATTACATGACTTAGCTGGTGGACACTAAGGAAGTATCCAGAAATGATAAGAAATCTTGAGTCTAAGGGGCAACTGTTGACACTGGAGTTTTTCTTGAAAATATCTTGATGGCCTGGTACCCCACAGCCTGATGGTGTCTTGGTGGCCTGGTGCCCCACAGCTTGATTCCCATGTGGCCTAGAGCCTGAGCATTGTGAGAGATCACATATGAGAACCCCTTCATAATGCTGTACTTCCATGGGTGACACGTTTAGTTTGAACTAGAAAGAACTTGCTGCAGAGAGGAAGCAGATCTGCTTGCCTTGGTTTGGGTTGTGGTGGGACTAAGTGAAAATAGGAGAAAACTTTACTGTGAGAATTTCTAACCACTAGAGCATGCTAACAAGTGTCCAAGGCCAGAATGTCTATTACTATCTGTGTGACTTGGAAAAAATCACAGATTTTTCTTAAATCTCTTAAAGTAGTTCTGAGGGGATAGTTCCCCTCTGGTGGTTCCCAAATCACTTGAAGAATGTGCACCCTTCAAACCAGATCTTCCTCCTACCAATGAGAAAGAAGGCATGGGCTGTTTTGAGCCTGACAGATATTGATGTTGTTGAAGAATATATAATTAGCATGTTTATCATATTTAGAGAGGGAAAAAGAGGCAAATTGAAAGGATGATAATATAATACGAGTTCATGAAAAAAAGGTGAAAAACTGGAAATTGGAAATTCAATGAAGATTCTGGGAAAACAGATGGTGAAATTACGCAGACGATAACATAAATAAACATGGAAATTAAAGAGATAAGCAATCAAGAGAGATGGTCTGTGGAGTAAAATCATTCAAATCCTTGGTGTCCCTTAGGGAATCCTGGTACATCAAGCAGGATGGAGTGAACCCTCAGCCTCCAAGAGTCTGCACATATTAACTGAGAGGCCTGTCATTTCTTTTCAGAGCTCATCCAATTCCCTATCACTTCCTTCTGCAAAGGAGGAAGCCCATCTAGAGCCTAGGGTCTCAATGACACCCCTTGTAAGTCCTGGCTATTATGATGCAAATAACCTTGGATTCTGGAATGGAGGATAAAGGGACTCTTCACTAACATTGTTCTGAAAATCCCCTGCCCAGTTGTTTTTCCTATAAAAAGAGAAAATTTAGACTAGTGTTCGATGATATTTAAGGGCTCTCTGAGCTCCAAAAAATCTTTCAGTCAATGATTAAGTAAGAGCCTACATCCTGGGAACAAATCTTTACTCCTCACACTTCAGATAGAGCCCTAATATCCAGAGTATACAAAGAACTCAAAAAATTAAACAATAAGAAAACAAATAACCCAATCAACAAATGGGCTATGGACCTGAACAGACACTTCTCAGAGGAGGACATACAATCAATCAACAAGTACATGAAAAAATGCTCACCATCTCCAGCAGTCAGAGAAATGCAAATCAAAACCACCCTAAGATACCATCTCACTCCAGTAAGATTGGCAGCCATTATGAAGTCAAACAACAACAAGTGCTGGCAAGGATGTGGAGGAAAGGGTACACTTGTACATTGCTGGTGGGACTGCAAATTGGTGCAGCCAATTTGGAAAGCAGTATGGAGATTTCTTGGAAAGCTGGGAATGGAACCACCATTTGACCCAGCTATTCCCCTTCTTGGTCTATTCCCTAAAGACCTAAAAAGAGCATACTACAGGGACACTGCTACATCGATGTCCATAGCAGCACAATTCACAATAGCAAGACTGTGGAACCAACCTAGATGCCCTTCAATAGACGAATGGATAAAAAAATATGGCATTTATACACAATGGAGTATTACTCTGCATTAAAAAATGACAAAATCATGGAATTTGCAGGGAAATGGATGGCATTAGAGCAGATTATGCTAAGTGAAGCTAGCCAATCCCTAAAAAACAAATGCCAAATGTCTTCTTTGATATAAGGAGAGTAACTAAGAACAGAGTAGGGAGGAAGAGCATGAGAAGAAGATTAACATTAAACAGGGATGAGCGGTGGGAGGGAACGGGAAAGAGAAGGGAAATTGCATGGAAATGGAAGGAGACCCTCATGGTTATACAAAATTACATACAAGAGGAAGTGAGGGGAAAGGGGGAAAAAAAACAAGGGGGAGAAATGAATTACAGTAGATGGGGTAGAGAGAGAAGATGGGAGGGGAGGGGAGGGGGGATAGTAGAGGATAGGAAAGGCAGCAGAATACAACAGACACTAGTATGGCAATATGTAAAAACGTGGATGTGTAACCGATGTGATTCTGCAATCTGTATACAGGGTAAAAATGGGAGTTCATAACCCATTTGAATCAAAGTGTGAAATATGATATGTCAAGAACTATGTAATGTTTTGAACAACCAACAATAAAAATTAAAAAAAAAGAAATAAGTAAGTATCCACAGCTATGGTAATTTATGAGATTAGAATGAGTCATGAAAGAAACACTTGAGGACGAGTGTTTTTAAGAAGGGAATAGTTTTTAAGGCGTAACACTGTTAGAAAAAAAAATCAGAAGACAGGGGATCAAGCTTGGAACTGAGTGACAAATTCCTCTTGAGCTGTGAATCTCTTAATTCTGATCTTATATAGACCATAAACTGTTTTCCTACTCGTCATGTGCAACAGTCCTTCTTGACGTTTAATGCACACCTGAATCACACGGGGAGATGACAAGGCAGGTTCTGATTCACCAGGTTAGATTCTTTTTTTTCTTAGCAGCCAGGATACACACACTGGGATCACAATTCAGTAGACAGGCGTGGAACATTTGTAGTGGTGAGTAGACCTCTGGTGGCCACAGTGGAAATGTACACTTTGTCACACACCCATCAATTCTTTTCTTGAGATTGTTAAGACAGTTCTCTCCCAAAGCCAGCAACTCTGTCATATTATCCACAAAGCAACATAGTTTACAAATCTGGATTCTATCCAGCACAATATTGGCAAAGCCAACATAATTTATTAATTGGGACTCATGGAATTCGATGTCACTCCCGGCAGACCACACTGCTAGTGATAATCAAAGAAGAGACATGTTTAGTCTACTTAAATGCTGAGGCAAATGCATTTTTTTTCCAAAAGAACATGTGAAACCAACCTAGAAGCAGCCTTTATATACAAATAATGAATGAGCTACAAATGATTTGTCTTTATAATTTTTTTTTTTAAATCCTCAGGCTTTTAATTTGATTCTTCTACCTCTGTCAAGGGCTGTCATAATTGTATTTCTTATACAGCATTCTCTAATTTATTCCTTTGTATGAATCAGACTGGCCTCCTCTTTAATTAGGAAAAAATGAGGGCAGTTTTATAGTAATTTTAAATTTCTCAGTCTTTTGGCTCCTCTCAGTCTGTGCTTCTCAAATGGAAAACAAAAATGGCCACGCCATGTGATTTCTGTCAGTAGTTCAAACTAAAAAATAACCCATAAACTTTTGAAAGATTTTATTTTTGGAAACACTACTTTTTTCTTTTTTTTTTCCAAGCTGCAAATAATTCTTTTTTATTTTGAATGTCAATAAACAAATTTCCTGGTTTTACCATGGTACATAGATAAATGCTCCAGAAATAATTCCATGTTTTGGAGATAATAAAATTATTATCACTCCAGGATGGAAAGGAAACATCCCGCCCCAAGAATGTGCACATTTTCAGACTTGAAGTCCGTCCAATTGAAACACACTGGCAATGAATATCAATATCAACTTGATATTGATATACACCTCCAATCACAGCATGAGACCTTATCGCTAGACTTCAGTTCTGAGCAGATACTGGAAGATGGTGTGTTGGCTTATGGAAATTGTCTGGAGAATAGTCATGCTCCAGTGTCCTTGCATAGGGACACTAAGATCCCCAAACCGGTCTGTTTTCTTTGCGGGCTTTCTATAGCATCACTATATCCATTTATGTTACAAGAGTCATGCAGATCTTATATATTGTAGGAAGTTTTATATGCCTATTCAAACCTTTTATTTTTCAGCCTTATAAAAACATCTGGAGTCATTACTACTAATGACGGGGACTTGGCAGTCACTGAGAGAACTGTCTGTGTAGACAAGTTCAAAGGCTTCTGTTCAGGGGGTTAGAAGTAAGGAAGTCTTGGTGAGAGATACAATCAGTAGTTAATTACAGATATTTCTATATCCTTAAAGTCTATAAAGTCACATAAAATTTCAAATATATCTCTGACTCAGGGATTTCCAGGCAGTTCATGTACCTTACCAGACATCTCTTGGCAGTGGCTCTGATAGCCGTGAGTTTACTCACCTAATAGTTTCATTGCATTTTAAAAGGTCTGCCACACAGGTTGGGGGTTGAAGTTAGCCATGCCTAACATCAGGTTTTGCTTATCTGCAGTTCATATGTTTTCATTATAACAAATCATAAGAAAGGAACAGTCGGGTGTGGTGGCTCATGCCTGTAATCCCAGCGGATCGGAGGCTGAGGCAGGGGGATCACAATTTCAAAGCCAGCCTCAGCAATGGAGAGGCACTAAGCAACTCAGTAAGACCCTCTCTCTAAATAAAATACAAAATAGGGCTGGGGATGTGGCTCAGTGGTCGTGTACCCCTGAATTTAATCCTCCACACCAAAAAAGAAAGGAAGGAACTTCAGAATCTCAATAGATACTTCCTAAAATGCAAAACATCAAATATTTTCCATTTGAAATTTGAACTTACACTTTTCTTAAGTCTCATTTTATTCCCCTCCCTGTTGTTCATTCTGTGGAGCTCTTCTCTCCAGTCAAGCAGAGAACACAAAGGTCTCAATGGAAGCGAATGTTCGAGTTACTGGAAGTAGTTTATTATGCTAGTGCTTTGCAAGAACTTTAAAGAAACAGTAAAGAATTAACATTGGTTAAAGCAAATATGTATTTCACTACCAAAACATGTAATCACACAAGAAATTGAATATCTATGTTCTCCTATATCTTGCTCTCCACTGTGACAGAGAGAGCATTTGAAAAACCCAAACATTCACAGAATCGGTAAATTCAGAGGTTGAGTAAGCATCAAGAAAATAAGGCCCAACTAAGGGTAGACTTAGGGAGATTCCATCCCCCATGAAAGAGTGACTCATACCAGCTTGGGACTTCTTGCACCTCAAATATTAAATATTTCACTGAGTATTCTTACATTTACTAACTTCTAATAAGCAGAAATATGTAAGATATAACCAAATGCATTATGTGGGTACTAGCAATTTTCACATGAGATAGAGTCAGTTCAATCAGATTGCTTTCCTCCTACCTGTCCAGAGCCCTGAGGGGACAGCAGTTTTCCCAGGGATTGTAGATTCTAGAATCATCTCTACAATAGGCTTGTTGAGTCAGACGAGGCTGACAAAGGTGTACACTGAGACTGTGGGTTGGGTGGGGCAGAGGAATGAGTGTCTGCTGCTGGGAGTTGTGGTGCAATGTACAGACAGGTAAATTCTGAAAGTCGAGTACCTGAATGAAATAAATCAAAGTCAGAGTAAAAATAAACATTCTAAACTGGGTCAGCAATCCTAGGGGCCAAATAGTGGGAACCGAGGGAAGGCGCCAAATGGGTTAGAACAACAAAATAAAAAGGAACAGCTGAGTGACAGACTATCGGGAAGGATCCAAAGATGCAGTTCTTTGAAGTCACACTGACAGCATTTAGCATTTAGAACCAGCACCAATCCCAGCAGCACCTCTAAGCCTTCTCCTCTAGGGTTTTCCTAGAATGGCGGGGTAGAAGACATTGTAGGGTCTGGAGCTTGCATTTCTTTTCTTTTTGTTCTTTTTAGTAATACACTTCAGAAGAAGCCACTTTGATATAATTATACAAGCTTAGAATATATCTTATTCTAATTAGGACCCCATCTCTAAGGTGGAAGGAGGTACCATTGTTACAGTGAGTAAGTCATTGGAACTCTTATCGGAGTCCAGCGTCTTATTGGAGGGTGGTCTGGCTGCAGCAGTGATCTGCATAAGGAACATGATTTGGATGTTTTCAGAAGAATGAAGCTGGGAGTGGAAAACTAAAAGGTCAATGGCCTTTGAGGGCATGGAGGACTCAAGTGGTCCTCTGGTTTCTGAAATGTCAGGTCTGCAGGAATCTGAAGGAGATCTAACATCTTCTACTGAGGTGTCCTTTTGCAGGACTGAGAGCTACCAGTTGATGGTTAATTTTGACCTTCAGCACAACACAGGGCACAGGGTTGACTGGGGGTCCTTTTAGTAGTCTGTGGTGAACAGACTATGCCCTATTCTATGTTACTCCAGGATGTATAAAACAGCAGTCCCTAGTCCTGACTTCTGCAGTTTTGTAAAACAGTAGTTCTCTGTAAGTCATTTCATTTTGGATATAAGTGCAAAGACTCTGCACCTTGTTTGTATAAGTAAATAGGTACCCTCTACCCAGTCATAAAGGACAAATTGACAAATAACTTATGACAATAGAAAATAATTTATCAAACGATGTCAGGAATACATGGACTAGAGCATATCAAATCATATCAGAAATACCAGACACAGGAGCTTACCAATCTCATCAGATATAATCACCCCATCTGAGACCCATAAAAGGAGGAGCACCCCAAGACTGGACACAGCCATACATTGACCCTTGGGTGAAGCCACTTGTCATGAGCCTTGCTTAGGAAAATGAAGATAGCTAGGAACTTCCAATTCTCTTTCCCCAGGCTTCAGCTCAGCAGTTGCCTCCTGCCCTTGACTACCACAGCAAACTTCAAGCTGACAATTAGAAACTGCTTACGGTCCTCAAACCCTAACCTTGACTCCAAAAATAATTGGTTTATTAAAACTCTTATCTATCTGTAGTGACTCTGCCGTTCGTATCTGCTTGCTGCCATTTCTCTTGGCAAGGCCTGTTAAAACCCTGTGGCTTCCTTGTCCCTCTCTTAGCCTTTCTGTAACTTCTATACATTTTGAGAATATGATCCGTGACTTGAGTGTTACAGATATTAGTGACTAAGACTGAAATGAAATAAAATAACTTGTGATTGCCAAGGTGATGACACCAAGTGAACCATGACTATTTAGTGAATTAAAGTTAATGAAATTGATATAGCTTCAGAATTGGTTATTCAATAAATTTTGACCTTGTGGAAAGACATAAATGTGTCCAGTCTATGTTAATGACATAGCTCACTCATGGCGGTGTTATAGCCTCCACTTACTCCCAAGTGCCAGTCAACTGCCAGGTCCATAATGATAGAATGGAATATTGTTGGGAAAGCTATACAGTATTTTTTTTTGTTCTAGCAAACACCAGAGTTGAGGTGGATGCACTAATTATTTTGGACCCTTGGAGCTGTAAAAGCTTCCTACATTGCTCTTTTACCACACTAAGGTTGACTAATTATTTATGCAAGCCAAGCACAATAAGAAGCATTTTATAAGCACTTCCTCCTGAATCATTATGGCACTCTATAGGAGACCCTTCCCCGTGTCCAGAGCACTTTTCTTCTTTTCTACCTAGTTCCAATTAAGTTACCCACCTCCCCAAGCTACCTGCCTCATGAGAAGGTCACCTCATGCTCTTCTCCAGGGTGGTCCTGATTATTCTGCATCTTCTCCCCTTCCTCTAGTCAGTTCCTGTCTCAGGAATGAGTCTATGACCACATTTTGGCCAAGGAGACTTGAAGGGACATGTACCAGAGGTAAGGAAAGTATTTCCTCATCCCTAAAGGAGTGGCATCTTCTTTCTCTGTTCCACAGTGCGTAAATCTAAATCCTGCAAATGCCCACTGGGTCATTGCCCAAGGTTGAAGGAAGAGGGCAGTCCAAGAGAATCAAGAGAAATGCCATCAGAGTCCTGATGTTCTGTTCTGAGCAGATGCTTGCCTGGTGGGAAGGTGCTTTGGGAGGCCTAGGACAAATAGAATCAGGAATTCGTATGCAATAAAGGTCAGAGTACATAGGGGTGAGTAGGACTCACTCTGTGTTACATAAAGACTCTTATTCATCCTTCATGAATAATCTTAAATGCCATTTCCTCAGTGAGATTTTCCTCCTACCTCCCAGAGTTGGCCAAACTCTGCATTACATTCTCTCTAGGACCTAAATGTCCTTTGTGTACCTGTGTTTGTCTGATTTTCTTCTCCATGACCAAAATACTTGACAAAAACAACTTAAAGGAGAAAGTATTATTTTGGATCATAGTTTCAAAGGTTTTAGTCCACGGTCAACTGACTCCATTACTTTGGGCCTGAGATGAGGCAGAACATCATAGAAGGAGAGTATAATGGAAGAGAATTGCTAAGTTCATGGCACCCAGGAAGCAGAGAGGTGGTGGTGGGGAAGGGTCCAAGTTAGGGTACCTAACAGCACACCCCCAGTAAACTATATCCTCCTATAGTTTCCATTACCTCCCAAAGTCCATTCAAATTGCAAATCCATAAAATGGATTAATCCACTGATGAGGTTACAGCCTTCATGATCCAATCAGTTCTTTAAAACCCTACCACTGAACATTGCTGCATTGGGGACCAAGCCTTCAACACATGAGTCTTCTGGGACACTTCATAACCAAGCTGTAATAGAACTCTCGCTGTAATTAGTTAATTGGTAAATATCTATCTTCCCCAAGAACTAGAGATTTTATTCTTTCACTGTTTCCTTTTTTCTCAATCCACGTCTGCCCTAGCCATTTATTTGGTTTTCACATCAGATGACGTGTGTGCACCTATCAAAACAGACAAGACATCTATGGGGTATGGGCCAGTCCTGAGTGCTGTGCTACATGGAGGCAGGGGCTTAGGGAGAGATGTCACTATGTCAGAGTATAGAAAGGAAATGGAAGGAAACCACGGGTAAACCTCATCTGTTTCAACATTTCCACTGGAAATTCTATATGTAGAATAGAATGTCTTCTTTGATATAAGGAGGGCAACTAAGAACAGAGCAGGGAGGAAGAGCATGAGAAGAAGATTACCATTAAACAGGGATGAGAGGTGGGAGGGAAAGGGAGAGAGAAGGGAAATTGCGTGGAAATGGAAGGAGACCCTCATTGTTATACAAAATTACATATAAGAGGAAGTGAGGGGAAAGGGAAAAAAAACAAGGGAGAGAAATGAATTACAGTAGATGGGGTAGGGAGAGAAGATGGGAGGGGAGGGGAGGGGAGGGGGGATAGTAGAGGATAGGAAAGGCAGCAGAATACAACAGACACTAGTATGGCAATATGTAAAAACGTGGATGTGTAACCGATGTGATTCTGCAATCTGTATACGGGGTAAAAATGGGAGTTCATAACCTACTTGAATCAAATGTATGAAATATGATGTCAAGAGCTTTATAATGTTTTGAACAACTAATAATAAAAAATAAAAAGAAAATGAGGATAAAAAAAACCCTATGTACCTTATGGAGGGACTAAACATGTTAATATTTTCTAGCCATTCAAAATAGTGCCTAGCATATTTAAATGTACAGTATATATTATTTGGTTTTCCTTGTTTATAATAAATATTGGAGTCAGACTTTTTAATCTAAAAAAAAAAAAAGAAAAGAGGGACAAACACTGTATCACCTCTTCACCAGCAAGACACACACATACACTCACTGAAATACAAAAATAAGGGAGCTTGAGCTAATTTTTTGTCATTATCATCAAGTTATATAAGGTTTTATGACCTTGTTTGAAAACTTCACTGTCACTTGCAATTTAGTTCTTGTGGGAAAATATTTTCAGAGTTCTCCAAATATATACTGCAGACAGACTTTTTGTAAAATACAAATACTGCTTTGTATTGAAGTGAATTTTGTTGGTGATTTTTGGCTCCTTCTAAAACCCAGTGTACTGCCTGGAACGTAGTAGGTGTTCAATAAATACCTGTTAGATTAAAGAAAAAAATGGATCACTGACCAGGCATTATTTCTATGCAGAGAATGAACATAATTTTTCTTTTTTTGCAAAGAATGCATGTTGCCAAGGATGTTGCTGCCAACAGAATTCTCTTCAACCAATGTTGACTGAAGAAGATAAAAGAAAACAGCAAAGAACCTCAGGCTCATTAGAAGCAAAGGGAAGCAGTAAGAGTTGCTCAGGTCAGGGAAGGGCTTGCTGTTTCTTCCTTTATGTCATTAATAAGGTGTCTATTCAGGACAATACTCACAGTACCATGCTAGCTATTACGAACTGCACATAAGGAGGTAGAATACATGGCTCTGTAAGGAAAAATGCCACAGTCACACTGACTTTAAAGTCAGAATTTGGGCAGGGTATGGTGGTGCACACCTGTAATCCCAGCACTCAGAGGCTAAAGCAGGAGGATCACAATTCAACACCAGTCTCAGCAACTTAGCAAGGCCCTAAGTAACTCAGCAAGATCCTGTCTCAAAATAAAAAAATGAAAAGGACTGGGTTTGTGGCTCAATGGTTAAGCACCTCTGGGTCCAATCCCTGGTACCAAAAGATAAAAAAGATTTTAAAAAAAAGTCAGAATGTGGTCCTTTTACTTTCCATTGCACACCGGACAATCTTCAATTTGCATGTCTTACTGTTTGCCCATCTTTTCTCCAGCTATCTCCTGCTTGACTTTCTGCTCTCAACTCTTCCCATGTTTCAGTCCTTAGAACACTTAACTCTCCTGTCCCCATGCAGTTCCATCTGCCTGAAGTGACCTCTCTCTCTCCCTTCCCATAGTTGATTCCCACCCATCCTGCTGAGGTCATATCAGTCCCCATGTATTCAGGAACCCCTTTCCTATCATCCCAGGCAGAGTCCAGTGGCTGTCCTTGCCCTTGCACACAAGTTCTCTGCCTCTTCAAAAGTACTTATCCAGATAGCAATTAAGTAAACATGCAAGTTATGTGTTTAATGATCTTCTCCTCTCCAGAATCCAAACTTGAAAAAAGCAGGCAAATTATCTTATCCCTGTGGAATTCCCAGGGCTCAGTAGTGATCTGTCTGCTTTTGTTCAGTGAATGAATGCATGTTTCCTCTCATGTCTCCTGCTTGTATGATCTCCCTAACTCCTTTCTGTTGTGGGCTTTTCATATCTCGTCCACATAAAAAAAATCAGGGATGCTTAGGGTTGTGTCCTGAGACTTCATTGCTTCTGTTTAGCTAGCATTCCAATGAGATCCCAGCAAATACCATCCTGGTGCTCATGACTCATATATGTATACCTCCCATCAAGACCTCCCTCCACAATTCCCACCCTCAAAACAATGGCCTCATGTTGATCTCACACAAGTGCCTACGCTTCATTTTTTAAGTAAGCCCCTTTGTAAAAGTCTTATCTAATTGCCCACTTTCTTGTCTTGTCTCAGCCTTTTTGAAAATCTTGCACCTTCTCTCCTTTACCAGTGTGTCTTTTGCTGTGTCAAAACATGTGGGGAGGAATTTGTGGGAAAGATGAAATATAGGCTTTTTTTTTTTTTTTTGGTAGGAGAATAGCATGAGGAAAGTATTTCAGGAAGCTTTATTTCACTCTGGCATGTTAATATTGTATTTCCACCAATAACTTGGATGATGAAATACAGTGCAATATTCATGAAGCTGGCAGGGAATATTCATAAGCTTTTAATTAGAAGGAAACTTTGTGATTTGGAAAAACAACAGAAATATAATTAAATTAACTGAAATGAGAAGAAAAACAGAGTACTGAAAAAAGAGGAGAATCTACAGATGGGAAAAAGAACATTAAGCAAATGTGGCTATGAAACACCAAGAAAAAGAAAATGGAGTCCTGGTGGAAGATGTTTTCACTTTAGCATGATGGCACAAGACTTTCAGAGCTCATTCGCTTCTGGAGTAAACAGGAGGAGCTGGTTTGTCAGTAAAAATGTCCCTGGGTGTGGGGTCTGAGGATTGAGAGAAATTCAATTCCACTTCTCTCATACATGAAACTTCAGCAGAATTGGGTCCCCTTAGATTATGAGAAAGCTTAGAGTTTATCCAATCCAAACTTCTCATCTAAAGATATGTAATTTGAGGGGCTGGGACAGGGGGGTGGTTCAGTGGTAGAGCACCTGCCTAGCATGTGTGAGGCACTGGGTTCAATTCTCAGCACATCATATAAATAGAATAAAGGTTCATTGACAACTAAAAAATATTTTAAAAGGTATGGAATTTGAGCTGATATCTAAAGGCTCTCTGATACAACTTACCAGGAATAGCAGGGAGAGGGGTTGGGGAGAGAGAGAGTTAGCATGTGTGTTACATCAGCTTTTCATTGCTGTGACCAAAATACCTGACATAAACAACTTAAAGAAGGAGATATTTATTTGGGATCATGGTTTCAGCTCATGGTCAGCTGGCTCCATTTCTTTGGGCCCACGGTGAGGCAGAACATCATGGTGGAAGGGCGAGGCAGAGGAAAGCTGCTCAGGTCATGGCAACCAGGAAGCAGAGAGAGAGGAAGGGACCAGGGATAATATATAGTCCCCAAGGGCACACCACCAGTGACATACTTCCTTCAATTATGCCCCACCTGCCTACAGTTTTCCTCCTTCCCAGGAGTCCAGTCAAACTATTAATTCATCAAATGGATTAATCCAACAAATGGATTAATTCACTTATGAGATTAGAGATCTCATTATCCAGTCATTTCCCAAAGCCTCACACCTGAAAATTGTTTCATTGTGGACCATGCCTTCATCACATGAGCTATTGGTGAACATTTCAGATCTACCATACAGCATCCAATAGGATTTCTTCTAAACCTTGTATCTCATGGATTTATTGGGAAAAATAAAAGAGATTCTGTTTGCAAACAAATATTTAATATTTAGTTTCAATGGAATTATTCCTAAAAGGAACTGCTACTGGTAATTCTCATTTATAAAGCCGTACTGATCAAATTAGAAATAGCTGTCATCAGCAAAATAAACAATTTGATGTATTTCTAAAGAGCTAATGGAGAGTTAGAAAAGGAGAAGTGGTGGACTATAAAGCTCTAAGAAATTGTTCAGGACACTTATTATCTTCTATGAATATTCATTAAGCATGCAGTAAGGCCCTGAAGTAGATGCTGGGGATGAAAATGATACCCAGTACCACCTTCGTGAACTTACCACCAAGTAGGAGGAAGCAGACATGTAACAAAGACATTCACTAACACTGCAGGATTATGTTCTGGGCCCAACAGGGACACCAAGGAAGAAGGAACATAGTTTCCCAAGAGAGACGAGCTCTTGGTGAATAATTACTAAGCCAAAAATTTGTGTTGCCAAGAAGTGAATCTGTCAGAGAAACAATAGACCTACTTATACTCAAAATGAGAAGAATGAGCTCACATTGTACCCTCAAAAGAGGTAGAAAATAATATCCTTACAATGGAAGTGAATCTACAAATTATTTGCTGTAAATGGTATAGAATATTCATTCTCAGAAAAGGGTTAGATTTTCATCTGACTGTGATGATTTGACTATGTTAACTAAAGTTCTCAAGCTCATTCAAATCAGAAAACTTTATTTTTTCAAAAAACATTTTCTTTAAGGCTTGATTATAAGCAAGACTACATGCAGACAATTACTGTTTATACAGTGACTCATACCCCATGGTGTCTCTTAAAACCTGACTCTTCTCCAAATCTTTAGAGTTATATATGGAAACTCTCATAATTACAAAACTTATAATTTACAAGTTGTCACAAGAGCAAAGCTATTTTCCAGAGCAGAAACATCAACATGCTTACTACCAACAGATGGCAGTAATAGTTATGCAACAACATTTTAGTTTGGTTATAGTTTTGCCCAAGGGGATTAGCCATTCGCCTAGTGTGTATTTGCTCTGCTTAAGGTTAGTATGGAGGTATTTTAAAGCATCATTTACTCCATTGTCTTCAATAAATACAAAAGCAACAAAGCCACTTAAAGAACTTGTTAGAAGAAGTAGACAATTACAATGGAAATTAAAACAGAAATATTAGAAAAATTTTAAGAAAAAGACAACGTACAAAAGACCTTATTTGTTGGCTCTAAGGAGCAATTCAATACAAAACAGCAATGTGTAAAACAGATGCTCCAATCAATAATATGGTGGAAATTGAGCATGCCATAAAATATTCTTGTCATATTCAACTGAAAGAGAGCTCACACCGTGGGAGAATATCCTCAGTCCATAAGCAATTACTCTAGGAACTACTTACCAGGCAAATCCAGCAAAACAGCCAGCCTTATCTTTAAGATTGTATTTTTTTCTTCCTTGGTAACTATCAACAAAAGTGCCAACTTTGACTGTAAGACTAAAGGTACCTCGTAACTGCTGTCGTTTGCCAACAGAGCCTGCCAGCTCTCTCAAAAAACTTGGATAGATTTAATATTGGGGGGACCTAATAAAACCCCCAACTTTCCTTTGCCTTCTGAACATACCAGAGGCCTGCCTGGCCTGTGCGTGGGAAATCCCATTCTTCTTCTCAAATAAAAGTTCCTTTATTGGAGATTCTTCCCCAGATTTTTGGTTGACTTTGACAATTATTAGCAAAAGATGAGCATAAATAACTATCAAAATGAAAAGAAAAGATGGGGGGCATGGCATGTTTAAGAAGAAGGATGGAAGATTATCCAAAGTTAAGGTGTGAGTGAAGTAGCAAGTCACTATTGGTGAAAAGCAATGGATCCTGAGGCCATCTGTGCAATGCAGAAGTCAGTGACAGTATATTCAATGTGGATGGAGCAGCTGCTATTCTGCTGGTAGACTCAGACCTACACAGAAGCACAACCAAGTCTAGGATTCAGCCCCAATTTGTCACTATCATTGGGTGGCCAACTTTCATAAGCAAATTGATTGCTCCGGAGCTCTCCATAACACATGTACACTCATGCTAGAGAGGGACACATGTCCAACAAATTTTCATTACAGTTGAAACTAATCTGGTTTTGTCACTGGACAGGAGACTGAGGATGTCCCTTTGAGGGGCAGTGAAACCTCAATGTGGCCCACATGAGTTCTTGACTTAAAGATGCTGAAAAAAATTTCAAGACACATTGAAAGCAAGTCACAAGCAAAGTAAAGGTATACACATCCCAAAGACAGGGTGGGATGTCCCTCACCTCCCAAAGAAGAGGAGTGACATACCCTGGGTTGAACTCTCTGGTTATATATCCTGGGAAAAAAGGGCAGGTTCCCAGGCAAGATTTCGTGACAATCAAACCATATAACAATCATTTGATGTTTGGGATTCAGAATGATACTTCCTGATATAGCAGCTAGCCATAAATCAGCCGTGGGCACATTGTGAAGATCTTTGAATCTGTTGACATTTAAATTGATTATGCTTTTGTTCGAATTGATCTGGTACAAGCATATGCTTTTAATTTTTTTTTTAAATTTATGCTCTCTGTGAGCATGGTTGGTCATGCTCATAGATCCAGGTCTCTCTCCCAGAGCGCCCACCTATCTCTGGAAACAGATGCCAAATAGAACTTACTTTAGCAAGAAGGAAAAGATTCTATCTGATTTTAAAGCACTTAGAGGAAAATTTGCTCTTCTATTGGATGAAAGTACATTGGAGGATCACAAACACAACCTCTCTTAGTCATTAGAATTGGTGGAGGGAAAAATGTTCATTAGCAGCCTTTGGGATGTGCTTAGTTGTACAACAAATATGGCCACGGACAATGTCTTTCCTCCCTGTTTGCACCTGCTTTTTCTACAGTGAAGAAATGAAGTCTATTTCTTCACCTCTTGAATCTAACATGACTTTATAACTTTATTTGTTTTAATTTCTGTCTTTAACAGAATGAAACAAAAGTGACATTCTGGAACTTCTGAGACCAGGTTTCAAGAGATAGGAAGCAACTATCTTCCTTTTGGAAGCCAGTTGCCATGCAAAAAGCATACAAATATACTCAATACACCAAGTTCAATAGCACAAGACCTGAAGGCAAGAAATGGAATAAAATTATTGTATAATTAGACTGTGTATATTAATATTTATTGCTGCATAATAGATTACCCTCAAAATCTAAAATCTCTAAACAAAATATATTTATTATTTCAGAGTATCTGTGGATCAGGAATCTGGATATGACTTCACTGAGTTAACTGTTTGAGATTCTCTCACTGGCTCTAATCTAGGCATTGAGCTAATCTGAAAGGTCATCTAGGAGAGTGGCCATTTCCAAAGTCACTTGTGGTTGTTGATAGGAGTCAATTCTTCAAGGACTATCAGACTGAGGACTTTAGATCCTTATTGGTGGTTGACCGGAGGATATCCTGACTTCCTTGCAACATTTTGCTTCATCAGAGAAAGCACCAAAGAAAAATCAGAGAGAGAGAGGGAAAGCACCAAAGAAAAAAGCAGGGTGGGTGGGGAGAGAGAGAGAGAGAGAGAGAGAGAGAGAGAGAGAGAGAGAGAGAGAGAGAGAACTAGTGTGTATCTATCAACTCTGTCACTTATCATGGCAGAATAAATGAGAATTATCAGTGGCAGTTCCTTTTAGGAATCATTCCATTGAAACTAAACATTAAATATTTGTTTGTAAACAGAATCTTATTTGTTTTTCCTGATAAATCCACGAGATACAAGGTTTAGGAGAAATCCTATTGGATGCTGTATGGGTTGAAGGAAGAGGAAAAGCTTCAGCAGAGTAAAGCTTCTCAGTTCATAGATGCCAGGAAGGAGATAGGGAAAGAAAGAGGCCAGCCATAAGATATAGTCCCCAAGGGTACATCTCCAGTGACCTACTTCTTGCAACTATGTCCCACCTGTCTACAGTTTCTACCTCCTCCCAGTAGTCCATCCAAAGTATTAATCCACCCAATGGATTAATTCACTGGAGAGGTCAGTGCCTTGAGGATCCAGTGATTTCTTAAAGGCCCCACCTCTGGACATTGCTTCATTGGGGGGCCAAACCTTTTGAGCTTTTGGAGGACATGCCAAATACTAACTTTAACAACTAGCAAGATAGTTCTCTTTTGTAACCAAGTCATGAAACTGACATCTCATCACTTTTGTCCTTTCCATTTGAAAGAAGTAAATCGCCAAAATCAGGCCAGGCTCAAAAAGAGGAAATAAGACAAGATGCCATTGACTGGCTACCTTATAAACAAAAGAAATTTCTTTAACACAGTTCTGGAGGTTGGGAAGCCCAAGATTAAGGCACTGGCAGATTTGTTGCCTGGCAAGAGTCCATTTCCTGGTTTATAGGTGGCATCTTCTTGCTGTATCCTCATATCATGGCAGGAGTAAATAGGTTCCCACAGCCTGGTTTATAAAGACATTCATACTACTCATAGGGGATCCATCTTCACAACATAATCACCTCCCACAAGGCCCCACATCCTCATGCCATCTCCTCATGAGTTAGTATTTCAACATATAAATTCTGAGAGGACACAAACATTCACAGCAAAGCACACTTTGATGAAGAGGCAGAGATTGCTAAATTGGGTCAAAAAGAAAAATCAAGACCCAAAAGTATACTATCTACAAGGTACCCAGTTTAAATAAAAATGCAGTTAAAACGGTTTATAGGTAAGCATAACATACCTACATTCAAAAAAAAGAAACACTTCACTCAACAACTTCATTTCTACTTTAAGAATAAAATAAAAAAGCATACATAAAATAGACTAAAAATAAAAGCATTACTTGTACCTGATACCAATTTAATAAGGAAAACACAATTTTGAAGAAAAAAAAAAGATTTATTTTTCTTCTAGCAAGAGAGAAGCACAGGGAACTTTTTCCCAGGAGGCTGTGATTCTGCTCATTAGGGAGAACAGAAGGGTTTTTTGTTTTGTTTTTTTAAAGAGGATTGAAAGACTACAGTCCAGGTGTGTCCTGATGGGGTCCCAGGCACTCTGTGATGGAGTACTGAAATTCACTTGTTAATTTGGGAGACAATCACTTCCTAAATCTTCCAGAGACATCTTCTGAGGTGGCTATATGCTTAAGGACAGATAACTAGGTCTGGGATGGGAAAAAGGTAATCTTGTTCTCTGTAGGGAGAGGAAGAGGGAGAAGAGGGAAAACAAACAAACAAACAAAACAAAACAAACAAAAAAAAAACCATGTCCATTTAAACCTCAATGGCAGAGCAGCAATGGCTATAATCAATACATAGTATGAAACACTGTTACAAAAGGGTTTCAAACTATATACATAATGCAAATCAAAAGAAATCAAATATATAGAAGATTTAAAAGCAAAGAATATTAACAAGGATAAAAAATGCCCACTTGTAATGATGTAATGACAATTTATCAATAGGATGTAACAACCCTTAGCATAATAGAACTTTGAAATACCTGGAGCAGCACCTAGCAGCAAACCAAAAAGAAACAGATAAATCCACAAGTTTAGCTGAAGATTTCAATACTATTTCTCAATAATTAATGGACCAAATAGATGAATAAAAGAAAGAAAGAAAGAAAGAAAGAAAATCAGTAAGAGTACATAAGATTTGGAAAATACTATTAACCTACTTGACCAAAGACATACAAAATATTCACATAACAACAGCAGGTCACACTCTTTTCAAGTATATGTGGAACTTTTAACCAAATTAAAGAGAGATCAATGGAATAGAGGAAAGATGGGGGAGAGGGAGAAGAAAAGGAAAACATTTGGCCAACATTGGCCAAATTATGTTGTTATGCTGTATGCATGACTGGATATGTATAACCACCGTTCCCACCATTACATACAACTAGTACACAAAAAAATATGGGGAAAATTGTTTTAAAAAAAAGGATTCAAATCATACAAAGAATGCTCTCTGACCACAATGGAAATAAATTGGATATTAACAAGAGAAAGATACTTAGAAATACCCTGCACGTATTGGAAACTAAATAACACAATTAAAATATCTCCAAAAGATATTCTACATATTTGAAAAGGGTAATTAGAAAGCAACAACTGATTAAAATTTATGAAATGCAGTTAAAACAGTTTATAGGTAAGCATAACATACTACATTCAATAAAGAAGAAACATCTCACTCAACAACTTCATTTCTACTTTAAGAACTAAGTAGAAGAAAAATAAGCAGAAGAAAATAAAGAGCATGAATCAGTGAAGTAAAAAACAGAAAAGCAATGGGAAAAATCAGTGAAACCAAACACTGGCTCATTAAGGAGAAAATAAAACTGATAAACATAGCCAATCTTATCAAGAAAATAAGAACAAAGACACAAAGTATCTGTATCAGGAATGAGAGGTGACATAACTATAGATCTGATCACTCTTAAATGGATAATATTAAAAATTTATACCATTAAATTTGACAACTTAGATGAAATCTACATATTTTCTCTAAAGACACAAATGATCAAAGCTCACTCAGGAAGTAATAGATAATGCCGAGCGTGGTGGCGCAGCCTGTAATCCCTGTGACTCAGGAGGCTGAGGCAACTTCAGCAAAAAGTGAGGTGCAACTCAGAGAGACCCAATCTCTAAATTAAAAAAAAAAATGGGGCTGGGGATGTGGCTCAGTGGTCAAGCATCCCTGAGTTCAATCCCTAGTACAAAAAAAAAAAGAAAAGAAAAGAAAGAAAGAAAGAGGTAATAGATGAGTAGCCCTACACATATAAAGACATTGAATTTGTTAATAAAAACCTTTTCCAAAGAAAAGAAACTCCAGGCTCAGATGGCTTCATTGATGAATTTTACTCAATGCTTAAGAAGTAACACCAGTTTTGTACAAACTCTCCTAGAGAAGTAAAAATGAATGAAAATGGTATTAATTAACTCATCTCCTGAGGCCAGCATTACCCTGATACTCAAATCAGATGATGTTACAAAAAAGGGAAATTACAGATCAGTATCTCTCATATACATAGATGTAAAAATTCTCCTCCTTTCCTTCCTTTTTAGGAAAAGGAACAACTTTGTAGATGTAAAAATTCTTATCAAAATTTTATTAAATCTAATTCAATGATACATTAAAAAGAATAATGTATCATGATTAAGTGTGTCCCCCTGGAATGAAAAGTTTTTTTTTTTTAACATTTTTAAATTGCTCAATCTAAGTACATATATCAACAATCTGAAAACTAAAAACCATCAATAGATACAGAAAAAGCATTTAATAAATCCAACATCCACTTCAGATAAAAACTCTCACAAAGTTGGAATAAGAGAGCATTTTATTCACCAGATAATGGGTAGCCATAAAAAGCCTACATCTAATGTCATACTTAATAGTAAAAACTTAAATGTTTTTTCCTAACAGCAGAAATAAAACAAAGACGCATGTTCTTACCACTTCTATTTAGCATTTTACTAGAAGTTCTAACTGAAGCAATAAGGAAAAATTAAATAGTTAATTAAAGGCATTTAGATTTTTGTTTGTTTTCAAGGCTGGGATTAAACCCAGAGTCTTGCCCATGTTAAGCAAGTGCTCTGTCACTGAACCATATCACCAGCTTTAAGGTGCTCAGATTTAAAAGGAAGAAGTGAAACTGTCAATTCACTAATGACATTTTGTTGAAAATTTTATAAAACCTATGTAACTATTACAACTGATATGTGCATTTAGCAGGGTGGCAGGATATAAGGTCTCTATACAAAAATCAGTTACATGTCTATATATTAGCAAGAAAAATTAAGATTGTAATTTAATAGATAATTTGCAATAGTGACACAAATACAGACCACTTGAGGATTCATCTGTCAGAAGATGAAAATTTCAAAATATTGCAGAGATAAATTAAAGATCTAAATAAATAGAGATATATACTATGTTCATGGATCAGAAGACTTAATAGTGTTATGATATTGATTCTCACAAAACTGATAGATTCAATATGGTCTCAGAAATTTTGCAGAAATTTATAAGCTTATTATACAATTTATAAAGACTTGCAAAATACCTTGAACAGACAAAAAATATTGAAAAAGAACAAAGTTGAAGGACTTATACTACCTGAATTCAAGGCATATGTTTAAAGTAGATCAACTGAAATAGTGTAGTTATGACATAAAATTAGACAAATCAGTGGAAAAGAATAGAATCTATAGATAAACCTACAGACATATGTTCATTTCTTTTTTTCACAAAGATGCAAAGGCAATTTAGTAGAGAAAAGATAATCTTTTCAATAACTGTTATTGGAAAAATTATGTATCTATATTAACTTTAATTAACTAAAATTAACTTTAATTCATACCCAGTTTTATATACATAAATAGTAATTCAAAATGTATCATAGGCCTAAGTGTAATATAAATCAAAAATTATAAAACTCCTAGAAGAAAACATGGGAGAAAATCTTGCTGACTTTAGGTTAGGCAAAGATTTCTTAGATTAAAAACCTATAGGGCTAGGGATGTGGCTCAAGCGATAGCACACTAGCCTGGCATGCACGGGGCGCTTCGTTCGAACCTCAGCACCACATAAGAATAAGAATGTTGTGTCCACCGAAAACTAAAAAATAAATATTAAAAAATTCTCTCTCTCTCTCTCTCTCTCTCTCTCTCTCTCTCTAAAAAAAAAACCTATAAATGAAAAATTGGTAAATTGCTATCATCAAATGCAAATTTTACTCCTTGATGAATGCTAAAATCATAAAAATTTTACCAAACACCTCAAAAACACAGCATTTAGAGAATATAAATAAATACAAAAATATAATAAGAAAACAACTCACTTTTAAAAATGGGCTTTAGATCTGAAGAAAGATATCATCAAAGAAGATACACAAATAATAGATGAGAAATGATGCTTAGCATAATTAGTCATTGGAGAAGGGCAGATTAAAGTTACAATGAATTAGCACCACATACTAATTAGAAAGTCTGAAATTTAAAAATCTGAACATATCAAGATTTAGTGAAGTTATAAAGAAATTTAAGCTCTCACTCACTGCTGGTGGGAAAGTAAAGAAGTACAACCACTTTGGAAAGTTTGATTGTTTCTAAAAAAGTTGAATGTACACCTACATTATGACCCAACCACTCTAAATCTTGTGATTTAACTATGAGAACTGAAAGCACATGTCTGTATGAAGACTTGTAAACAAATGCACCTTGCAGCTCTCTACATAATAAGCAAAAACTGAAAAAAGCCAAATATGTTTATTACAAGGTGGGTGGATAAACAAATCAAGGTATATCCAAGTAGTATAGAATACCACTCAGCAAATGAATGGAATAAACTATTAATACATGCAACAATATAGATGAATCCTGAAACAAAGAGGCTAAAGTTGAACAAAAAACAACAATACACATGACTCCATACATAAAGTGCAAAAAATCACAAACTAATCTCTATAGACACACACACACACACACAAAGCAGATTAATGGTGCAGTGGGAGGGGCAGGAGGAAAGGCAAAGAAAACACCTGGAGGTTCATCATAATGAGTGTGATGATGGTTTCATGAGTGTATAAAAGTGTTAGAACTTAGGAAGTCCTACAGTTTAAAACCCGGTCTGTACATGTTGTATATCCATGAGAAGAGCTCCAGGGATACCTGTGTTGTAGTCAGATTTTTCATTGCTGTGATCAATGACCTGACAAGAACAAATGAAGGAGGACTCCTGGTTGCAGAAGTCTCAGTCCATAGATGGCCAGCTCCATTCCTCAGGGCCTGAAATGAGGCAAAACATAATGGCAGAAATGTGTGGCAGAGGAAAAGTGACTCTGGATATGAAAATCAGGAGAGAGAGAGAGAGAGAGAGAGAGAGAGAGAGAGAGAGAGAGAGAGAGAGACTGACTTAACTTCCAGAGAGACAGCATGCTTCATTCTTCAAGGACAAATATATACCCCCAAACCACGTCCCCAATGATGCACCTTCTCCAGCCATATTCTACCTGCCTATAGTTATCACCCAGCCAATCCCTATCAAGGGATTAATGTACTGATTAGGTTAAATCCCTTATAACCCAATCATTTCATCTCTAAACTTTCTTGCATTGTCTCACATCTGAGCTTTTGGAGGATAACTTACATCCAAACCATAACAACTTGCTCACACGGAAAAATTTCCAAAATATGTTTTTATATGGGAAAAGAGAAAGCTTATAGCAGTATTTATAGTGTAACACATTTGTTTCTTCTTTCTCCTTCATCTTCTTTTAAAACATATACTTATGAGCCAGGCATGGTGGCGCATGCCTATAATCCCAGTGGATTCAGAGACTGAGGCAGGAAGCTCACAAGTTCAAAGTCAGACTCAGCAACTTAGTGAGGCCATAAGCAACTTAGCAAGACCCTGCCTCAAATATAAATAAATAAATAAATAAATAGTGCTGGGGATGTGGCTCAGTGGTTAAGTGCCCCTGGGTTCAATCACTGGAACCAAAAAATAAAAGGAAGGAAGGAAGAAAGAATGAACGAACATATGTAGTCTAGTTACTGAAGGAAATTTCTGAGAGGATTCACAATAAACTGCCAATAAAAGTTCCCTCTGAGTAAACTATGATTTGTGGGGGGGATACAAAGGAAAAAGATTTTGGTTTATACTTTGTACCATTCTATACCATTTGGAGATTTTACATAGTTTATAGGCTATCTTTATTCAATTCTTTTTCACCAAAAACAAATAAATACCAAAAGCCGTCTAGAAAGAACTGGGCAAAAAAGGAAACATTTCAAGAGTAAGTTTTGCCTGAATGAAACGGAACAGTCATCACTGTTCAGTGGTAGATATCGGTGAAGGCTGATGATCATGCATCTTCTGTCATTCAACCTTTGTGTTTTGCTAAATCACAAGAAAACTTAAAGACTTATAAAAACTGCTACACTGCGGCATGCTGACCATGGTGCAGAGACTTCTATTTGTTTCTGTTTTCTGTTCCCCCTTTTTGGTTCAGCAATGGAATTTCTGCTGCCCAGAATAATAGAATAACCACCTCTTCCAGTTTCTCCCTTCCTTACTCCTTCTTCCTCCATCTTCCTCCATCCTTTCCCCATCTTCTCCCCTATGGAGATGTCATGGTGGTCTGCCTTCTTACCTGAGTGGCAAATGAACACACCACAATTACTTTCTTCATGACTAAAGGCTCCCAGGAGGAGTCGCCTAAGGGAAACTAGCAGAGGTGTTATGCCTTACCTACCTAGGAAATCTCACAGCATTGCTTCTGCCACATTCTGAAGACTTAAGGTCTTCCTGAGTTCAAGAGGAGGGATCACATACTCCACTCCATGATGGGAACATCCAGGGATTTTTGGATATGTTTTAGACCTGTTCCCTAAAGACATTATGTGCATGGGCCCTTGTCCTCATCCCCATCTTTCCCTCCAACCTGCTGTCTAGAATATGGCTTCTGCCATCTTGGATAATGGGGCTGAGGACAGGTCAAGAAGATGGAAGGGCTCTGGGTCATTGTGAAGCAGCACAGGGGCCCATCTGCTTTGATTCCTATTTCCTATTATTCCTATTAAGAAAACGTTGAAGTTTTCCATCACTCCCAGCCAAACCTAATACATACTGATTAGCAAAGTCAGCAGGCTTAGGCAGTTAAAACTCTAAAAGAATTAGGCAAAAAAGAGTAATCCTATGAAAATATAATAAAACACCATTCTGCTAGCCTACCTCCTTTGAAAATGTGAATTATTTTTATGACCTTGTAAGGAAGAAATCCTGTATGTGACTTGCTATGGGTAGTCAGGGAGAAGCCCCCACACACTGGGATACCTCTGCTGAATTTGAAGAGTACTGCAACTAAGGGGTATGTGCGGGTGGAGTGTGTTTTGAGGGAAGTGAAGCTGGGAGCCTGGTAGGCATGCTCCTAACTCTTATCTCATCAGATCATTTGATCAAAACTCTCACAGATTCTCAAATCAGAACATTTCCATCACTCAAAACTGAAAAGCACATCTTAACCCAAAGCAGGGCTTAGCATCATTAATGAGATCTGGAGCATATTCCCAGGGCTGCTTAATGCAAGAAATTATTCAAGTGAAGGAATTATGAGTGGTTATATATAATACATACATGAATAACGCAAGTGTGACCCACGCCCACTCCACAAGTATGACCCACAATTGACACATTTCTTATATAAAATATTCATGCAGTTGCTTTCCTGCGAAAAATTTTACAAAGTGCCTGTGAAATTATTTTGTCAAATCTATGCTGTGACCATCAATGAATTGGGGTTTTCCTGCATGTTACATCCATTGGTGTGAGTTCTTTCTAAATTGAGGATTCTAGCAGAATTAATTATGATGCATCTTAATGTCATTCTTCATCACTAGTCATTCTTAAAACACTATAAATATTCTGTGTTGGGTATTGCCAAGTATCAGGCATCATATTCTACAGGAATAATCTTTTGCAGATAATTGCTGATGAGGCTTATGGTTTACTGACTTGCTGGGGTTCATGGAGATTTATTGACTCAGTGCTAATTAAATTGTTGCCTGCTGCTTTTGAAATTCTGCCATAGAATTCTGGCTGTCATTAGCACAGCCTTTGTGTTGGAGGTTTTAGTCAGGAATTGCCACACAGACATTTTTCCTAAGTGCTTGCCTGGGGTGGAGCAGAGAAGGCGGCTTCCCAGAGATTAAGGATATGCATACAAAAATTGAAGAGGCGGGGCTTGTTTCAGCATTTGTTGTCCTTCTTTTGATTCTTGGGGGTGGTTTAAAAGATTTTGGAACAGTATATTTAAGCTTGCTACATTTCCCTTCTAAAATTTCTCTAGTGTAAAGCCCTGTTTGGCGGTCATCTTGCTTTCTTTTAACATAGAACTTTTAGGGAAAATTTTAAAACCATATATTATGCTGCAGGGCTATGAATATTTCAGTCCTGTGGGATAATTTTATATATATATATATATATGGTTTTTTCAATTTAAGATATGGCTTTATACAAGCTGTAAGAGTAGAACTAATTGTTATTTATGGTTAAATTAGAACAAATTGTTATTTATGATCAAATTGTCTAAGATGCCCCTTGGCATCAGGTGCTTTAGGATTAGAGCCAATCCAGAAGGCAAGCTGTGACTTGGAACCAAGTTGCCTTGCTCTGCCACTCGCAGTGGTTCGACCTCTTTGTCATTGGTGTGTCATTTCATCTCCTCTGCCTCAATTTCCTCCAGAAAATGGTAATAGTAAATTGTGTAACCCTATAGAATTGCATGGAGATTAAGAGACCACATAGGAACAGCTTCTAGAATAACAGGTAAATAAATATATAATATTACTTGTACAAATATTGGTTATCATTGTTCATTTTCATTTCAAACATAATTAGAGTAATAAAACTCACTACTCTGCTGCCTTGTACAGTTCACAAAGCTTTCACATCTGCCATCTCATTGACCTCAACCAGATGTAATAAAGTTGTGTATTATTTTTATTATTCTGAGAGATGAGGAAACTGAGGTTAGAAAGTTTAAGAATGTTTTTCAAATGACTGATCGATGATCAAGAAGCTGACACTCATAGGGAGCTCTGCTAAATTCAACCTTGACTGTGTATGGCCTACTCTACTTTGTTTTATCTTATTAAATTTAGAACTGAAGGAAATACCTGAAAACATTTAATCTGAGCCTTTTAATACATGGATGCAAAAAACGAGATCCAGAAAAAAAATGATTTGCCAAAGGTCATATATTTTGGAGATGACATTCAATTCTCAATGACTATCTAAATGCCTTTTTTTAAAACTATCATATGTCGGATAAAAATTCCATTAAGATATTGAGGAAGAGGGGGTTGGGGTTGTGGCTCAGTGGTAGAATGCTTGCCTCACATGTGTGAGATACTGCGTTCGATCCTCAGCACCACATTAAAAAAAAATAATAAATAAACAAAATAAAGATATTTAAAAAAAGATATTGAGGAAGAATGCCTTCCTCTTTCACAAATAGTAAGTCTCCCTTTTGTAACTTAAGAATTTTAATATCATTACTTTTCTGAAAGTCAATGGTTGTGGAATTGCTATTAAAGGCAAATAATATCCTTTGCATCATTGAACGACTGTCATATTCAGAGGATCCCTTTGGTTTCTCTTCCTAGCAAAGATTTGGGTTTGTAACCTAGTAATTTCTCCCTTTCTCATGGAAATATCAAGAGTCTGCCTGGCCCTGTTGTGATATTCTCATGTTCAGAGTTTTCAGGAGTTGAGACTTGTCTAAAAGACAATGATGTCAATTTTCACACGTGGCTTCTGGAAGCAAAGAATAACAAGAGCCTGTTGTAACACATTAATCTTAGAACCTCAGTAGAGTCAGTGCCTACAGTTTTGTGGTACCAGTTTTCTTAGGCACTTCCCCAGAGCCAGATAAAAGCCCATTCAGGGGGCTGGGGGTCTGTGGCAGAATACTCCCATGAGCAGGAGGCCCTCGGTTTGATCCCCAACAAAGAAATAAAAGAGCCTATTTGGTACAAAGGATAGAATTTATGAAGTTCACTCTTTCAAGCCTGGAAAACCTAGAGAGGACATGAGTCATTTCTATATCAGGTGTTTACGGCTGGTACAAGCAAATCTTTTAGGGATCGGAAATGCATCTATCACCATGTCTGAGGAGTAACTAAACTGCTTCCTGGAAGAGAACAATCTCTTCAAAGTCTTTCCTCTCCCAACTCTTCATTAAACCATTCTCTCTCTTGGGTTCGGGGAGACTGCATTTCCAGAAGGCTACCTTCTTGACTACCAAATATTGCAAGATCTTTTCCACCTCAGAGGCTGACATATTCTATTGCTTCATCTGTAACACTCCTCCCATGGCTGGCACTTCTTGTGCTCATTAAAAATGTTTTCCTTAACCACCTATCTAAAATAGGTCATCCAGTCCTGATCTTCACATCCCTGTCCTATTTGATTCTTTTATTGTACTTCATTGTTTTATAGGAGATATTCTATCCCTCCAGCTACATGTGAAGATACAAGAAGGCAACAACATTCAACCTCAAGTTCGGTACCTATGTGGTGCTCAGTGAACCTATGCTGAATGAATATATGTGGTTTGGTCAATTAGGTGGATAACTGAGATAATTGTTAGAAAATTAAATTTAAGTGAGATATCTTGGCAAAAAAAAATGGAGTGAGATAAAATTAAGGTATGACAAGAAAGTAACAGCTGATGTTTTGAACCAGAAAATTAATTTTTTACAGTGGTCCTAGAAATGTAATCCCATTATCAGAAGCTCCCTATTCTTAGGAATCAAAGTAAAAGTATTGAGTCTATACCACATGGTAGTGTCTCCAGTTCCTTCCAGGTTTATACAGAAAAGCCTGATTTGTAGCAATTTTGGGTCACCTCTGGTTCTATCTTTCATTTTTCTTGATTTGTTCAGCTTGTAGATATCTATACCGTATATACTCTCCTGTTCTTCCAGATCCCGATGTTGAACCTGATCTGGTTTTATGTTCTGATCCAGAGATGGAGCTCAGCTACAATAAACACACAAACCACATTGTCCTTCCCCACTTTCAAATTCCAGCTCTTTTCTTTTGTAGTAGCGTATCTCTCTCCTGCCAAGTTATGCCTTAGGGATTTTGAAATAAATCCTGAGTTACTCTCCAACTTATTTTTCTCAGGAAAAACCAGTTCCATCCCTAAAAGAAATCCTGAAGCTCCCAAAGCAATTTACTAGTTTATTTTGTTGTATGAGCTAAAGTTCATTTTGTTATAAATTACACAATCTAAATCAGGCTAAGGTGAGCAAATTAAAGAACTTATTGTAAGGACAACGTGGCTTCTTTTTTTCTCTTTTTTTCCACCACAAAGATGTTGTGGTTTTTACTGCAGCTCAAGGAAGAACCAAAAAGGCAGATGGTAGAAGCATAGTTCTCAAAGATCCCGGAAAACATTGCTTATATGATCTTCTGAGTGTAAAGATCTGGTTCTATTCCTCAAAGAGATCAAGTTCATTTGAACCATTGACTATAGAATACTTCCAAGAATCCAGAGCGCTTCTACATATGTTTTCAAAATTTAAAAAGAAATAGTCATTGTTTCATTATAAAACATCTCTTTTGCCATTTAAGTGTGATATGTCTAAATGGGAATGAGAATAATTCATTTTTAAGCTAATGGTTCCATAAATCACACTGAACTTTGAAATGATAATTTTCAAAGACAATATTTATTCTAACAGTGCCACCAATCTTAGCATTTTTGGTGCACCACCCTATATCCCTGTATCTAACAAATGTTCAATTCCCTAGGAAAAAATTATTATTTTACCATATCCAGATTCACATTTAGTAAATCCATTCATGAACCACATAATGACAAAAATGCATATGATGGTGGTCCTATAAGATTATAATGAAGCTGGAAAATTTTTTATCACCTAGTGACATCACAGCTGCCATGACATCCTAATGCAAATATATTATTCACATGTGTGTGATTATGTTGTAAACAGATATACTGTCCTGCCAATCATATAAAAGTAGAACACACACAATTATGTTCAGAACATACTTGGCAATGACCAATGGGTATGTTACTGGTTTATGTATTTAGTATACTATTATCATTATTTTAGAGTATGCTCCTTCTACTTGTAAAAAGTTTACTGTAAAATAATATCCTGTGTTATACTGATAGCAGCCTCATATAATACTTAATATCTCATGATTATATAATTTCTCTTGTGTTTGATTTAATTTCATGTGGCTTTTTTTCAGCATGGTGTGTGTGTGTGTGTGTGTGTGGTTATCTATATATCTACATGGACTATACCCCATATAGCCTATACTATCTAGGTTTGTGTAAGTGTATTCTATACTGTTTACACAATGACAAAAATCGAATGACATTTTTTTAGAATGAATTCCCACTGTTTAAACAAGATACATGAGTATTCATTGATGATTCAGGCTCCAAAGACATGGGTAACATTTTTCTTTCATTACCTCCATTTCGTGAAATATTTTAAGGAATTAAGCATATTTGATCATTTTATTTTTAGTTAGGAGCCAAAATTAATCTGTTGCTCTTACAAATGGGATTTAGGTGTTGAATGAAGAAAATGACAAATGTATTTTTAAAAAATTAGAGATCCACATAATAAAAAGAAATAAAGTTATTAAGAAAATGAATGGCCATACTTAAGTACAATTTTTTGTTGTTGTTGTTGTTGTTTAAATGAGAAAAAATGTCAGTTGTGCAGAGCAGAAAAAAAGTCAGTTGTCCATTCCCTGCTGAAGCTGGCAAACACCGTGTTTCCTACAGACCCAGCAGCACCACCTAGTGGCACAACAGAGACATAGACCTAGTGAATGAGTCATTTTCTTCATTCAATGCCTAAATCCCATTTGTAAGAGCAACAGATTAATTTTGGCTCCTAACTAAAAATAAAATGATCAAATATGCTTAATTCCTTACAATATTTCACAAAATGGAGGTAATGAAAGAAAAATGTTATTACTCCACAAAGAGACCTGGAGATAAGCCCAAAGGGGATAAAAATCTTCAATACTTAGAGATGACCTCAGAGACAAGCAGGCTGAGCCTAGACCAGGAGGATTAATGGAGGGAAACAAGGCAAAGCCACACACGCCACCAACCTCCTTTCCATAATCTACTCACACTCTTTCTTGGAGAAACTAAAAGTACTGTAGAAAAATTTAGCCATGCAGAGGCCCTGAGGGAGAGGACCCTGCCGGATGAGCCTTCTGTGAAGCACACATTCAGCAAACCAAAACAACAGGGAAATGCAGACGGTGGAAATAAAAGACTCCAGGAAGGAGGAAAAGAGCTTCACTTCATATTATCAGAAGAGAATCTCATGTTCAAACAAATGTATTTTAAAAAAATTAGAGATCCTTTGAAATTTATTAAAGTAGTAACTAAGAAATCCCATGAATTCTGCACATAGAAGAAAATAGATAAAATAGGAGACAGAAGAAAACTAGAAGCTAAGAACAAAACTAAACGGGGAAAAATCTCTGGTCTAATAGGATTTTCAGAAAGAGAAAGCAGAGGTGTTCTGTAATTTCACAATGACTTACCATGGCAAGGCCTTTCCCATTTATTATGAGGGCTATGTGGCAGGCCTCTCAGTAAGGAGACTTGAGTCATTCCATTTTGGGAAATGTTCTTGGAGAGCCTTCCGTGTCAGCAGGAACACAGGACTTTTTTTTTTTAATTGCTCCCTAATAATTTATTTGTCTATAACTAAATAGCATATTTAACTATCCAGTCTACTGATCAGTACTTAGGTGTTCTCTATTTTCTGCCACCATAAACAATGCTATAACAAATACCCTGTAATCTTTCTCCTTGCAGATGTTTGAATCATTCTAAGAAATATCACTGAAAATAAGATTTCTGGATGGCAGAATATTAACATTTTTAATTAAAAATTCAAAGTTTGCCCCTTCTTATGACATGCCAATTTGCATTCCCATCAATAGAGTTCAAAGGGCATTTTTCCATACCTCAGCAATTACTGTTAATGACCCTTTAAATTGTTTTCCAATCTAATAGGTTAAAAAATAACTTCTTATATATTCCTGACTATTACTGAGATTGAATATTGACTATTATTGAGGCTTAATTTTGTGTAGCTTTGTTCATCATGGCCCTAGGAGCAATAATATATATATATATATATATATATATATATATATATATATATATATATATATATATATATTATATACATTACATTATATATTAATTAATATATATTAATATATAATATATTCACACACATACATATGGAAGACTTATAAAATGACATAGTATTTGCATATTGCATATTGCAAACATCTTCCTATGTACTTTAAATCATCTTTATATTGCTTATAATATTTAATGCTATATAAATGCTATGTGTATAGTTGTTACACTGTATTGTTTAGGGAACTGATCCACATTTGGCTGAATCTGTACATATGGGGCCTGTGGATATCAAGGTTACTACAAGCCCAACGTATAGATGAATTTCAGAGAAGTAACTGCGGCTTTATAGTAGCCCTAGAAAAGACACTCATAGGTAACTTTATAGCCAGAGCATTTACAATGCACTTTGTAAAACCAAGAGCAAGGGAAGAGGGGTGGGGAAAAGAGTGGCTTGAATTTAAGGTATAAGGGATGTCACAGATGTCACAAGGAATGATGATTACATAAACTCACAGCTGTGAAGAGACATAAGTGGATATATCTGGGGGAGTATATCTGGTGATTTTCCTCCAACTGAGACTGGTATGCAGTCAATAGTGTTAATATAGTAAAAGGAGAGAACTGTAACATGTTGACATAAATGCATGTCTTTAGAATCAGAGAACGCCCAAGAATTTCATATGGACAATGGTCTCACTCTGACTTTTCACTCTTTGACATAGGTGGCATGGAAGTATCCACCAAATATGCTATAAACTAGTGAGAGATGATGGTGGGAATGAAAATGTGTCATGTATTTTTAAACAGTGCCATTTTAATACCCAGTGTGAGGTTGAAGTTTTGGTATTTATTCACGTTAGCATCACTTGTTACGAATTTTGGATCTTTGAAAGCTTGTAGGTGTATTTTTTAATTTATTGAGACATCGCTATGAATGAGGAAAGGTGGCAGATGGTACTTCCTGGTGCAATATTTTTTCCAATTTTCTACCAATTTATTATAAAGAAACCTCTAACAAGCCTTATCTGTCTAAAATCATATCCAAATATGAACAGAGGCTTACCATTTATAGGGTTAATTGAAATAGTGAGGAGGAACGGTAAGAATATTTTGCTTTTAGCTTTTTTAAGTGCCTGTATTATTTTTCTTTTTAAAGGTATGCATTATATTTCTAATTACAGAAAAGGAAGCCAATAAAAGCACCATCTCAAAAGAGCATGCACAGAGGCCTGGCAGGGACAGTGGCAAGGGCCTAGCTTTTCTGGGGCATGAGCAGTGTTCTTCACTGCATTTTATACACTATGGTTACCAGTGGGAGACAAGAAAGGAAATGTGAGTCTAGATGTTGACAAGTAAATCCTCCCATTTCCTCCACACTTTTCCCAGGACTGTGAAGGAAAACTGAAAGGCTAGAAAGATTTTTCAAAGGCTTAATACTTCAGCCTGTAGTTGATGCTCTTGGCCACTGGGTGACGCTGGTGTGTCTCTGCAAGGGAAGCTGGAACTCCACAGGAAGATCCTCCCTGAGTTCGTTGTCACCAGAAAGAAACCTTCCAAAGTCTCCAGAATCTTAGCTGTCTGATATGTCTGATATGCTGCTTTGTCCTCATTTTGGGAGACCTTAGCTCTCTACTTGAAAATTCTCCAATCTCAGTTCCTAGACACAGCTGCAATCTAAAACAGGGAGCTCTGAGCCTGTCTCAGTTCCACTCCTGAGCAGGCCTTGTATTATCACCCCTGTTGTCTCAAATTAATGTGGTCTTATTTTGCTAGGGTTACCATCACCAAGTACTACAGAGAGTGTCTTAAACAACAAAAGTTATTGTCTCACTGTTCGGAGGCTAGAAGTTCCAAATCACAGTGTTGTAGGATCATGCTCTTCCTAAAGGTTCTAGGGAAAGGTCTTTCTTGTCTTTCACGGCTTCTAAGCCAGGGCGTTCCTTGGCTTGTAGACACAGCACTCCAGTCTCTGCCTCCATAGCCACAGGGCATGTTTCCTGTGTGTTTCTCGTTTTTTCACATGTTTTCTCCTCTATGTCTCTTTTTCTCATATTTGGCATCAGCTGTGTTGAATTAAGGATCCACTCTCTGCACTGTGACCTCCTTTTAACTTAACTAATTATATCTGCAAAAATCCTTTTATTAAATAGGTTCACATTCATAGATACCAGAGGTTAGGACTCCAACATGTAAATTCAACCCATAACAAGCAGCTTTAGTCTTCATAGTCCAAAACTAAAAACAACCTAGATATCCTTCAATTGGTGAATGGATAAACAAAATGTGATATTTTTATATCATATAATATTACCCAGAAATATAAACAAATGTATTACTAATACCCACAGAAGCATGGATGAATCTTTAATGCATCATGCTAAGTGAAAGAAATCAGACTCAAGGACTACGCTTACCAAACAGTTCAACAACCTCCATGTTCTACATTCTGGAAAAGGAATACCCTACAAGGCTAGTAAACAGATCAGTGCTCACCAGAGCTGGGGGAAAGTTTGACTACAAAGAGGCATGAAGGACTTTAGAGGATTGATTTATTTGCTCAGAATTTTGATTTCGAAGCTAGTTACGTGACTACATGTTTGTGAAACACCATAGAACTATACTCCAGAGATTCTGAATTTCATAAATGTAAATTATAACTTAATAAGCTTAATCTTCCCCCAATAATTCTAGAAATATTGGCTATCCCATCACTATGGTTTGGATATGGTTTGTCCTCCCCAAAACTCAGGTTGAAATTTAATACTAAGATACTAAGAGGTAGGACCAGGTGAAAACTTTAAGGTGTGATTAGGGTTCTGTTAACGAAGAGTTAGTCCTGTCATGTAATGAATGAATTCATGGGTTAAGGGGCTACCTTGAGAGTGGGTTGGCTATTAAAAAAAAAAATAGCTTGGATAGGTCTCTCACATGCTCCATCTCTAGCATGTGATACACTGCACCATCGCAGATGCAGTCCCTTGATGCCGGAAGAAAACCTAGAACCAAAATAAACCCATTTTCTTTATAACTTACCCAGACCATGGTATTAGCAACATAAAATGGAATGAGACATCCACATAGGAAAAAAATATTCCCATCTTACTCAAAAATTAATTCCAAATTGATCACTGACTTAAGGGTAAAAGCTCAAATTACCAAACTTCTAGAAGAAAACATAGGAAATCTGCACTACTTAGAAGAAGCCAGTTTTCTTAGACATGACTTGAAAAGCAGAATCCATAAAAAAAGAAAGAAAAAAAATCTGGACTTTAAAAAAAATGTTAAATATTTTCTCTATTAAGAAATAAAAGGTAAATCACAGGTTAGGAAGAAATATTCAGAGCACATATATCTTACAAAGGAGTTAAAACTGGGATACAAAATAATTCTTATAACTCAATAATAAAAAAAAAACCAAATGACCCAAAATAAAAATAAGTTAAAGATTTGAACAAGTATTTCAAAAAGTGGATAATAAGCACATAAAAAAGATACTCCATGTAAATAGACATCAGGGAGTTGGAAATTACAATAATTCAGTGAATTAATGTTAGATGCTCATTAGAATATTTAAACTTAAAAGCACTGACAAAACAACTGTTGGCCAGTATGTGGAGAAGCTGAAGCAGCCATCCGTTGCTAAAGGGACTGTAAATGGCAATAACCACTTGGTGACCTACTTGAGAGGTTTTTACAAAGTTAAATATATACTTAATACACAATCTGCTTTTAAGAAATCACCCAAGAGAAATGAAAATATATTTACACAAAGACAGAAACCTCTTCTGGATATTTACCTAGTTACTGGGGTTTCTGGATCATATAATAAAAACATTTAACCTTCTGAGGAACTTCTAGACTATTCCCCAAAGTAGATGTGCAATTTTAACATCCCATTAACAAACAATGTATGCAAGTTTTATTTTTTTCCAAAAATCTCAACACTTATTATTCTCCATGGGTTTTGCTGCTGTTTTGTTTTCATTTGCACTTACTACCTATTTGGGAATTGATCATTTGAATATGGGAGATAATCCAGGGATCTGTTCTACCTTCACCGATATGGAAATATTCTTAGGACTAATGGTCTATTTTGCTGTCACTCCCTACCATGAATAAGTATTTTTAAAACATTTGCCTTGCCACTTTTTTTTTGTTGTCCTTGCCCACATGTGTTTCAGCAAGTTCTACAGTTCAACAATGATTTGCTCTGTATGTTGTTACATTATTTTTTCTTTATTTACACATTCAATTTGTTTGTAATAGTAAAATTCACTTCAGAGGCTCTTCATGTAAACCCCCCTTCCCCTCCCTGTTTCCCTCTCCTCCTCCCTCCCTCCTTCCTTCCTTTTGCCTCACCTTTGGAAGGCTGTGATCCCTCTCTTTCTTGGAGCAACCTAATTCCAATACCATTGGCTTATAAATAAATTAGGCAAATTAAGGTTTTGGAAGCACTCATTGAGTCCTCAGTGGTAAAAGCATCTTGAAGAATACAGAAGATATTATAAATATTGTGCACATGGCGTTGGGAGATTTACCTGATTTAAATATTATATATTATGGTTCCGTTATTTTGTCTTTTTATTTTTTTATTACTTTTTAAGTTAAAGTAGTACCATATTATCCACTGTTCAGACAACAGGGGTAATGAGCTGACATCCTATTGAGGATTCATGGGAGAGCAGGGGTTCCTGCCAGGCCTTCTGTGTTCTCTACTTTCAATGTTCTCCCCCATTGTCTTAGTCTACTTTGTGTTGCTGTGACCAAAATACCCAATATGAACAACTTAGAGGAGGAAAAGTTTACTTGGGGCTCATCATTTCAGAGATTTCAGTCCATAGATGAACAACTCCATTGCTCTGGTCTCAAGATAAGGCAGCACACATCATGGTGAAAGGGCCCAGAGAGAGCAGCTGCTCAGCTCACAGTGGGATCAAAACGCAGAAAAAGAAGGGGACAGGAGTCTCCGGGAAGAGGCACCCATCCAAGGCCCATTTGCAGCCCACCTCCTCCAACCATGCCTCACCTGCCTACAGTTACCAATCATCCAGTCAGTCCATTCAAACTAGGATAGATAGATTCAGTTACAGCTCTTATTACCTAATCAATTCATCTCTGAATATTCCTATATTAACAGGAACCTTTGGGGGACACTGACATCCAAACCAAACCACACATGCCCTGCTTAAAAGCTCTGACTTCTCATTTCTCTCAGCTGCCAGATTCATTCTTTGGGTGAGGCAAGGAAGGTTTTTTAGTGTGTGTGTGTGTGTGTGTGTCTTCTAAAATTTGATTTCTGACCGTTGAAACTACATGGAAGGATAAAACACTCTCTATAAAACTTGAAAGGAGTGATAGAAAACATGGAAAAAATATTATAATGCCTAATTATGTTAGTTAACTTTTTGCTGATTGGGCAAAATACCTGAGAGATCAATATAAAAGGATGAAAAGTTTATTTGGCTTGTGGTTTTACTCTGTGGCCAGTGGTCCTGTTAGTTTGGGCCTATGGCAAGGCAGGATATCATGGATGTGGCACAGGAAAGCTGCTTACCTCATGGCATCTGGGAAGCAAAAGGAGAGAGAGGAAGGTATGGGATTCCAAAATCCCCTTAAAGGCCATGCCCCCAGTGACCTAACTTCCTTCCACTAGGGCCCACCTCCAAAAGGTTCCAATAGTGCCACAGGCTGATGACCAAGCCTTTAGCATATGGGTCTTTGGAGGAGCATTTAAGATCCAAACCATTACACTAATGGATGTTATCATTAGGACAGACAGCAAGTGCTACAAGGCACAGAGGAGATTTCATGCTGCTTGAGAGGTCTGGCATTTAGTTGAACAGAAGTGATGTTTTAGAGCAGCCTTCAAGGATAAGTAGAATTTCACCTTTTAGAGAAAAAGAACACAGCTTCCAAGGCAAGGAACCAGAGCAAAAGTTCCTTGAGACTGTTTATGGTTTTATGGGACAAAAATGCAGGAAGGATCTAAGAAGCACTGTAGGCTGAAGCCAGAGCTGAAGAGTTTTGATTGTTCCTGTCTTTGACAGTGTTATAATTTGGTTTGAGGTGTCCCCACAAAAGCTGTAAATGCAGGAAATGTTCAGAGATGAAACCATTAGATTATGAAACTGTAACCTAATCAGCACATTGATCCATTTGATGGATTAGTAATTTGAAGGGGTTACTGGGTGGTAACTGTGGGCAGGTGTGGCATAGCCACAGAAAGTGGATCACCAGGGGCGAACTCCTAATATGAACCTTTCTCTTTCTCTCTGCTTCCTGGCTGCCAGAGCTGATAGCTTTATTCCACGATGACCTTCTGCCATGATGTTCTGTCTCACCTTGGGCCTACAGCAATAGAGACAGCTGACCATTGACCGAACCTCTTGAACTGTGAGCCCAAAATAAACTTCTTCCACTAAATTGTGCTTGTCAGGTATTTTGGTCACAGCCACAAAAAGCTGACTAACACAGTCAGGGAACATCAAAGATTTCTAAGCAGACAATGGATGATTGGAACAGTGTTATAGAGAGATTATTTTTGCAGAGACAAGAGAGGTAAATGATGGGGGAAGAGGATGCCAGAATAATTCAGGGAAGAGGAGATGGTCTAAAAAGTAGTAAATAAGTAGTCTTCTAATAATTCTGCTCATGGGTTCCCTAAAACAAGTTTTTGAAACCGTGTTCTTCCTTGCATATTTTTACATTGAAGTATATAATGGCAAAACATGTCATTTTCAGCTTATTTTAACAATTGATATTTTAAAACAAAATTCTATAAAGGTATTTTTAAAGCATATCTGATGGAATAAATGTAATAGTAATTTGTTTCTTACCAATATCCATGTTTTATAAAATTTACAATGTCTTTTTTAATCCTTTCTTTTTATCTTTTAACTTACATTCCTATTCCACTCCTCCTCCAAGAATGTCATGGTCATATGTTTTACATTTTAAAGTATATTAATGTTCATGATGTATTTCTTTGTGACAGAAGTGTGTGTGTGTGTGTGTGTGTGTGCGTGCGCGTGCACGCACATATATATATTATTTGTATTTTATAATTTTTTCCCATTTCCTGGACAGTATCTTAAAGCATTAATTGTTTTCTTCTGGACTGAGTTCTCATTGCAAATATAGGTAACATACAATTGATCAAAATTCCATAAATATATTATAAATTTTGACAATTTAGATCTAAAAAGTAAAAATTTATTGAGAACGAGCCTACTAATGAATTCAGTGGAAATTTTTTTCAAATTAATTCACATATATGATAAAAATTATTTATTGATTGATTTTTGGAATGATACAGGGTTCACTAGTGATTATATTCTTTCATTTTTAAAGACTTAAGCATTAAGAACATTGATAAATAGTTCAAGTATAAGAATACTATGAATATGCAGATATCAAAGAGTTTTGATACAACAATGTCATTTAATTATTGGTGTTTTTTCTGAGTTACATGCCTCAAATCACACTATTATATCATCAAATATAATTTTAAACAATCCATGAGCTGACAACTCAGGCCTCTTACAGTTTTTTTGGAAAGCACAGAATTGGAAACTACCTGACTTGCAAAGATTTTTAAAAATCTATTTCTTAGATCTTTTCACTCTCTCAACATCAACCACAACATTTTAGATTAGTCCTTTATGAGTTGGTTATAAAGTTTCACAAGATGGGGAATAGGTGAGACACGGATACTTCCCTTGAAAAGTGAGAGAAGGGCTGTTTTAAGGGTGGGGGCCCTTAAGTACCCATTCCTTCATCACAGGTGAATTCTTGGTCAGTTCAATTTTAGGGAAAATTACACATGAAAGTCAAAGTTGTTGAGAGCCACAACCAAGTCAGGATGGCACCTGGCATTTTGCCAGAAGGAGTGGTTGAGAAGTAACCAGTGAGCCATTAAGATGATGATAATTAATTTAAGCTGTGTATAATTATTAAGATAATGACTGATTGCTGTAACTGGATGATGCTAAATTGAAACAAGCTGTGTATTCAGTTGTGTATATAAACCTCTGCTGTCCAGCAATAAGGCGGCTCCTGCTACCTCGGGTGCCCGCTACTTTTGAGTTCCCGTTGAGTTCTCGTGGAGCTTCCGTGGAGTTCTGGAGTGTTCCCGTTGGATTCGGACAATAAAGTAGTTCCTGTTTGAACCTACAAGTGGCTGGTGACCTCCCGGTTATTTTTGTGCCCAGCCAGACTGGGCACAAAGTAATGAAAATGGATTTCCTTGAAATTATCCATGCCCACCTACTTCTTGAAAAGCTTTGCATGCCTCCAGGGTACACTTGCCCCAATTTGTAGACCATGTAACTAAATTAAGGGTAGGAAATAGATGATGATGAGAAGGGAAAAGGCAAGAGATGTAAAAAGAAATTGACATGATGGTGATAAAATGAGGGAAAATGGTAAACATAACTTCAGAATTTCTAGGGTAGAGGAGATACCATTAATCTGGGAAAGGGAACACATTTTGAGCCCATGTTAAGTTTAAGGGATCTCTGGAGCATTCAGTTGGGCCTATTTAGAAGATGAATATGTGACTCTGATCTTTAGGAAAAAGCTCTGAATTGATATATATATATATATATATATATATATATATATATATATATATATATATATATATGAAATCCTGACATTTTGATTTTAATGAAAGCCATGGATATGGTTGAGTCCCCCAAAGAGAACATTAAAAGTGGGAAGAATTTTTTAAGCATCTTCTTCCCCACCACTTTGAGAATCTATTTCTAATTTATACCTTTGATTTTCCCTGAGTTCCAACCACAGGGTTTAGGAAATGTGAATGAATAAATATCACCTGCATAACTAGTAAAGGAGGGTGAAGGATAATTGCTATGCCTTATGCAAGCACATACATTCAGACTCCCTCCTTAAGAATCAGAGGACCTGGATATAATTCTTGATCGCTAATAGCAGCTGATAGCTTCTAGAACCAAGGGAAAGGGCAGAGGAACTTGATTTAATCTACTTAATTGCTTTTATTTTTATGGCCAGAGTGAAAGAACTTCCTTGTCCAGTTACACTGGGAAGATACACAGTGGAAATTTTCCCAAGATCCCTTTCTAAGGATTTATGTCTCAGCAGCTCTAAACAATCTCACTTTAACCCAGGAAACTGCTACCATCTTTTATTTTAAATTTTCTCTTGCAAATTAGCACCACCTTCCTTTTTCTATTAGGTTTAATGGTTTGAAATCTCAGGCTCATCTTTGAATTCTTATTTCCTTTTACCTCTTACATATCTCAGTCAATTGGGAAGTCCATTGGGTTCTATTTTAGTGCAGTCTCTTGAACTAGAGATTAATTTTTCATTACCATTGCCACTTGTTTGTTTTTCTTAGATCCTGAACATAACTTAAGAGGGACTAAGTTTCTCAGTTTACAAATTCAGGTGTACAAAGAAGTGTACTTTTTCTGCTGGGCACAATGGCACATGCCTGTAATCCCAGAGGCTTGGGAGGCTAAGGCAGGAGGATCATGAATTTAAAGCCAGCCTCAGCCAAAGCAAGGTACTAAGCAATTCAGTGAGACCCTGTCTCTAAATAAAATACAAAATAGGGCTGGGGATTGTGGTTCAATGCCCCTGAGTTCAATCCATCCCCATCCCAGAAAAAAAAAAGCGTACTTCATTTTCTTTAAATAAAGCAAATTCTAACTCTGGACATACACTCTGATAAGATGGAATAAGAATTGATAAGAATTCAACCTTTTTTTTTTTTAGTTGTATCTTCATTTATTTTTATGTGGTGCTAAGGATCAAACCCAGTGCCTCACATATGCGAAGCAGGTGCTTTACCACTGAGCTACAGCCCCAGCCCCTCAACCATTATCATTTTTAATAGTGTATTCTTGCCCACAACAAAATTATACAAATATCCTAGGCTTTAAAAGTCAAAAGTATTGGGGGCTGCAAGTGCATTCGGTGGTAGAACATTTGCCTCCCATGCATCAGGACCTGGGTTTGATTCCCAGCACTGAAAAATAAATAAATTAAAAATAAAAATAAAATCCAAAGTATTTGACTATGAGTGATTAGTCATCATCCCAACATATAAGTCTCTTGCAGGTCTGGGGACTCCACTGCTTTTACACCATTCTTTAGGCACAAGGAATCTGTGGCAATCTAGAATACTATAACTGAGGGTCCCTAACTCCCTAGTTGCATCAGAAAGTTACCTCCCCACCAAGATCTAATGCTATTGAGAAGAATAAGGGTTCCCCCCATTGTTATGGTTTAAATGTGAGGTGTCTCCCAAAGCTCCTGTGTGAGACAATGCAAGAGGATTTAGAGGTAAGATGATTGGGTTAAGAGAGCCTTAACCAGTGCACTAATCCTCCAACAGGGATTAATTGGGTGTTAACTATAGGCAGGTAGAGTGTGGCTGCAGGAGGTAGATCCCTGGGGACATGCCTTTGGGGTATATATTTTGTCTTTGTTGAACAGAGCTTGCTCTCTGTTTCCCTGTTGTGATATCCTAAGTCGATTTCCTCTGCCACATTCTTCTGTTATGATGCTCTGCAACATCTCATGGCCTGGAATGGAGTTGGCCATATATGAACTAAAACCTCTGAAACTGAGAGCCCAAAGATAAAGCTTTCCTCCTTTAATGGTTCTTTTATAAAAATATTTATTTTTTAGTTATAGTTGTGCACAATATCTTTATTTTATTTATTTATTTTTATGTGGTGTTGAGGATCGAACCCAGGGCCTTGCACATGCTAGGCAAGCGCTCTGCCGCTGAGCCACAACCCCAGCACGGCCCCCCTCCCCCCGCCACACACCAATTGTTCTTGTCAGGTCTTTTAGTCACAGCAGTGAAAAAGCTGACTAAAATACCCAATTTTCTCTAAAGAGTCACAAACCTCAATATCAGACATCTTTTCTGTTAATGACATTGCTTCTCTTCTCATCTTCCTAGAACTTCACGTAAACCCTTCAATGGTTCAGATTTTAACCAGAGACAAGACTAGCACTGAACTTCAGGCTACTTCTGCTTTATGCCAGGCCACCACCTCCCTTGAAGCCAGAAATGTAAAACCGAGTTACCTACTAGATGTACTCTGAATAGCTGTGGGTATATAAAGAGAATACAAACATTCCAATATATTCTTCATATATCTAATTGTGTAAAAATTTAGCTATATAACTACATATAAACAAAGTTTATCCAACATAAGATCATTCATGTGGCACAAATAATTAATTCAGCTGTATGCTCTAATTTTGAGCAAGGCAATGGTGTTAGATATTGCTATTTTACATCCTGAATATAAATTTCTAAGACAGCAAGTGCTGTTTCTGAGATATAAATGAAAAGCAAACCTGAATTCCAGCCTCAAAATTTTCCATTCCTCTTTACTCAACTCATAGACAAAGCTATTTCATCTGCAAGTACTTTAATAATTGCCACAGGCTAAAGATTTGTGGCTAACCCCTGCAAGCAATGACAATTCCCACATACATCTTGTAAACAAGGTTGTGACTGTATTATGTAATAGCTATTGAAACTTGTCTGGCTTTCTTGTTTCCTGTTCTTTTAGGATAAATTCTTAATTTATCCAGTGAATTCAAGAGAGAGCAGAGTGTCATTAGGCAATGTCAGGTCAGCAGGTATTTATTTATTTCACGTAGAAGTCTTTTGTAAATCCCAAGTTGCAAAGCACAGAACTTTCTCCACTTATGCATTTCCATATTCCCTTCCCTCCCAGAGCATACTTGTTTAATGATTCAAGAGAACTCCCTCTTGAGAGCTTCCTTGCTATAATTTATAGTAATAATGGCTATCTCTCATTTGAGTATGTACTATTCTGCTGGATATTTATATATGTTGTTTTCAATTCCCATTTTGAAGAACAGAAAGTTGAGGCTCATATACACTAAGAGGCCCACCTAAGCCCAAACAGCTAGTTAGTAAGGCAGCCAGGACTTAAACCTCATTGTTTCATGCTCTCATCAAGTGGTATCCTAAGAAATATAGCTACTTCAAGTAAAAACATACTGTAGTAGTCGAGATGCCATCCTATGACTCAGTTCACTTTATTTTCTACTTTGTCTATTACAAAACACTTTAAAACTTTAAGAAGATTATATTTTTAATTGTTATATTAGGTTTTCATATCAGCCTCTCTTTACATTTCATATTACTGAACAGTGAAAGGATGGTACCTAACACACTGAAGGTATTTTTAAAGGTATATGCCTACTCGATAATTCTTTGCCACTTTATTGCTTCCAATTTTAAGCCATCAGGTTTTTATGTATCTCAAATATAACAACATTTACCAATGTAATCACAATGCATAAAAGCATAGTTAGTCACAATCTCAGATGCTAAAACCCAAGTGTAATATGGTTATAAATTGAGTAGATTAGCTTTAGATAGCTGGCTTTCCGTGCAGGAAAGACATATAGAATTTCTAAAGAAAAGTAAATTCTGATCAATCTTACCAATTTCATTTTTTAGTATCTTCTAATCTTTAATTATATGGTAATACAACATGGTAATCATGGTATAACTACAATTCTGAATTATGTATTTCCACATATTAGTCTCTGTAGTTATTTTATTGATTAATTCATTTATTTTATATCAGGGATGCTTTACCACTAAGCCGCATCCCCAGTCCTTTTTTTTTTTTTTTCTTATTTATTATTTTGAGCCACAGTCTCACCAAGTTGTTTAGAGCCTTATTAAGTTGCTTAGGATGCCCTCAAACTTGCAATCCTCCTGTCTCAGCCTCTCAAGTTGCTGGGATTACAGGAGTGTGCCACCATATCCAGCTAGTCTCTAGTTTATTTTAAATTATTGAATAATACTCATTTGAGTTTTTGCCACCTATAGGAGGCATTGGTAGTTTCTAAGTTTTTGCTATTCTAGAGATATTGGAGAAAAATGTAGTATCTATTGTGATGCATGTGGATTTTAATTATTTCCTCAAGTTAATTTCTCCAAAATTGGATTGGGTCAGAAAGTATAAACATTTTAATGACCTTGATACATTTATACAATATTACTTTCTAAAAATATCGTTTTCAATGCATGCTGCTCCCCAAAATATAGTCTTGAACCTGATTTGAATATCTTACAATCTCAATAAGGTACTTAAAAATATGTTCTAATTCAATACCTGTTAAATGCACCCTCACATGTAAAGCCTGCTGTGCTAGGGAGTTGTCAAGCATTTCTGAACACTTCATCACAAATCTTCTATACTTCTTGACACGGCAGGATGGTAGAGAAAGACTGCCTAGGTTTGAAGCCATACCAACACATAGCAGCTATGTAATCCTTTGACAAATTACTTAACTACTATTTGTTTCCTCATCTATATAAGGAGAATACCTTATTCACAGGATTTTCTGAGGGTTAAATGTGATTCGGTCACATTTTAAAGTTAAGCATATATTCTTTTAAAGACTATGTTTTTTCAAAATCCAAAAATGTGAAAGAAAAAATAAAAAAACCCTCGGGGGTGGGGGGGACTTTAAGGAGATTTAATTTTGGTGAAGAGCCAAAATCCATTTAGAGGCAGTTCTACAAGAGAGCTCATTTATTAGGCTGCATCCTAAATGTCTATAAAAAATGTTTAATCATTTTAAAATGTTGACATTTAAACATTGGCTTAGGAAGAAAAAAATGTGTCCTTAAATTAATTTCTTCGAGTCTGTCATTTCATTGCTGATCAAAGCCAGAAAACTGAATTATGACTATTTTGTTTGTACTCAGTTTAATTGTGTTTTTTTGGACTTATTTTCCTAGGCATGGATAAATTTGGTCCCTTGGAATGCATACAGAATACTTTATTAGTCTTGACTCTAGAAAATGACCACTCCTTAAGAAAACTCTATTAGATAAATATTAAAACTTTGAATCTATCATTCATGTCTCAATTTCTCTCTTTCAATTTTTACTCTTTTGAACACTCTGCATTGTGTTTTGTCTGGAAAGGCCCCCAACTTAATCCTCTTCCTCATTCTTTACCCGTCTTCATTCTTCTATGTAGTTGTCTATAGACTCTATCTTCTTAATTAATTCATTGATTCAACGAACATTTATTGAAGTTTTCTAATGGTTACCAGGACACTCTTCATTTTTAAGATCTTTTGGGGGATTGCAACATCCTCAAATCTAAGGATATTGAGTTTGTTGTTTTACTCATTTTCCCCAAATTTCTAGGATTTCTTTGTATACTCATCTTTGTTGTTTGGGATCAAGCATTTAGGATTGATGGTTCAGTGAAAGGTAGCCTACCTATGTTGATCGTGGAAAACACTAGAACACATTGCCAGTTTAGAAGTAGGCCAGTGGCTTTTCTGTGCCTGAGGGCTCCCCATTCTACTAGAATCTGAAGCTATGGAAAGTATTATGGACCTTCTCTGGCCCAAGGCCTACATCCAATACTTTGGCCTGAGAACAATTGCTGTTGTTGTCTATTGCCCGGTTCAAGTGGGGCAAACAGCCAAATGATCCAGCTGTTTCAAGCATAGCCTTCCCAGGGGAATTTGCCAAGACCCTTCCTAGCTTGGGGCTTCCCTCTAGTTACTCCTATTTGACCAGTAGTCCTCCATTGCTGCAAAGTTATGTATCAGATTGTAAGTATATATCTCAGATGGTCCTTAAATTCACTGGTGAGTTGATGAGATTTTGGTTTCATAATGTCACTATGTTTCATTTTCTTTAATTTAGGAAAGAGGAGGAGATGAAAGTATTTGTGCAGTCCTACCATCTTAATCTCTTTTCTTAATTGGCACTTATCCCAATTATGTTTAGCAGTTAACCAATGACTACTTAAATCCTAAATCTGTCTGAACTACTAAACTGTCATAATACTCCAAAGAGCTTGGTTGGTGTATTTATTTAAATTACCCCCATCAGTACATAGCAAAGTATGTGAAGATGCTATGGAGTTCAGAGTTCTCCTACCTGAGTTGGACCTTGAAGAACAGGAAGAACTGGACATGCAGACAGGTGTATAAAGAGCGACAGCTAGCTACTTTGGCTTGAAATGTTGAATTCATGACATAACTTAGGCACCTAAAGTGATAAGGGAAAAAATCTTTGATTCTTTTGCTCTTTTCCCCATGAAAGATGCAGTGGGAAAAAAATTATCATGGTCTAAAAAAAATCTAGAGTAATTGTCAGAGATCATTTGTCACAAAATTAGGATCAAATAATAAATAAGGCCCACAAATTTCTATTGGTATGTGTAAAAACGTGTACATATATGGAAATCATTAAATGCCCCTTTGAGTGTCCATTATATACTAAAAATGTGGATTTGACACCCAGGTTAATTCCTTTTGCATTTGATATATTTTGAGAAATATATAGATAAAATCTTCATTTATACTAACAAATCCCTTATCACGCATTTTTGTAAATATAAGAAAGTTGAATATTTCAAAAACTACTGATGTTTCAGGGAATAGCTCATTCCTTAGATATTTTCTGCAGAATTATTGAACAGAGTCCTAATTGGCATAATTGTGAGTGTGAAGGTGGTCTTCTAGAGAGTCATGTCTTCACTATTTTTTATAAAAATACTGAATATTAAAAGATGACTTACTTATACTTGGAAAATCTTGGCTGGGGAACTGAGGGCAGAAATAGTCAAGTCTAATACACAGGAGTCTCAAGTGGGGTAGCATTAAGAAAGAATTTTATCTAAAGGGACATGGATTTCTTAAAAGATTAAAACTGTTTTAAATGATGGCTCTAGGATCTCAGAAGCCTCAAGATACTTCATTCTTTGCTTAAAAAAGTAAACAAAGCATTTTGAAAACCACAGCTCATGTTTTAACATAAAACAGTAAGCAAAACCCATTTGTTCTTTACTATATATAGTTTGGTTCCTCTACTGATCTTTTTTTTTTTTTTTGACACTGATCTAATATTTAAGAGAAAAACTATTATGAATTAAGCTTTTATTCAAAATTAAATAAGCAAAAGCAAAAATTTTAAGAAACTTTTACAAATTACTTACATAAAAGAAAGTTAATAGGGACAGTCACAAGTTTGCAACAAATAATTACAAAAGTATCTAGGGCAGCATGAATAGAAACCATGTCACAGCATGGTGACCTAACTGTGGTATGAATAAGGCATAACTAACATTCGCACCAAGACCAGAATTAAAAACAAAACAAACTTTTAAAAGCTTAGTTCTACATTAAGCTTCTTCTCTCTCCTCAGATCCTTAATGGGTTTATACTACGTAACTTTTTAAACAAACACATCATGTCAAACTATAAATTACATAGATGGGCAGTTAATGTGAATAGCCCCCTAAAATGTACAAACTAACTGGTACTGAATTGAGTTCTCCATTTACCTTTATGTACAATTAAATGTAAACGATATTTTCACAGTTTTAAGTATTTTATGAATAGATGCACAGTACCATGTCAGGTTTGCAATTGTTCCTGAAAACTGGCTCTAGGTTCTGCATCCAATGCCTGTCGGTCACTGGGATGCAAGTTATTTACATAAATAAGAAAGAAACTGTGTCATAGTTACTGGTCAAGACAGTTCAGTAAGAGCAGTATTTCCAACAAAGAATGATACTCAGTACCATATTTTACATACTTGTGCAAATATAAGCATTAGGACAAATAAATCTGAGGCAAATTCAATTTGCAAAAACTTCTATCGCTATTGTTGTAAACTTGGGCAATAAATGACCCTCGGCAAATTCTGCTCTCTATGGCTTTTTTTTTTTTTTCCTTTTAAAATTTTAAAGCCAGAGAAAATACACACATACTGCTCACACAGGCGCACCCATTCACACATACACACATACATACTACATACATACACAGAGTTCTTAATTCATTTTAGAATATAGTACATAGTGCAACTTCATCACAATGTAGAGGTTTAACACACATTCAGTGCGTGTTTTTCTGTGCAAGTTCTTAGTGGTCTAAATCCTAGTTGAAGGTATTCATTTGAAAATCCAAGATTCAGGAGGTTGAAGGAAAAAAAAAACGTTTCATTACATTTCTTAGACCAGCACTGGATGTGCAAAGGCAGCGGACAATCTAGCTGTTCACACAGCCAGATTAGGATTACGTTAAAGTAAGATCCAAGCAGTTAGTTATTTAGATTGGTCTCTAGAAAAATAGGTCAGTATATGCTGTATCTTTGTCAGCCGTTCTTCCAAAGACTTCATTGACAAGACTGACAATTGATATCGAGGATCTACAGGAAGAACTGCAAGAAGCCACCAACACCATGCAGGTCCATTAGGGGTTGCCTGAAATTAATAAACAGTTAATAGTATTAATAAAACAAGTATTTATGCAATAATAACTAAAAACCTACTACTGACTGAACACTTCAATATGTGTGAGGTGCCATCTCGCATTCCATTAACAATCATAATGGCAGGATACCATTTTAAGCCTAAATAAATGGGGAAACTAAAGCTTGGAAACATAATTCCATTGTCCAAGATCTCTTAGCTTGTATGATGCACAGCAAATATTTCAATCCAGATCTGGCTCCACAGCCAGCCCTCTTTCCTCTGGATGACACTGCCTTAAGGCATGGTTTCTCCAACTCAGGCTATTGATATTTGGGGCCAGATAATCCTTTGTAGTGTGAGGCTGTGCACTGTAGTACTAGCAGCATCTATGACCTCTATTCACTAAATGCCAACAGCACATTTGCAGTTATGATATATAAAAATGCCTCCAGATAGTGTCAAATGTCCCATGGGAGAAAAACTAGTCCTAGTTAACTGTTTCCTTAAAATACATATTTAAAGCATTAAAAAGTTAATTGATATTTAAAATTTTCTTTTTATTATGGAATCCTAAAAAAGATATAAGAAAAAAAAATCTTGGCTTCCAGTTTAGTTTGAAAAAGAAACATATCTCCACAAAGAAGTCCCTCTATGTTTCAAGGGCTAACCAGTGGCTACCAAAAGAACTAGGAATTTACATAAAAGGATTCGTAAGCCTCTTACTGCACATAATTGCTTTACATTGGACCTGAAATGTGAAGTTTCAGAATGACAAAAGGAACTGCCAGAGTGTTGATCTCAGTAAGCTTCTTTTAGAACCAAGTTAGATTTCTATATTTTGTAATGCCTGTTCTCAATCCAGCCTCACCAGTAGCTCCTTCTGCTTTTCAACATCAAAAACTACATTTCCCAGAATTTCCTCCTCCATTTCACTCCAGGTTAGAGGCACTCTTGGGAGATGTGGAAATTGGAAAAGAGGTTGTTCTTCTCTGGAGACTGCTACAAAGTGAGGGCAGCAGCTTTACAGAGAATTCTTGAAAACTACCGGCTCCACTGCTGTAGAAATACTGGTAGGGCCTATAATTCCTAAGAATTATAACAGCTTCCCCAGTTTATTCAGAAGCACCCTGCTTCACTGTTGCAGGTTATCTATGGCAACAGATTCCCTGACCTCTGATGGAAACACCCCTGACCTTTGCTCTATCAGCTCTCCAACTATTGTATATACTTTATGTTTTATAGTAAACCCTTCATTCCTGGAATATGCAAAATGGCTGCTTCTGTTTTCCTGACTAAATCCTGGTTCATACTATTATTAACAGAAAGGACTGAAGATAAATGAGCAGGGTGGTGAAGATGATAAGAAAGCAATGATGAATTTTTATTTAAGTTTTTTTTTTCCCCCCAAGATTTAAAATTTACATGTTCAGTTTTGTTTTTATTAGAGCCCATTTTGGTCACATTTAATTAGATTCAAGCAGCCAGGATAAAACAAACACATGGCAACTGATAATATGCTAGACAGAAAAGGAGTACTATTCTCAATTTGGAGGTGGCCTGATGTTGAAATTTCAAGTACAGGTGAAGGATTCAATTGGGATTCAGATAGACTTAGACCAACCCTCGAAAAAGTGAATGTGAAGCAGTATGAATCACTGTAGATTCTCCATCTTTGTATAACTGTTTACAGTCATTCCTTTATGTAATCTATCACACTTCATTCAATTCAAAATGTTTGTACCTAAAAGTTGGCATTTGATGAGTCTATAATCAGATTTCCCAGGAGAGGAACCCTTCTTATATGCCTCCTGCAGTACCTACTACACAGATCTGCACACAAGTGCCTGATACACATTAATTAGATTAAGCATACATGTAAACTCCAAGTACCTGAATAAGACCTTAAGAATAATAGCTTCATGAACAGTGAAATATTAAACAAATGGATTAAAATAGTGGGTAAGATGTTGGGAATAAAAGAAGAGGTAAGAAAGGATTTTTAACAAGTACAGAAAATTGTACAACTCTTCAGTGTCAAAGAATAAGAGTAACAGCTGATGAGCTCAAAGACACAGCTATCTTGTAGTCACAGTTTAAGGGCGGATAATGTCCCATTTTAAATTCCTTATCCCTCCTTTTGAAAATCTTCAGGTATTTACTTTCTCCTTCTCTGCCACTTCCTCCCACAGACATTTTATCTGATAACTATTTTCAATCCTCTGCTCCTCTGCTATGTAAAACATAGTAGATACCCCTGCTTTGAAGAATGTAGTCAATTCTAAAGATGAGTGGGGGAGGGTAAAAAATGCTATTTAAAAAAAGAGAAAATGAAAAGCTATTAATTTTTGTTTATAAAAAAAGGTGAGACTTTTGGAAGCAATATCAAAGCCATCATACCTGAAGGTTTTCCTCCCTCTCAGGCATTGATCCAAAGTGCTGAAGAATCTGGCTTCGAAATCTATCTCTTAAATTCTGAAACCAGCTGCAGGCTTGAGAGTATACCAAATCATGAAGCTCTCTGAGACTCTTGATCTCATCTTCATTTTCAACCTAGAAAGAATGGTCAGTAAGTTACCTGTGTCTCATCTCCCTGTCCACATCACCAAACTAACAGAAATGCAAAACAGTATCAGAAAACAAGGAGTACTTACCTTAGTGCTAAGATTACCCGAATATTGGTCTTTAGCTATAATATATTTCTGCCTCACATAGTGCCAAAGGGATAGACTAAAGAAAGACAGCAAAGCCTGACTTCCATCTAGCCTTGCTAAGCCCTACAGATAGTTCCCTGTCTGTAAGGTTGGGAGTAAGTTCTGGCTCAAAGGTCTACAGAAAAATAGGGGTCAGAATGCAGAACACATAGCAACAAGTAGTAACAGGAGGAGGACAAAAATACATCTTTTACCAGGAAACTGGGTCAAAACACAAAACCAAACAATAAATAGCAATAAATAACCATGTTATACAATGCCAGGAGATAAAAAATTTGAGGATAATTTATATAATGTTTGACTTCTGCTCTAACATCACAAGGCTATATCAAAGCTATCATATCTGTGGTAACTCTACAATACCTCAGTGTAACCTTGAGCTTACTGAATGACCAAACTGCATATATAAAATAGGTGCATCAGTCTTCCAGCTTGAAGAAGAATCCAACAGAACACAGGTGGAAGATCTAGGTTAATTCACCTATCTTATAACCATTCCTTTGACACAAACTTACATCCCACTTGCTACATTGCCAGCTCACCCTCTGTTTCATATATATTAACTCATCTGAACAAATTACAGGCTGACTAAGCCTTTCATACTTCAAGGATGACTAACATGAAAACAACAAAAGGACTCTGAAAAGATTTTAAAATATAAAAGGTAAGACTATAGCATACAACAGACAAAAGAACAGACTTTTTTCTTTTGAAAAATTGAAATGAAAATTAGAACTAAACTTTTAAAAGGATCTATAGTTTGCATAACAGCATGAATGTATTTTTTATATTATATATATATTTTAGTTGTAGTTGGACAGAATACCTTTATCTTATCCATTTATTTTTTTATGTGGTGCTGAGGATTGAACTTAGGGCCTCACATGTGCTAGGCGAGTGCTCTACCACTGAGCCACAACCCCAGCCCAGCAGCACAAATGTATTAATGTCACTGAACTGTACACTTAAAAATGGCTAAAATGGTAAATTTTGCGTGCATTTTATTAAAAATTTTGAAAAAGGGGAGAAAAGACCTTATGATTGAACAATTGTGGTCTTGCAATGACTATACAAGATTTAGTCACCTGCTAACATACACAGGAATTGATATGAGTAAAAAACAAACTTGTGACCTATCAAATTATTAAAATAGATAAAAAATTATCTCTAACACCCTTACAAAACTGAAGAAATGAATCATGGGCTGTGGAATAACCCCATGAGTCTTAGAAAAAGGAGCCAACCAGGAAGCATACAGGAATTTTAAAAGCTAGATTTAGAACTCTATGTAATAATATAATAGAACTTAAACTTTCATTAGAAGTCACAAAAATAATTACTATAATAAGAAAAAAATACTTTGAAATAGAAACAAATTTGAGAAGAGTTTCCAGGATGGACAAGAAAATCACTATTTAGATGCTACTAAGGTGAGAAAAAATAAATTCCTAAGACCACACAAAAGATTCAACTTTCTAAACATGTTTTCAGTAAATCACCCTATTGTGTGTGTATATACACACATATGTTTAGCTATACACTCAAGAGATTTTCACATCAAATGCAATATATGAAGATGTAAATTTACATAAAATTAAAATAGGGTTATTAGTCTTACATAGAGCATTACCTTCGGCAAAGTTTCCATTAACCAATGCCCAAAGTACAAAGTATACCTTCAACTCAAAATTTCAACTACCCAATATTTTTGGTCTGCTGCACAGAGCAAAGTGTCCCAATGGCATGTATATAATAAGATAAGACAAGTGATAGCAAACTAAGTTTATCACCAGAGAGGCAATATGGTACAAACATAAAGCACATAGCTTGGGAGCAAATAGTTGGCTTTGAATCATTTTGTTACATGACATACAGAAGCTTGGGTAAATTAGTTAATACCTCTGAATTGTACTTTCCTCATCTGTTATTTTATAGTTGTGAAAATTCAATGAACTAATGATTAGGAAAATGTCTAAAATCAACATTCAATAAATGTTGACTGAAATGAAAGACATAAATAGATCAATAAATAAGTGATTAATGTAAGATTTGCTTTTATAATTCCTTTGCCAAAGAAAGTAGCTTCAATTTGATACTTATAACATCACAAGTCATTTTTCCAGTACCTCAATTAACTGAAGTTGGTGAATTAGGTTCTGGAAACATCAAAAGGGCCACATTAATCCTATCCAAGAAGGTACCTCCATCATGCCCTTCCCAGATGAGGTATCACCAATACATATACTTGACAGTACTTTATCTGTGATGCCTGACAGTTTTAACACAGCATTCAACTGTATTTATTTTATCATTAAGGTGATCTTAGGCACAGGAACAATTTTAATATGTGAAGATTTTAATGTTTATCTTTCAGTCTACTAATTGTATCAACCTTTGATTACTAAACAAATTCCATAAAACAAGACAGATTAGCAACTTTTGAAAACTTAGATGGGTTGGCAGTTCAACTTAGTCAACTGCTACTGTTTAATAACTATCAAGCATATACACACATGCATGTATGTACGTATCAACACATACAATCTAGACACTGTGCTGGTGGGCAAGCATGCAAAAATGAAGAGGATGGAGGTTCTAGGCTCTCAAATTCTCCTGAATGTATAACAATTCAAACTCAAGATAAGAAAAAGGCACCTGGAGCTAATTCTCATAAGGGACAGTAATGAGGGTCTCCGACAGTAAGAACTGATTCATGTGCCTAGAAAATATCAGCCTGTATGCCTGCATCACAATCACTGGGTAGACCAGGGTGTGCTAGAAAAATAATAGTTTAAATACCTTAACATCTTCCAGGTATTCAATGTCTGCAGTGCAATATCCATCTTTCATTCCTCTTTTTAGAACCCTGAACCGCTTTCCTCCAACTGTATCAACCACAGACCTTCCATCAGGTAAGAAATGTACATTTCTAATTTGTAACATACAACCATAATCTGCAAAACTGAAAGAAAAATCAGGTCAGTGTCAAAGTAAGTGTACAAGTTCTCATTCTTGTTCAAAGAAAGTTCCAGCATAAATAAAAACATTTAAGTTCACAAAAAGCATACCTATTTTGTGTGTCACTGACACACATCCCAAACTGCTTGGTTCCAGTCTGTATACTTCTTCGAATCATCAGTCTGTATCTTGGCTCAAACACATGAAGAGGACAAGGCACAGTGGGGTAGGCCATAGTGCAAACAAATATTGGAACATTCTTGGTCAAGCTGAAGGAAAAGATGTTTCATTATTACAGATCAAAACATACAATAAAACAAGTGATGTTTATAATAGCTTTAAATAAATGAAAAACAAAACCAAATCAGTTCTAAATAATATGATTTTAATTCCTGGCAAGAATAAGAACCAGCAACACCTTCATTAAACTCACACTGATGCCATATTAACTCTAAAAACCTGTTTGTGATCCTCTTATTTATAAGTTTGAATTTCAAAATACTAGGTTATCACACAGAGATAAGTACCTTTATAAATCAAAAGGGAATTTATTATAACTAATATTTTATATTAAAATATGTTTAAAATATTTGTAACAAAGGTCAGTATTAATTTCATTTATCCATAAAATATACTGTAATTACACAATAAGATGAGCTCCCACAATAGAAAAAAGCAAGTAATTAAAACTTCTTAGGCATTAAAATATTTTCAAATGATCAAAAAACATAATTCAACTGGGCACAGTGGCATTGTCTGCCTGTAATCCCAGTGGCTTAGGAGGCTGAGGCAGGAGGAGGATCCTGAGTTCAAAGCCAGCCTCAGCAACTTAGCAAGGCCCTAAGCACTTTAGTAAAACCCTGTCTCAAAATAATACATATAAAAAAAGCTGAGGACGTGGCTCAACAGTTAAGCGCCTCTGGCTTCAATTCCCAGTACCAAAAAATAAAATAAAAATCAACTAGATAACATTTTTTCCAGATAACCCTAAAATAGTATAATATTTTTCACTACCAGATTGACAGAAAAGAAGAATAAAGGCTACACTGGGGCGGGGGGGGGGGCTAGCACCATGGGACAGTTTTAAATAGTATTAAGCATGCCAAATAAGTACTTAGCTCGGTAGATCAGAAATTTTGTTTTTGATAGGAAATGTCCATGTGCTTGGAACTAACAGGCTTTCTTTGAGAAATAATCCTGTAATTACTATACGAATGCTCACTTTAGCATTGTATAGTAGCCAAAACTTGGAAGCAAAAACAAGAGACTAGTGAAGTATGGTTTATCACTAAAATGAAATACTATGCTTTCCACTGAAAGACAATGTGTCCAACACTGACTTAGAAAAACTGTGTTGATGTGAGCAGGAGGTTAGAGAACACTATAAATAATATGATCCCATCTTTCTTTAAAAATAACTTATCTATACAGTAAAGTCTGGGAAGACATGCCAAAATGTCACCTGTGATTCTTTTTTGGGTTACCAGATATAGTGTTTCTGCTCATTTTGTAGTCTTCTTCAAAATGACCATAAATTACTTATGTAAATATAATACTTAATAAAAATATGTTTAATTTTTTTAAAATAGCCCCACGAGTAACAAGCAAGATTTCCTTCAGCTTCTTTCCACCACCCTCAGATCTCCGCATGCTAGGGCTTCTCCTTCCCTTGCTTTTACCACTCCTCTGACAGCAGTCAGGTTGCATCACTAAGATTTAAAAGGTCAAACTGCAGTTTTCTTAAATCTAGACTTTCAGTGCTGATCAAAAAGGTTCACAGCCCTCACATCAGAATATTTTCTATCATAAAACCACACAAAATGTCAATTCTGTGGAAAGACAATTTACTATCAATTTCTATAAAGAAAACAATAGAAATCTTTCTTTTATTGAAGGTCAATAGCCTATTGACACTTGATGGGCACATATCGAAAAAGAAACGTCTACAAGTACAATTGATTTTGCTTTAGAAACAGAAATAGAAAATGTTCCATTTATGTTTTGAAATATGATAGAAGCAAAAAAGTTGTTAAATAAAAACAGCATATAAGATTACAATATTGTTCTTCAGGGTGTTCAGTTAAAGCAAAGTGAAAGAAGCCAGAGTTAACAAATTAAAAACCTGTGAAAGAAATTCAGAGAGACCTCAGTGACTAGTAAAAGAGGGAAAGACATTAAAGGAAAAGAAGGGGAGAAAAGTATAAGAAAGTAGTACAGGGCAATGAAAGTCAGGCCCAACCTACCCAGCTCCAATCAGTTGTTTGTGCCCTAACAGTGGTGTGTTACTATATACCAAAGGCACCTTGGGAGTTTCACCTGTCTGATCCTATCTTAGTTCTGCCCCCATTCGGTATTTTTTTCTGATAATTTGGCCTCTAAGTCATTCCTTCAAATTTCAGTCTTTGGTCCCCTTCCAAACCTCTAATTGGCTAAAAATCCCCTACTAACTTAAGTCATTTACTGTTTACCTCCTACAGGGTCATGAGACAAGAGAGCTACTGTTACCATCCATGTTACTGTTACAGGCTCCATCTCTCTAACTCCCATTCCACTGCTTGACTGTCACTCAGGAAATTCCTCTCCCACCTCAATAATACTTCAGTCCAAAGAAATGAGTCAAAAACTCCCTATTAGAACACCTAGATACTACCAAATGAACTTTTAAAATAAACTTTGTCTGCTGAGGATATGGGGAAGTTAATCACTATTTTTTAAAAATATGCCTTGGCTAGAGTGACTTAAGGACAGGATCCAGTTTACTGTGGGAAGATTTTTCATTACTATTTTCAAGGGTAATGGTTTATGATTTGATCAAGTTAATTTTTATGAGAAGAAACTTACTGTGAGAGTTCAGCAGTTTCTTCATCATATACTTTTTTTCTCTCAGACAGTTCATCAGGCAGATACTTCACTATTAATTCTTCCAACAGCTGTGTGACACAGTACCTCCTATCTGCTAGATACTAAAAGACAATATTATTTTACATTCCAGTTGTTTTCCTATGGTATAAAACATGTGAAACAGTTTAACTGATATATTAAAGCTTTTATTCCATATACAGTCGATTCTGAGTAAGTTTAATTAGGGAGGGGACATAGCAGTGGATAACGCTGCACCCTGCACGAGTAAACCTATCTGAGGCTTTCCTCAAAAGCATTCAAGGTACAAGGTTGCAACCTGAACCAAACACTGCATTTAAGAATATTTCCTGCTATAATCAAAAATCCTTCATTAGCAGTGGTCAGCCTTGCCCCTTCCATCTCCCACAACACAGTCCAGTTTCCACCTGACAGCTCATGGTACTTACTGAAACTATCATTTTGACTCAGAAATAAAATGAAGATAAGGCAGAAGAATATAATGCATTTCCCTTATTGAAGAAAAACAAAACAATTCCTCTCTTTGGTTACCGCTTTCAGAGGCAAAGACTCTGGATAATTTTTCTTTCAGGTTTTCCTATTATTGTCACGGTCACTCAGACCTTATATCAGAATACACTATTACTGTGTGATCCACCATCCCCTATACAAAATGGTACATTTATGCTACTTCTTAAACACTGAACTGCAGTCCTTGTGCATTTTTGTGTCATTTTCTATTTCAACTGATAAAAACCATCTATTTCACTCCTGCTTATAAAAAGAAACTATCCTTTAAGACGGGCTCCAAATTTACCTTTTTATTATAAAGCTTTCCTTATTTTTCTGTCTCCCTAAATCCCCATATTTTACCATATACAAGAACTTACCATTCCCTGCATTGTATTATATAAATATGGATAATTGTACTCGGTAATTAAACTAAAAATTGCTTAGGGCCAAGGACCAGGTAAGACTGAGTACACAGAAAATGCCAATATAAATTTTATTAAATACACATAGTGAAGAAAAACTCTTGGGAGACAATCACAAGACAAAGAGAACCTATCATTTAATGTGTAGAGCCAGAAAAAGGGTGGGGGATAGGTATGTGTCAATATCCAATGACAAATACATTAGGAAATGTGAGACTTTGGTAAAATGGTGTAGAAGTGGTTTTCAAATTTAAGAATCAATCAGGGCTTGTTAAAATATGAATTGCTGAGCTCTACCTGAGATTCTGATTAGTGGATATGGAGTGGGGTCTGAGAATGTGTATTTCCAACAAGTTTTCAGGTGATACAGATGCTACTGGTCAGGGGAACATATTTTAAGAACCATTGGGCTATAGATTTAGAGAAGTACCCTTAAGCAGAAAATATGTACAGAGATAATTTAAGAGTTTATGATAAGATTAATCAGAATACAGACACTATAAAAGCAGTTCTTTATTATCGATTAAATTGATAAAGACGCTTGAAAATTGAATGCCCATGTAATTAAAGTTGTGGGGAAATGGCCTCTTTTACATTACTAATAGGAATTCGAAATATGTGTAACATTTCTGTGGGCTAGATAATCTGGCAATTGGTTTTAAGAGTTTTATAAAGCTTTTGATCCAGTAAATTCACCTCCCAGGAATTTAACCTAATGAACAATCAACAATTCATACAATCATTACTTTAAAATTCTTTTCACAAAAGCATGGTATATTAAAAAAAGAAGAAGAAAACAACTTCTAAACTGAACAATAGAGAAATGCTAAATTATTTTACTGTTATACTGCTCTCAAAATTAGGTCATTAAAATATATTTAAATGTAAAAATGAACAAATTAAAATGACAAGTAGAAAAAATATAAAACTGTGGAGAATAATGTAATATTGATGTTATTAATTATTATGCAATAATATCAATTAATATTGATATTATTAATATCTCCACTGAGATCTACTGGTTTTACAGGTCATTGGCAATGATCACAGACTCTGAGAGAGGATTATGGAAAACTACACCCACCTCTTTAAAATTCCATATATTTAGATTTTACAAACTATATCATGCAAAGTATCTTCAAAGTTGGAGAGGATACACATTTTAAAACAGTATGTTGGCTGTGTTTTCAAATAACATGCTCTATGTTTTTCTTTGAATTCCAATGGTTTTTAAGAAAAAACTGTCTCTAAATGAAATCAGTGGATCTAACAGCTAATCTGAAAAGAAGCATAATTATACTACAGAGTATCTAAAACATCTAGAAAAACAGGTTTAGAATACTTTATCTGAAAACACTGATCATATTAGTTGAAAAAGTAATGAGTAAACTTCTTAAGAATAACTTTATTTTATGTATCCTGACTTTGCAAACATTCTGTATACGGTACTGCTTTACATATCAGCTTGCATTGTGTGTAAAGCATATATCAAATGTTAACAGTATGCATAGGCTATTATCTGTAAAGAGTCTTGTTTTCTAATATACGAAATAACTATAATCAAAATGCTTTTATAAATTTTTTATTCATATTTGGAAGACTTTCTTTTCCTGTAAACAATCCCGTCAGTCACAGCAGACAGAATCACTTTCCCCATCATTGCTCAGCATCACAAGGCTTGCACTGTACCTTAGTTGATCATTCAAACATGATTGAGAGGGTACTGTCCTCCCCTTGGGGCAGGAGACTACACTGAGATCTACTGATTCCACAGGTCATTGGCAATGATCACAGACTCAGAGAGGACTGTGGAAAGCTACATCCACCTATTTCCTTCTAGTCTAGCATTTTCCAGAGCAGCACTATGTAGTGTGGTAGCCATGTGCCTACTTAAATTTAAGCTAATTAAACAAAACTAAAACACAGTTCCTAAGTCACATAAGCCACAATTCAAGTACTTAACCAGTCATAAGTGGCTAGTGGCTACCATCCTGGATAGCAAAGATATACAGCATTTTTATCAGTGCAGAAGGCTCTACTGTTCTACATGTTAAGTGAGCTGGGAGAGGCTTAAAATCTGGCTTACTTACTATCAAGGGCAAAAGGCAATGCAGTATGATTTCTCTAATATTGTCATCATTAAAACTGAACTTATTGGGATGGGGTTATAGCTCAATGGAAGAGCGCTTGCTTAGCATGTGTGAGGCTCTGGGTTCAATTCTCAGCACCACAAACAAATAAATAAAAATTTTTAAAATATTAAAATAAAACTGAACTTATCTATGACCAAGTAACTGACCATAATTCTTTTTGTTAAAAACAAATTTAACTACAAGGGGCTTTGTATTTTGTACCTATCTTCTTTCCTCTACTCTCTCAATTTCATTTTTCTCCTACATTAGCATATGGATAATAAAATATTTTCCTTTTTAGTCACTCAGCATAGGTAACATACCTTATTTTGGACACTATAGCCACTATTTCTATGGCTGAACAGAAATCAGATCGTGTAACCAAATTAAGACCAATAAACAGATATTAATATATATATTTACCTCTTTTAAGCTTTCTTTGCAAAGGGGACAATATGGTGCATGATCTAAACAGCGCTCAAGACAATTCTTACAGAATGAATGTCCACAAGGGGTTGTTACTGGCTCAAAAAACAACCTGAAATCAACCAAAATACATATTAGTTTTCAAATTAAACTATCCAATTTTGAAAAGCTTACACTAAATTATAGACCAATGCTAACCTCTACTTAAGAAGAAGAAGAAGAAGGAGGGCCTGATGAGCAGGAAAAGGAGGGGAAGGGCAGTGATAAGCACAATTATACCTTCCTGAACTAAAGTTCTCAATCAACAAAGGCCACTTGGAGCCAAAACCTGTGCTGACTAATATGACAGCTATAGAACAGATGAGGCTAACTAAGCACTTGAAATGCTACTAGTTTAAATTGAGACATACAGTAAATATAAAATGCACACCAGATTTCAAAGACTTAGTGAAAATAAATAATTTAATTATTATTTTTGTATGGTTTTAGATTCCCAATTTATCATCAACTTAAAAATGGTTCTCTTAGTAGCATTACTATATAAAATTCATTAAAACTACATATTACTGTTGAATCCTAAATAACTATTAGGCTTAATACTAGATGCAATACTCAATGCAGAAAAACTGATTTTACTAACTTTATAATTATTTCCTAAAACATGATATTTTGCATTCCCTAGAAATATTGTCAGATTTAAAGGTACTTTAGAAATCACCTGGTATAATCTCCTCACCTCAGAGGCTAAGAATTAATAGACTTGCTCAGGAATACAACTAATTACTCCCAGCTTAGTATAACCTGTTTCAGAGCTCTTGACTTCATTAATCCTTGATTTTACTACAATTTATATAAATAAGAAATATTCTTTCAAAACATTCAGTCTTAAAGAATTACAAGTAGTCTGCACAATGGATATCCTTATCCAGCGTTACTTAAAAAGGATTTTATGATTAATAAAAACAAGTTAGAATCATAAACATAAAATGTACAATTAGAATTCTTATCCAAATCTAAAACCATGGCTATATCTAGGTTTAAATATGATATCTATAACTTTCATAGTACTTACAACTTCCTAGATTCTTCTTTTATACTTAAACTACTGGATTCTCACATGCTGGACATAATCAATGCCAATATTGACCCTACTTCTTAAACAAGGAAAACTGAAATTCAGAGATTTGGTTAATTGCCCAAAGTATAAAAGGTAAATCCAGGACTAAAAACTTGTATCTTCTGATATTTAGTCCAGAATTCTATTACTTTATATTGCCTATTATTACCATTATTTATATTTACATTAATACAAAATATTTATCTAGAAAATTTTACATACTGACCTCATGCAGAGAGAACACTCAAAATCTGAGACATCTATTAATTCTTCTGGGATGTCGCCATAATCTAATGAAAACATACAGACTTCACTAGGCGTTTCTATTCAAACAAACAACAGGGTTTTCTTCTTTAGAAAAAAGTTTAAAGGACATACTGAATAAATTATTTCATATGAGTACAGTGAAATTTTTACCTCCTTGTTTTTTAAGCTTATTTCTTCCATCTTCACTTACAACCACATCCTGTTCTAAGAGAGACAGCTTTCTTTTTAGCAGAACACCTTTTTCCTGAACAGAGAGTAAAGGTTCTGAGGATACCCTTTTTAAACAATCATCTCTGGCAAGCATATCTTTTGAATTGATAGCCTGTGCTGACTGAGCACGGTTTAAACTTCCTCTGACAGGTTCTGAAGTATCCTCTGGTAGTTCTTCAGTCTACAGAAATATAATCAACAAAGATAACCCCATTTCTTTATTATCCATTATTATTCTAGCCAAAAATCAAACTAAATGAAATTTTGGTGCCTTATAATGTTCACTTTGATGCTCACTAATAGCACCCACTTTTAATTCCAAAGCCCCTCTCAAGTAAATGATGTTTGACAGTATTAATATAAGCTGACTTATGTTATAATGAGGTTTAAAGTAGTCATGCTAATATAGTTGTTCATAAAGTACTAAAATAAATACAATGTTCTATAAAGTACTAAAATAATGTTCTACATATTCAAAGAAACTAAGTTTTCTGACATTTAAGTGACCTAAAATTGTGATCAGTAAATATTTCACATGAAAACTTTTACTATAAATGAACGACTACAGACAAAATTCTATTAAGATAACTAGACAAGTTATAAGTGCTTGAATGGGTTCAAGTGCTTGAAACCAGGAAAGCAAAGATCTTAACATTTAAAAAAAAAAAGAGGGACTGGGGTTGTGGCTCAGTGGTAGAGCGTTTGCCTAGCGTGCTTGAGGTGCTGGGTTCGATCCTCAGCACCACATAAATGTAAAATAAAGATACTGTGTCCACCTAAAACTAAAGAATAAATATTAAAAACAAAAAAACAGATGCACTACACCCATGATATTTTCTTCTTACCCCTTACCTGCTTCAGGTTAAGCTCACTGGAAGTGTGAGATTCTTCCATTACTGAAGGAAAACCTAAAGGTTTGTTTTTAATACATGGTAACGAATTCCAGGAAGATTCCTTCAAGCCTTCTTTTAAGTTTTCAGGTGATAATAAATCACATAAAATCTGTAGGAGAAATATTATAAAAATAATGAAGAATATATAATGTCTTTTTAAGAATAACACTAAATTAATCTAATATTGAAGAATGTCTAGAAAGTTTATATCAGACATTATTAATAATGAGAAAAACAGATCGGTTAATACAATAAAGTCATACAAAACTGATGTATGCCTCAATGGGTCAAATCACCTCAAAACAACAAAATAATTCAATACTCTGAAAGGAAGACACAGAATGGCCTGAGAAGGTACCCAAAGTGAAGGATAACTTTTTTTCCCTTCCATGGTGCTGAGGATTGAACCCAGGGCCTTGTTTATGTGAGGCAACTTGCGCACTCTACCAACTGAGCTATATCCCCAGCCCAAGGGTTACTTTTTAACGTAAGGATTATAAAGAGATCACAAGGCAGAAAATATTTACCTCTAAATATTAGTGAACCTATCCTGTCAAAACAGCTCATGGTTCACACCTATGTGCATTTTCTAGTTAGACACAGTATATTGTTGAATATTTATAAGAAAGAAAGAATTTGACCCTCTAACAATAAAATTTTAAAATTCCTTGTATTTACACTGAATTTATCGCTGAACAACTAACTTGTGTGGTCAGTCACTAATGCTCAGCACTTAGATGGGAGCACCAGATGGCAGCTGCCCTACACCAACTGGGAATTAAACTTGGAGATGGCTTATAACAGGGAAGGTTAAGATAGGGGAACAACTCGGCTGCAAAAATATTATAGGGATTCTGGTGGGGTTTTTTTGGTTGTCCAATAAACTGTATTTACATGTATAGTAGAGCATTTCTTAAAACCTAAATTTGGAGATTCTGTTTTTCAGCGGCCCTCTCTATCAAACTAGAATTATCCACAAATAAATATATAAAAATGTGTACAATACAAATAAAAGTGTTAGTAGATGCTCAACTAACACCCCACTTAATGATGAAACATTTAGGGGCTGGAGATGTAATTCAATGGTAGCCTAGCACATGTAGGCCACTCGGTTGGACACACAGCACCACACAAAATAAAGGAAAAAAAAAACCATTTAAAAAGGTGTATAGATTTTAACATCTTCCCTCATATTAAAAAAACAAAAAAAATCACAGGTACCCAGTAACTCCACTCCTAGGTATTTATCAAATAGATATAAAAACGAATGTCTATGAAATGACTTATACAAAAAATGTTCCTAGCAGCTTTATTCACAACAGTAAAAAAAAACAAAACAAAAACAAAAAAATACCCCAGCAAAACTGGAAACAAATGAAAAATCAATATTAACTGAATACCACAAACTGTAGTATGTTCATGAAATGAAACACTTGTTCAATAATGAAAAATAAAAAAATTCCTGGTTGTTATCTCAAAAATGGTATGTTGAACAACATCACCACTAAAAAGCCAGAGTATATTCTATATGATGGCAATTCATGTTTTCCATAATTTTGTTCTATAATGTTTAAGTAGCTATTAACATATATATGTAACCACTTTCCATATATAAATAAAATCACTTTCCCATATATATTATAATGTATATAAAGTCATTTTCCATAGTTTTGTTCTATGATGTGTTAGTAGATCTATAATATATATGTATATATATGTATGTGTGTGTGTGTGTGTGTGTGTATATATGAAATATTGAGAAAACTAAGGCAAATATGCTGACTGCGGCAGTATTGCAGCAACATCATGAAAGCAATGTTTAATTAAGGAATGTCAATCTGGTTTTGACTGAACAAATTACAGGTAGAATCCCTTTCCAAAATGCTTGGAACTACAAGTTTTTTGGGGGATGGGAGTTGTTTAAATATTTGCAAATTCATAATGCACTATTCTTGGTGATCGGACCTAAATCTATACATGAAATTCATTTATGTTTCACATACAGCTTACACATGTAGCCCAAAAGCAATCTTCTACAGTATTTTTAGTGCTTTTGGATTTTGAGTGTGACCTGTCATATGACATCAGGTATGGAATTTTCCAAGTGGCATCACATCATGATCAAAAGTTTAGATTTTGAAGCATTTCAGATTTTACATTTTCAAATTAGAGATATTTTGCCCATAATAAGGAATATTTAAATTAATTAAACAAAAATATTGCATTAAAATATCTGTGAATGAAATATTTTGATTTCTCTAAGAATTAAATATACTAGGTTTGTGAAACTGAAAACTGCCTGTCAAATGTTTCCTATTATGTACTTTTTTTTAAATTTTTAAATTTTAATTTTTTTTAAATTTTTATTATTGGTTGTTCAAAACATTACATAGTTCTTGACATATTTCATACATTTGATTCAAGTGGGTTATGAACTCCCATTTTTACCCCAAATACAGACTGCAGAATCACATCGGTTACACATCCACTGTTTTACATATTGCCATACTAGTGTCTGATGTGTTCTGCTGCCTTTCCTATCCTCTACTATCCCCCCTCCCCTCCCCTCCCCTCCCCTCTTCTCTCTCTACCCCATCTACTGTAATTCATTTCTCCCCCTTGGTTTTTTTTTCTCTTTCCCTTCACTTCCTCTTATATTGTAATTTTGTATAACAATGAGGGTCTCCTTCTATTTCCATGCAATTTCCCTTCTCTCTCCCTTTCCCTCCCACCTCTCATCCCTGTTTAATGTTAATCTTCTTCTGATGCTCTTCCTCCCTGCTCTGTTCTTAGTTGTTCTCCTTATATCAAAGAAGACATTTGGTATTTGTTTTTTAGGGATTGGCTAGCTTCACTTAGCATAATCTGCTCTAATGCCATCCATTTCCCTGCAAATTCCATGATTTTGTCATTTTTTAGTGCAGAGTAATACTCCATTGTGTATAAATGCCACATTTTTTTAATCCATTCATCTATTGAAGGGCATCTAGTGTGTACTTTTTATTTAATTTTCTAATAATCATTTCTAAAAAGACCTGTGTCAGACTTGTCTTGAACTATTCAAGTTGGTAAACTGATTACCTTTTCTACTTGTAACTTTGCAGGTGCAAAATCTTCATCAAGGGCCAAGCACTGAAGAAAGAGTTGTAAGGCATCTCCTAAAAAGCCAGCATCCTGAAGTACTTTTCCTTTCCTGAAATAGACCTTCAACAAAAGCACATGTATGAAACCTTTATAAAGCTTTTAACAAAATCAAGTAAAGAAAAAAAAAAAAAAAACAGTTGGCTCAGAAATGTGAATGTGAAACTGAATGACCCCAGGGAGGCCAAAGTATTTTAAAGGCTCATCTACCCACCCTGAAAAGCACTACTGGGGAACTGAGACCCAGATGATTCCTTCATCAGACTTCACAGCCAGTTAGAGTTTGGCAAAACCAAAAATACAATGTTATCTCACTCTCAAGAAAGTACTAATTTAAAGATTACTGGTATCAGTTGTTTAAAGGAAAGAGGAAATAGTAAACTTATACAAACTTTAAGATGCATCAACATTAAAGAAATACTAAAATGTGGAAAAAAAGTTCACTTTACAATCAGGGCAATATGGGAAATGTCTTCTAGATTACTATCTTTGCCTATACCATTTCTTAAGAAAGTACTTATAGATATGATACTTTTCATAAATCCTTATTTTGTCTTTTGTCCTTCAGGATATGAATTCATAAAGTTCTATGAAAAAAGCTGAATCCTACTAATTGCTACTGATAAGCCAAAATTTAATTTGTGGGTTGATCTACCAACAAGTATCAACTGCAAGTTTTAAATAGGTCTGTAACTAGCATGAAAAGAGGTTTTATAAGCCACAGAACAAACTATTTAATAACTTCAGAGGAACCTAAAGAATATTCTACTCAGTTTTTTAGCTATCATTTAAATGGCTGAAAAAAACCACCTTTCTGATTAGTAACCACTCGTTACTTCAGTGTTAAGTCCAGAGGGTTCTTTCCTTCTTAACAGTTTTAAAGCTCTCCATACCAACTACTTTCTTCTTAATCTTTTGTTTTGTACCAACCAGTCATGCCATCATGGGAGTTTTTATAATTTTCCTTACTGATATATATAATTTTTAGAGCATACTCACCATAGTATCCTCAAAGGCAGTTTTGGAGAGCAAATGCAGCATTTTTAATTTCTAGCCTAAAGAATACTTATGGGAGACAGATTGATTTGCCTTCAGAATTTGATGAAAAGGAGAATTAGTAAACTGATTATATGTAATTATATGTTATTCCTCAATAACATATGAGGCAAACCATATGTTACTCTGAAACCACATGCACAAGCCAACCTCTCCTCTGCCCACATCTACTTTCTAAATTCACTGCCTAAACACCTCATTGTCATTATAATGCCTTGAACAATTTTCCAGCCTCAAGGACTTAATCCTCTTTCCATTAATAAATCTCCTTTAGTGAAGTTCAGTTTGAATGAATCTTCACAATATGGCGAAGTGTATTTCTTTGCAAAAATTTAGTATAATAACATCTTTGGGTTTTTTCCCTTGTCAGGAATTCAATTTATTCTTTGATTATAAAACAAAGGATTGATGATGTAAAAAATTTCCAGATGACATCTACTCAAAATATTGGCTCTAAATTTCTAGCAAACTATATATTTCATTTGACCATCTGTTTTGTTAAATCTTGTAACCAATTAAATTAAATGTAAATATAAAAAAGCAATTTTACCTCAGGCCAATTTGGAAGTTGAAAGAGAACTGCATTTAAATCTTCTATGGCTGCTTTAAACTCCTGGAGACCAGCATAGGATTCTGCTCTGTAAATTTTGAGAGTCAGGTCGCGGGGCTCTGAAATAAATATTTTATAAGGATATATTATTTTACAAAGACTACTGTATAATCCACAGAATATTATCATGCTAGCCTAAGAAATGACTTACAATTTCAGGGTCTAAATTCATCAAGCTAAAGCGGAAGTACAACACAGGGTAACCCACTTTACATGCTGAATCTTACCTAGAAGTTTTATCAAATCATTACAAACAGATAATTTTAGTAGAAAAAATTATTGTTCTTGAGAATATAGAAATATTTTTATAACATGAATAATTACCCCTAAGAAAATGGTATTTTTAAAAAGGAATAACCTATAGATTTTAAAGCCCACATGTTACATATTGAGACTTGCCTTTTCTAAAATGTAAATCTTAAATTTTACATCTTCTAAATCTTCATCTATTAGATTTAGAATGGACATTCTCTTATGACAAGGAACTAGACAGGGTTCTATCTTTTGAGGTTATTATAGTAGTCTTAGAGGAAATACATAGTAGGTTCTGGAGGAAATGAGTCAAGATATAAAAATATAACTGTTTCTAAAGGAAATAGGTTAAGAGTCAGCTTTTAGAAGGTCAAGATTTTAACACTTGCCATTAGCAACAATGATCTTAGACCATCTGAAAACATTTAATTTCATATGTTCTTAGGAAACCAAACTGTTGTTAATTTCACTATTCTCTAATCTCTACTTGAGACCATCTATTGTCCAACAGCATAAGGAATTTCAGATATTGAGCTGGTTCATCTATGTTATTGTAATCATTTACTATGGTACATAAATCATGAAACTAAAGGCTAAGCAAACAATTATGTTTGTCATATCTATAAATTTTAACTTCAGTCTTTTTTTAAGGCTTTTCGTCTTTGAAGTCTTCAAAAACATATGCTTAAAAAATAAAGGATTCATCATGAGAGGACACAGACCCTTAAGCCTCTAAAAATAAAATTAATACTACTCTAACAGCTCCTTGGTGCACACTAGTTTTTAAACAACTGCTTTTCTACAGAGAAGTCTTGCTTTACCAATTAATTTAGACAGGCAGTTTTCAGTTGCTGGTGCTTGAAAACTGGAATTATAATCTTCCCTCAATTTAATATCAATAAAATTTTTTAAAGTTTTTTGAGGCATATCTTCTTTATTTAGGAAGAAATGTTTGGTTTTTGCTCCTTAAAGCAATATATAGAAAATCATCCTCTGTGAACAAAAATGCACAGAAATCGAAAGCTCCACATTTTTAATCAATCAAGAATTAAGAGTTTCCAGCACAAAGTAAGACCTTGTAGGTGCTCAAAACTATCTTTATTATTCCTATTTTTACAGAGCTTACAATCTAGCTAGAGAATTTTGAAAGGGCATCATTTAAAAGATGTGACGAGCACAACTGGAGATGAGAAAACAGAGAGGTGTATGCCAATACCATCTAAGAATGAACAGTAAAACTTCATCAAAAACTCAGTGCAAAAGGCTGGGGCTGGGGTTCAGCAGTAGCGCACTTGCCTTGCATGTGTGAGGCACTGGATTCAATTCTCAGCACTGCATAAAAATAAATAAAATAAAATAAAGGTCTATCAACAACTAAAGAAATATTTAAAAAAAAAAAACTCAGTGCAAGAAGTGCGGTTTTCCACCCACAGCTCCAGGGCTTCCAATGATACCCTTGAGACAGACTTCACCAAGAAGGAGTTCACTACAGAAACAAGCAGCTCATTCCATGCTTATACCCCTTGTGGGCTTTTCATTTCAATTTTTTTCTTGTACAGCAAGTTCTCGCTGGTACTTAGGGCAATGCACAATCAGAATTGTGGAACATCTGCCCCTCACCTTTATATAACTTCTCTAGGGCAGTACTGAAAGAAGTGACTGAGAAGACCCATCTTTGGAAAAACCCAGTTAAATCCATCTATAAAGCTGATGGATATGTTAATTACTCCCGATCATTACACAATGTATATATGTATCAAAAATTCACAATGCTCCATAAACAAGTACAATTATTGTGTTAATTCAAAAATACATGGCAAGCCAGGTACAGTGGTACACGCCTGTAATCCCAGCAGCTCGGGAGGCTCAGGCAGGAGGACCATGAGTTCAAAGCCAGCCTCAGCAAAGTTGAGGTGCTAAGCAACTCAGTGAGACCCTGTCTCTAAATAAAATACAAAACTGGCTCAATGGTCAAGTGCCCCTGAGTTCAATCCCCAGTATCCCCCTTCAAAAAAAAAAAAAAAAATACATGGCAAAACAAATCTCCACTCTACGCAAACATTCAGGATGAAACACCCCCTCTAAAAAGAGTCCTAAGAAATTAGTGCATATTAGGATGAAAAGATGTACTCTGAAAAGACCCATACTTTAAAACTCCTTGTAGAGAATGTTTTCATTGATAATTTCAAATGTTAATTGAATAATTATCCTAGATAACTCTATTAGAAAAAAAAAGAGAAAAGTCCATTAAATGAGTTCGAATTTCCCAGTTTTTAATGTTTTATTTTTGCATTACTGGGAATGGAACCCAGGAGTACTCTACCACTAAGCTACATTCTCAGTCCTTTTAATTTTTCATTTTGAGACAGGGTCTTGCTGTTGCCCAGGCTGGCCTTAACTTCCTATCCTCCTGCCTCCTCCACCTCCTGAGTAGCTGGGATTACACACATGTGCCACCACACCTGGCTCCAGTACTTTTTTAGGAGATCAGAACCACTGTTATGGTGGTTATGTTATGTTTCATAAGTGACCCCTAACAACTGTGTTGGAGGCTTGCCACTGAAGTGGCCTTTAGAGGTAGGGCTTTTGGGAAGTGACTGGATCATGAAGCCTTTGACCTCATTAGTGGATTAATTCATTGGCAGCTGAATGAATTACTAGGAGGTAGAAGAAGCTGTCAGGAGGAGGGGCCCAACTGGAAAAAGTAGGTCACTGTGGTCACGCCCTAGGTTTCTTGTCCCCAACTCCTTTCTCTTTCTGCTTCCAGCTGTTATGAGCTGAATAGCTTTCCTCTACCATGCTCTTCAGCCATGATGTTCTGCCTCACTTCAGGCCAAGAGCAATGGAGCCAGCCAACCATGGACTGAAACCTCTGAAACCATGAGCCCAAATGAACTTTTCCTCCTTTAAATTGTTTACGTCATGTATTTTGGTCACAGCTGACAGATATATTCACCTCATTTATTTAAAATCCTTAATTCTAAAAAAGAGCCAAATTCACTAATTGAGCCCCTTTAAATAATCAAAGCATACAGAATGCTGTCTTCCATGTAAAAACTTTTCAAGAAAGACAAAAAAAGCAATCAACCCTGACTTTGTCATTACCTCAAGTTTGAAGAAGTCAATAATTATTTAGTCTCTGCTCTCCACCTGAGCTTGAGGACAGTTAACCAGTTACTTCACTTGCCCATGTCATTTGGGAAGATTCTTCCAATCCACTATTATAAGTATCTATGGTACCAACAAATGTCTGGCATATTACATACTTTGAATTTGCTGAAAAATTGAAAATATAAAGATGACATGGTTTGAGCTAATTGTACTGAACATGATGATTACAGGTCTTAACTCTGTGATCTTATTCCAAATCACTCAATAGTTCTAGTTTTGTTTCCTGTCTACCAGGACTAGGGACAGATGTTCTAGTTCTGGGTAATGACTTGCTTCTCAGACCTTCATTTTCAGTCTTGATTTTTCACCCTAACTCCAGTGTCCTCAAATTTCTAACTGTTCTGCTATACTTTTCCTCAAACACAGCATGGTCTCAAACATTTTTCACAATAATCTTTTCATGACATCACTGACTCCCTAAACCAAAATCATCCTCAACTTTGTCTCACCTCCTATACTTCTCAAACTTGCCTTTCCAGTCGTCCTGATAGTAACTTACCTGACACTAGGCTCCCAAATCTCTCTTTACTACTACAGTGATAGCTTTCTAACTATCTCCTGCCTCCAGTTTTACCTAGGTCCTCACCACCCACAAGATAAAATAGGTCTTATTTAGTTCAACATACAAGTTGTTTCACGTCTGCTTCCTGCCTCTCTCTCCAGCCCTACTTCCTATCATTATCAACCTCCCACTTCAAATCTCAATAATACTTTACCACTCATCCCGCTCCAGGTATGCCCTATTTCATGCCTCCTTCCTTTGCTCATAGATCTCTGTAGTTAGTCATATCATTCCTAACCCAGACCTCCTTTCATCTTTGGATAACTTTTCTATCCAACAAGACTCTTGATCTTTAGGATATCTTTGTTAAAGGAAAGCATCTTGATCCTAAAGATCAAGAGTCTGACCCCTGAAGTCACACTTCGTGGCTTCAATTTCTGCTCCTCCCCGCCACTGATTATGAGCGGAGGCAAATTACAAATCAATTTATACATTCAATTTTATAGCTAAGGAAACTGTGTAAGGAAAACATTTTTTTTTTTTTTTTTTTTTTTTTTTTTTAGCTGAGCATAGTAGCTCATGCCTATAATCCCAGAAGTTCAGGAGGCTGATTTAGGAGGATCGTGAATTCAAAGCCAGCCTCAGCAATAGCAAGGCGCTAAGCAACTTGGTGACAGCCTGTGTCTAAATAAAATACAAAAATGGGCTAGGCATGTGGCTCAGTGATTGAGTGACCCTGAGTTCAATCCCAGGTACCAAAAAAGGAAAAACTTATTTTTTAAAAATACCACCAACCAAGCACTGTTCTAAATGACTTACAATTTTCAAAAAATCCTATGTGGATCCAGCATTGTAGACATTTTTAAAGGGTAAGAAAATTGAGCACTGAGTTCAAGTAGTTTGCCTGGGATCAGTTGGTGATGGATTCAAACTCTACAGTTCTCTGTTTATTTCTATGCTATGTTAATTATAATATTTACCTCATGAAGTTACTCTCAAGAGCAAATCCATATATGTAAGGTACTTAATATAGGGCTTTGTATGTGGAAAGTACTATTTATTTGCTATTATGATTATGCTTCTTCACTGCATATGCACAGCATTTTTGAGTAGTTTAATTTGAATATCTAGTTTTGAGCTCCCTCCATTATTTCCCACCTTTGAATCCTCAGGCCATGGCTCTGATAATGTATCAAAAAGTAGGGGAAACATTAAAATCTGACTCAGTTAAGCTCCTCAAGTCATACTCTCATTTTCTCTTCTCTTAGAACCAGTTTTATTAGTTGTAAGTCATTAGGCAAAAAAAAGCTATGTCACACATCTGAAGAAAATTAGTCTTGAGTTGTCCAGAATTCTTCATGGGCTGAAGAAAGTTTCTAGAGACACCCATCTTTGTGACATCCTTAGGAATCCATGACCAAAGTAATAGGAGTCTTAAAGTTCTCTCTTTGGCCTATCTTTTAAGAATGTTTTTCATATTGCAAAAGTTCTAAAATATTTATTCACAAAATTTAAAGATATAAGAAATTAAGAATTAAAAAGTATTTTTTCCCAGCACTGGTATTATCAAAAGACAAGATTATCACAATTAGTTTAAAGAGCTAATTGGCTTTTATTTATAATTCTAGAATCAGGTAGCACCTAATTTAGAATGAGTGTTCTGATGGGGTGGGCAGAATTTGGCTTAATAGAAAAGAGCTGAGATCCAAGTGTGGTGGTACACCCCTGTAATCAATCAGCTACTCAAGATGCTGAGGCAGGAGGATCTCAAGTTCAAAGCTCATCTTGGCAACTTAGTGAAAGCCTGTCTCAAAATAAAAAAGGGCTGGAGATGCAGCTCAGTGGTAAAATATCCCTGGGTTCAATATCCAGTACCCCCCTCCAAAAAAGTTCAGTAGGGTAAAACTTGGTTATCATAATTAAATTGAAAGATGCCAACTGATGTTATTAATGATTTATAAATCATGTGGAAGAATAGCAGTTTAATATAAAACTAAGATCATAAGCACTAGATTAAAAATCTGGGTTCAGATTCCCTTTGAGTAGTTTATATAACTCTTAAAATATCACTCTCCTCACCTAAAAAAATACTTACATCTTAAGACTTCTGTAAAGACTGAATAAATAATGCACATAAACAGTTAATACACTGCCTGACACACAGGGCTCAATTTGTAATAGTAACTGTGGCTGAAAACATTACAAAATATTTTAGAACACATCAATTAAAAAAAAAATAATTACCTCTTGAGACAAGATATACAAGAGTATGTTTTACCTTGTCATTTAACCACATAAACCTTAGACTAGAGGAGAACCATCCTTAGGGATCTGTAGGACCAGAGTAGGCCATAGAGGGGAAGCAAGAGACAATACTATCTTACTAAAGAAAAAAAAAAAAAAAAACTGAACAGAAGCTTTTTTCTTACATTTGAGAGTACTCTGAAATCATTCATCTTCTATAATAAACAATTCCAATTTTTAAAAATACCTTTGAAATGAAAGAAGTACAAATTAATCTCAAATTTTACTTGAATTATTTCTAAGACACTTAGAAAAATGATTCTGAATTCCATCAAAATAGAAGAAAAATCAGTGGAGTAGAATAAGGGGGACTGAAAGGAAGAAAGGGAAAAAACAGTAAAATGAATCTGACCTAACTTTTCTGTGTACCTATATGAATATTCCACATTTCACCATTATGTATATTTACAAGGAGATATATAGGAAGTACTGGGGACTCAAATTAGAGCAAATTGTATTCCATGCTTTTATAATTATGTCAAAATGAATCCTAATGTTAGAATTAAAAAGAATAAAATAATTTAAAAAGAAAAAAGATTCTGAATAAACAAAAAGTCACCAGACAAGTAACTAGAAATCTAAAATAAGTTCGGGTATACTTTGATAAATTGATTAAAAAAACAGGTAAAACATGGAAATTATTCATTTAAAACAGGTCACTTCACAGTCATTTATGTAACTAGTTTTTTCATCTTTTACATCAATAAGAATAAGCCACTGAGCTGGGGTTGTAGCTCAGTGGTAGTGCACTTGCTTAGCATGCGTGAGGCACTGGGTTCGATTTTCAGTACCACATATAAAATAAATACAAATAAAGTTCTATCAACAACTAAAAAAAATTTTAAAAAAGATTAAAAAAAAAGGAATATACCATTATAACTGATCTTTTTAGTAACTCTGAGGCACTGCAAAGAACAAATGAAACAAACCAAAAATATTCTGCATATAGGCTCAGTTAAATAGAAGTCAATAAATCTCATTTTCTGGAGATTTTCGTTAAGTATCAATTTGCTATGATCATAAAAAAAATACGAACTGTATAAGGAGAAGGATTTTATTTTGTTCATGTCTATATTTCTAGAATATGAATCAATATCTGGCATATAGAAGGTACTCAGTATTTGTTGAATGAATAGTAAGAGTACTTAAAGATTTGTTTCATGTATGCTAATTTTTATATCCAGTTTATGCTCAGAGTAATAGTCATATATCACTTTTAGCTCTAATTTGGTTACTTACATAAGAAAGTCACCTGAAATTCCTGGGGCTTTTTTCCCTTAATCTATGAATTACCAATACTAGTTATCTGCTCTTTTAGCTCAGTCTTTTGTAAGGATTAACTAAGATAATGGAAGCAATAATATTTTGTAAATTATAAAGCACCAAACAAATGTCAATGTTCCAAGTCCTTTGTATAGTAAGGATATAAATAAGTCATTAATTAAATTCAAATATCTTCATTTTAACCTAGTTGAATTGTTAAAAATTCAGTATTTATCTATGACTTGATCAACATATATTTAAAGTGTTACCACTGATTAACATGTGCAAACTGGAATGAGAATTTAACCTTGATTCTGGTAAAATTAATTTAGTAGACAGAACAGAATAAGACCAAAAAATCACAAGGTTTTGATTTCAATTTCCACTGTATCACCTAACCATAATACAACTTTTAAATTTTAAAATACTTTATTGTTTTCTGGGAACTCACTCTGTGTGAAGCACTTTTTGAAACCCTACATTTTCTCTCTCATTTAATTCTCAAAATAACCCTATGAGGCAGAAATTATGCTCACTTCTCAGATAAGAGAACCAAAACAGAGTGGTCAGGCAACATGCCCAAGGTCAAAAAGTAAGGGGAGCGCTGCACTCAGGTAATCTGCTTCCAGCACACATAGCTTTCATCCTCAGGTTATACTGCATCTCTCTCTAGCTGCCTCAATTTCCTTCTGAGGATAATAGTACTCCAAGGATTCTGTCAGGATCAAATGATATATAGGATAAAAAAGTACTTGGTAACAGTCAAGGGCTACAGAATTAATATTAAAGACAAAATTTTCCTTCCCCAAATACTTTAATGCCCCCTGTGACCTTTATATTTTAAAACCAGTTCAAACTGTAAATTATACTGTTCTGTTGTCTCCTTTGAGGGAGACGGATGAACACAGGAAATAGGCAAGTCAGTGTAAAACTCTGTTAAGAACAAAAGACAGCGTTATATAGTGAGATCATTTCAACAGACTTGAGTATAAAGACTCCAGCAGAAAAGACTTTTACATAATATCCTTGAATACTAAAAGGAAAGTTATGAAACATCTGAGAGTTAATACCAAAAGATCAATGGATTAAATGTTATCTAAATATATTCAATGCAACAGAAACTTATGTAATCTCAATGGGAAACTTCTGATTTTGGCAAAGGTTTTCAAGCTTTCCTTTTCTGTTGACAAGGATAAGTTTAGATGTGTGTGGGCTAACTGTAGACTAGATTATTTTTTTCTATTTAATAGTATTTGTTTCATTATGAGAAATACATGAAGAAATCATAGTGAAGATTGCTTTCATTATCAACATGACAGTATCATTAATAATTAAAACTGGGGCTAGGGTTGTGGCTCAGTGGTAGAGCGCTAGCCTAATGTGGGTGAGGCACTGGATTCGAACCTCAGCACCACATAAAAATAAACAAAATGAAGATATTGTATCCAACTACAATTAAAAAATATTTTTAAAAATTACAACTGTATAATTATTTAAATACATTTCACACAACTGTATAATTATTTAAATACATTTCAGATTGCTCGATAGCTAACTTGCCAGCTCCCAAGTTAAAACCTAACAACAGTACAAAGAGATTTATGGCTCTATTAGTTAATATTTTTGTGTTATTTAACTAATATTTGTTTATTTTGGGTTTTGTTTGCAGTGCTGGGGATCCAACCCAGGTCCTTGCACAGCAAGTGCTCTACAACTAAACTATACCACTAACCTCTTATTTATGCTCATAAATTATGAAACATAAATCCATCCTTTATCCACTAAAAATTATGAAACATAAATCCATCCTTTATCCACTAAAAATTATGAAACAAATGCATCCTTTATCCACTAAAATTTGGTTTAAAATTTCTTCTCTACTTCACATTAAAACAAAACACCTTAACAAAATACCATATCTTAGTGCCATTGAGACACATTTATTTTCAAGCACAGAATTTATTTTTTTTAAAAGACAAAGAGGAAAACATAAGCTAATGAGGTAAAAGTCAAAAAGACTTGAGTTCTAGTCCTGCAAAAGTAGAGTTAAGTGGCTTACTGGGGTATAAAATTCCCATGTGCAGTCTATGCAACTTATAAAAAGAAGAGTCAATCTTTCAGAGCCTTTTTCTGTTAAAAATAATCATCTCCAATCCAAGACCTAGAATTTCCTCAATTAAAATTGTGATCACAGAATGTTATGTTAGATCTTAATTAGTTAATGTGCTCACTGTTCTTCCATGGATTAGGACCTAAATTTTATGAATCACCTAATTTAAGAGAAGGTCAAATAATTATATTGGTAAAGCTAACACTGATAGTGCTGTAATACTTCTATACTTTAGACAAATAAATAAATAAACAAGAACAAACTTCCCTGAACAATCCTCTTAGATAAGCTATAAAGATAGAATGACTCTAGATCAACATATAGAAGTGGAGGATGTAGAGTTGCCTGTATAAACAGCCAGCTGGATGACTGGGAACAAGTCATTTTGCTGACCTGGCTCTGCTTCCTCATTAAGATGAGACTCTGGTCATTTACTGGGTGGTTTATCACCAAGTCCAGCTTCTTCACACCACTTAACTCACCCAGAGAGCTAGAGTCATCTGTACCAGAATTCTGGACTCCAAATAGTTTTCTTTTGCTCTGGGTCTATCATTTTATTCTAAACTGCCTACTCCTCCTCATAAAGAATATGAGAATATGCCAGGTTTGTGCTTTGAACCCTAAAGGTATTTTTCTAACATATTGTGACTACTTCAATATGACTAAGCACTCAGAATAAAAGACCCACAGGATGATATTTTCAGTTACACAGTTCAAAAACATACTTAATACATATAGTCAGTTTTTATTTTAGACGTCTATTTTCTTGGAGATTACTGACAATACAGATAATAAAATCTTGAAATATGTTTATTATAAGGTTTACCAATAGTGACATGATTGACATTTGTGGCCTGATATTTCTTTATTTACATAGGAGGCTGTCCTAAGCGTTGTGAGAAGTTTAGCAGGACCCCTGGACCAGTCACTAAATGTTGGTATCAGCAACACTCCCACAAGGGGTGGCAACGCAAAATGTCCCTATATAACGTCCCTGAGAACGGGAAGGTAAAATCCACTCCCCCATTGGTGGAGAACTGCCAATTTAAAGAACAAGTCTTCATTTTTCTTAAGTTTGACATTACCCTCTTTCATAGCTAAACTAAGAAAAGTTCTAACCAAGGTTAGGAAGCCAAAGCTGCTGCTTCTTCGACAGGAAGAAATAGACAAAAGACTTATAAAGCCTACAAAGCCTTTCCCTATAGCTAGATCAGAAATGTTGAAACAAAAAAGAAGCGCAGCAAACACTCTGGATCAGAGACTCTCTGTACCTTTACAAAACCTAGGTGCATCTGAAACTAAGCACATAGGTATATGTGAAGTATGACTTGAAATAGGCTGACACTGACAAGAACCAATTCTACAAGCAGTGTCTGATAAGAGGTGACCACCGGTGGGCGCCCTGACACCCGCTGGAAGCACGGCGGCCGGCTGGGCCTCCCGGTGCTGGGTGCCCGCGCCGAGCTCCCGACACGCCCACCGGACGTCACCCGTTACACAACACTCCCCCCACCCCAGCTTATGCAATTCTGCCCTCCCGCGGCTTCCAATTGCCCCGGTGACTTTTATGCGAGAGGAAGGTAAATGCTGCCCACCTAGCTTCGACTGGGGATCCTCTCCCCGACCTGACTGTTGTTCCCCGCGGCGACCAGGCCAATTACCGGAAAGATCCAGGCAGGAAGCCAGCGGTCACTCGGGCTAGCCCCTCTCCCACTCGTCCCGCGCCCGGGCGGCCTCGGTGGGGGTCACCCGCTCCGCGCCAGACGCGCGCACCCCCCGCTAGCCGTGGCCGAGGGAACCCCGCTTCCGTGCGCCCCTCCCCGCGCCGCGTCACAGTCAGCTCCCAGGGCGATCCCCATTGTGACCAAAGCACCCCGGGGCGCCGCCCCCTCCCACACCCTCGAGCACCCCGAGATCCTACACACGGGGGGCCAACTGGCTCCCCGGGAAGGAGAAGTGCCTCTAGGGGAGCAGAGGAGCTCTGGGTACCCGGCCCGTCCGGGAGATGAGGGTGGAGTCGCCCGGCCCGCGTCGCATCCCCGCGCGGTCACCTGCTCGCAGCGCCTCGCAGGCGGCGGCCAGGGCCTCCCGGTAGCGCCCCTGGTGCAGCAGCTCCCCAAGACGGCCAGCCGCTCGGGCCCGCTCGCGCTGGCCGGGGAACCACTTCTCAGCCAGGTGATTGAGGACGACGCTGGTTCGGAAGTCCGAGACGGCGATGGCGGCGGTCAGAGGCGGCGGCCGCGGGCTGGTCCCCTCAGCATCAGTGGCACTAGCGGCGGCGGGCGGAAGCCGGTCCCGGCAGAGGCGGCAGCGGGCGCGGAGCTCTCTCCGCAGGCAGCGACGGCAGTAGCTGTGGCCACAGGGCACCGTCACCGGCTCGCTCAGGAAGCCCCGGCAGCCCAGGCAGCTGAGGAGCCCGCAGGCCCCCGCAGCCGGAGTCGCACTCCAGCCCAGCCCGTGGCGGAGCCGGTAGTTGAACACCAGGCAGTCCACCAGGGTGCCGAGACACTCGGGCCTGACCGGGGCCCCGCGGCGCAACGCCGCCGCGTACGCCTCCAGCGCTCCCTTCAGGTGGCCGCCCAGAGCCAGCAGCTCTCCGCGGCGGAGCAGCAACTCCCAGGGCTCAGACTCCGCGGCCGCGCGCTCCAATCGGTCACCACTGCCGCCGCCCACTTCCCAAAATCGGCCTGGACTCCGCGGCCTGGGGGCCATCTCCTGACTCCCTCCTGGGGATCCCCTCGCCACGACGGGAGAAGACATGGCCAGCGGAGGGCTGCTCCGCCGTCGCCGCCGCCGCCGCCCGCCGCTACAGTCCCGGAGCCTCCCGGGCGCGCGGCTCCGCACGCGGCCCGCGAGCAGGGGGGCGTGGCGCGCGGACATGGCGGGGCGGCGCGCGCCCGGGAAGCCCCCGGGGCGGGGCCGGGGGCGGAGCCTGGCGGGCCCGGGGCGGGGCCCGGCTTGTCGACCGCGCCCCGGACTCCCCTACACCACCCGCGGCCCAGTTCCCGGAGAGCCGACCGCCCGGCCCCGCCCTTTTCGAGCCCCTCCTGGCCGGGGACGCAAGGTCAGATGATCCCCCAGCAGGGATCTAATTGGCTTCTCAAGAAAGGAGGGCATGGCTTGCAACTGAACAAAGCCCGGAGGAACCCTGAACCTCCATCAGCGGGTCGCCTGCCGCCGGGCCCCGCCCACCACGCTATGCCTTTTCCCCAGCCCCTGCAAGGTGGGCGTTCTTCTGCCCAGAGGCCCGCCCGGCGGAACCGAGACTCTTATTGTCCACCCACTCCTGACGTATCCGCCCACCAGGGTGGGAACGGCCCCTACCTCCACCCTCCTCTCGGCGAGTGGGATCCTCCGGGCGTAGTCTTGTGTGAGGAGTGGGTTCTGGGTGCACCAGGTTACAGTTGGACACGTAGAGGCACCGGGACTAAGAATGCGCAAAACGATGACTTTGTGACGCCTCAAGTCTGTAATCGGGCAACTTCAGGCACAAACCAAAAAACCCGTGTTTCTGTGCCTACTTCCTCTAGAGGGCAAGAGGGGTTTTTTGGTGCCAAGTTAGTGCCGTCTTTCCTGTTTGAAACTCAGAAACTCACCCCCCGCCCCGCTTTCGAGTGAGGAAGCCCCCAAGTTCCTCAGATACTCTCCAAACTGCAGGCACAACACCAGGGTGCTGCATTTGATATTTTAAAAGAACACGAGGATTAAGGCTTTTTCACATGGCTGTCACCAGATCACGACAACTCAAGGGGGTCTTCAGTTTTGCCTACGGGAGGAAAGAAAAAGAAAATATTATCTGACTTACATACAAAGCGTTACATTTCCTTTAAACTTGTCAGCAGCGAGTTTAAAGCTCTCCGTTGAAAATATTTATAGATTTGATTATAGGGTATTAGATTGTCGATGTAGGAAGAGAACTTTTGGTTCTTTTTCAAATGTTTGGAAACAGCGAGAGAAAGCTATTTGTCCAGAATCACCCAGCCAATATTATGTAAGAGATTTTAATCTCATCTAACCTTCTACTATAATGTTACTGTGATTGTAATGATATGTAAGGTTTAATAACATGTAATATTTCTTTAAATATTATTCTTTAAAAGATTTTCGAAGTAAAGGAAGTTGTTAAATGGAATATTAACCATCATGTTCTGTGTGAAATTGGCTAACATTTCATTAATATCCCTGTTTATACAGGACAGGCAATTAAGGCTCAAAATATTTGAATACATGTGGTTTTACCACACAATGAGCAAATTGTGTAACTTCAGAAAAGATACATATTACCCCTAAGGAATTGGGAAAAAAAGAGTTGACTGAGAAAATCCCAGGCTCATGTGTTCTAATAGGATGCAGAGACAAGTCATTATTATTCACTTTGCACCTGAAGCAAATTGCAGGGAGATCCGAGGAGCACTTCCTAATCATTTGGGCTGGGGAGCATTGGGACTAATTCAGGGGCATAACCTTAAATCGAATCCTAACTACCTAAATTACACTCTCCCTCAAACAGAACCATGACTTCAGTTAGATGCCCATGTACTTGAGACCTGAAAATCAACTAGTATAACAAATATCCATATGCGCATGCACATTAACTTTTGAGATGCAGTCTTGTCCTTAGCAGCTACAGTAAATATTTCATAAATCTGTTCATGATTATCCAGGGAGTAGAAGAAGTCCACAAGCATTCATAGATTCCTTTTCAAATATAGTTCAAATCAGATTTTTATTATGGGATTTCCCCCCAAAAAAGTATATGGTTCAGAAAATAATATGAAGGAGTTCCTATCCCTAATAAATAAAAAAATCTGCTTATGATGTGAAATAAAATGACACAATTATGATAATGTGAGGGGGAAAATGAAACTGTAGGAGGAATCTTGCCCTGTTCTCCTTGGCATTTGTGAATGGTTATAATTCATGTTTGCTGGTTTATACATTTACATAACTTGTTCTCATTTATGTAACTTATTTATGTAAGAGGCTGTACTGCCACTGTGGCCTTTGTATGCTGCACAACTTCCCTGTGAATCAGGAAGTCTAGGCATAGCAATCACCAGCACTGTAAAAGGTCACTCTTCTATCATTCCATGCCACCAAAAAGGGACATACACTTTGATGCAACTACTTTTTAAATTCAAAAGAGAGAGAAATTAGTATCTTCATTCATTTTCTAAAATTCAGACTTTGGTCTCTGACTCACCCAGTAGGCTGTGAGGAAAAAAGAGGGAATCCTGCAGACAGCCCCTGCAACCAGGAGGAATATGATGATTCCTTTTCTTTTTTCCTTCAAGCATTACTTGCTTGTGTCATTCTTTGCTAGCAAAGTAGTAAAATCATGAGATTTGTATTTCATTTCAGTTTTTTAGTTGTCTTCTAAAATAGATCGGTTATGTAAGAGAGTAAGAAGAAAAGCGTATCTGTTTCCTAATTTGGAAAATGCTTATCACCATCATTCCCTGCTTATCCCTCCCACCCACTGCCACACCAGAAGACTTTTCCTGATATAGTTAGGTAAACTCCTGTTTAAGAATCACATAACACTGTGCTTTTATTGTATACAAGTCAGCTGAAGATATGTATTTGAACCTTTTTTCTTTTTTTTTTCTCTGAGTTTGCCATTTGTTTCTTCACATTCTTATCACTAAAAGAGACAGAGACTGAATTTAAACTTTGAAGAACCAAGCAGGGGATGCGAGTGAAGCTCACTGATGGAGTTTATGCTTAAGAAAGCCATAGGTTCAATCCAAGTAGCAAAATAAAAACCCAGCAAAATTATGACCTCTTCCTGATTTTAGTTGATAATGTTCTTCTAGTCACTGCATTGAAAATAGTCAAACATAAAATTCCACATAAGCAGCACATACTCCATAATGTTTCTATACATGGTAAACAGATGGAAGAGGATTTAGAGACCACTTCTCATATTTCTAACTTTATTAATCTTTTTTTTTTTAATAAAGATTCCAGAAGCTGCTGGTTTAATAGAAGTCATACTGGAGAAGGGAATCCAGAGACTGATACTGACAGTATCCATGCCTCTGTGCCTGGAAAGAAGTCATCTGGCTTCCCTGGGCCTCTGTAAAAAGGGAACTGGAATTAGCTCTAAAGTGTCTTCTGCCTCTTATAGCCAAGCCCTAGGGGTTTGTTTGAACACAATAATAGGAGGCAAGGAGTCTCCCAGGCTCAGGAACACAGCAATGTGACACCTGATGAAAATGTAACAGCAGAAGGTGAAGGCTGAGAATAGAAGAAGAGGGTATCAAAAACCACATTCGATGGTGCACACTTAGCCCTGTTCAGAGGAGGGGGAACCAACCCTGTGACATGGACATTTTTCATGGCTAGGGATCCTCTACCCCACACACATCCTTGCCCCTACCATAAATCTGAGAGACTGGAGAAAAGCCTGTGGGGGGGAGGGGGACTGGTTATATAACTTGGGCATTTGTGGGGAAGTTTATATAAGATGCTAAAAATACAGTATATGATTGCTATAATAGTGTTCTAAGTAAAAAGCCCTAATGAGGACAACCTGAGTAGGTTAAATAGAGGTGATCTTAAGTAGATGTCTAAACCCAATTGTCTGCAATGACTACTGTCTAACCAAGTACAGTTTACGATTTGTCACTAAAATATCCTGTTATCCCTATGAGGAACATTGTCCAAGTGCTCAAGAGCCTCTTTTATAATACCCTGAAGAATCCAGAAATCTTAAGTGTGTACACCATGTTCTGTTTTCTTAGTAGACAAATTAATAAAAATCAATGCATTTTCCAGTACCAAGCTATTAAAAAGAAATAAACCTCATACATTAGTTAACATATTCTAAGAATTAACTACACATGTATTCCCCTTATACTCTCCATCCTCCTTCCTTGCTCCCCTTTAGCATTTACTGTTATCTTTATAGATATAGATACTCCACCCTCTAGAATGTAAGCTCCTTGAGATCTGGGCTTTCATTCATCTTGTTCATTGATGTGTCTCTCGCTCCAAGGCATTGAGAAGACACTAGATAATCTTTGTTGAATGAGCCCACCCAGAAATCAAAGATATCATCTGCTATTCTTTGGTTCTTTAGTGACCAAACTCACTCACCATTAATACACTAGAACAATTTATTTCCTTCCTTTCTTTTCTGTTATGGACTCAATGTGTTGTCCCCAGATTCATATGTAGAAATCTAATCTCATGTGATGTTAGTAGGAGGTGGAGTTTGTAGGAGGTAATTAGGCCATGAGGGAGGAGCTCTCATGAAAAGGATTAGCACTTTCATAAGAGGAAGCCAGAGAGCTAGCCCAGTTTCTTATCATCAGGTGAGCATACAAGAAGTTGTCAGTATGCAAATGAGTAGGGAGCCTTCACTAGAACCTGACCATGTAAGTACCCTGATCTCAGACATCCAGCATCCAGAAATGTGAGGAATAAATTCTTGTTGATGATAAGCTACCTAATCCATGGTTATAGTAGCCCAAGTGAGACATTTCCTTCTCTTTAATGCTTTCAATCTGGTCTGTCAGACAATCCTTTTGTATCTACCTTCAGCTTAGATCCTGAATTGATTCTTTTCACTGTCCTCCTACCCAACAGCCCCCACTGCCACCTTAGCCTAAGCCATCAACATCTGATGTCTTGAAATTAAGACAATTGGTTTGGTATTATTTAGTTAAAGAATTTTGCAAGTAGAAACAGATATAAAGTTATATTCAGTGAAAAAATATATATGCATATATATACATATGAATTAAGAAAACAAAGCATAACAATTTGAACAGAGACTTGGGTATTGTTATCAACATGATTGTTTTAAAATATTTCCTAAACGATTGGGAATATCAAGATTTGATAGGTGCTCATGTAAGTCAAAAAATCTTGGAGTCATCCTCAACTCCTCTCTTCCCTTCATCTCCCATCTGTTCTTCCTAAAATCCTTTTGGTTCTACCTTCAAAATACATCTGGAATTTGATCCCTTCTCATCCACTGCCTCCCACTACCTGGCTCCAGCCACCAGCATCTCTCACTTGAATGACTACCACAGCCTTTTACCCAGCCTCTGTCATCAGACCCCTTCCTTCTGTTATCAACACAGCAATCAGGGGCACCATCTGAAAACATAAACTTCAAGCTCCTCCAAGCCCCGCATTTGCTTCCTACCCACTCTGAGGACAATCCTAAATCCTGATCCTGACTCAAGTCAGGGCTTGATCTGTTCCCCCAATCTCTGACCTCATCTCCTGCTGGTCTCCCTGTTCTTTGTGTGTGTGTCTCCTCTCCAGTCACACTGGCCCTGAGGAGTCAGGACCTTTGTCCTTTCCATTCCTCTTCCCTGGGGTGCTCTTCCTATAGACATTCTCAGGGCTACCCTCCTCTCTTTTCATAGGCTTTTGTGCAAATATCACCTCTTTTGTGGTGACTTGCCAGGTCTGTTTATCACCTTCAGTCCCACTTCTTCAACCTATAGTAATTTTCTCTGAAGTAATTCTCTCTGTTTTATCTATCTTATTTACTTTTTGTCTCCTCCAAAGAATATAAATGCCACAAGGGATTGTATTTACTTTACTCACTTCTGTATATTTGGTGCCTAGAACACATAACAAGTTGTCAATAAAAAAACTGTTGAATAAAAGATCAATAAAGGACTCTGGTGCTACACACAGAAACATGTTTGCCTGAATGCTCAACTGCTCCTATGGTCACTTGTGCCACGAGAGGGCAAAGTAAAGCCTATAGAATTAAATATGTGAAATGGAAAATGTAACACAGTTTCCTAGGACAAAAACTTACATGATAAAAATTATATCTAAGACAAATAAGTGGAAATAAAGTTGTAATATCAGCCTATTTGAAAAGGAATCCCTAGTACTCGTGACCAACACCACGTAAACCTTCAAAAATTTCTTGAATGTACTAGAAATCTGGTAAATTCTCTCATGCCTCTCAATATAGAGAACCCCCTACCACTGTCTTCCTCCCATGTGACTTTGTTTTGTGTATACATCTCCAAGGTTATGGAACTTAGTTAAGCTGTCTCCTAGTGTAGAGGATAAAGGCATACAGAGCAATTTTACCTGTCATATTTTCAGTTCCTGTATGATATTTTAAAAATCTGAGTTATTAGGTAAATCATAAAGGATTTGGGATTACAATTCATAAAATGAGTGGCATGGATAAGGTGACTATTACTGCAGTTTTTGTCTGAAAGACTAGGTTAGTTGGGTAGGGAATGAAAAGATCAAACATGTCAAGAAGGAAGATACCTGTGATTGGGTTATCCCAGATGATCTGGGTCCACCAGTTCACTGCTATAAAGGAGAGATGATGACTTCAGATGATAGAGGAGTACATGTGTTAGATTTTCATCACTATAACAAATACTTGTGATAATCAACTTATAAAGAAAAAAAGGCTTATTTGGTTTAATTTTGGAGGTTCTAGATTTTGATAGGTTGATTCTTTTGCTTTGGGTATGTGATGAGGCAGAGCAACATGGCAGGAGCACCTGTGAGAGTAAAGGCCAAAAAGCAAAAGGGAATGAGGAAGGGTGTCTAGGTCCCTTAATTCCCTTCAAAGACATGCCACCAATGACCTAAAGACCTCCAAGTAGACCCCATCTCTTAAAAGACTTCACCAACTCCCAATAACACCCACCTGAGGAACAATCCTTTAATACACAAACCTTTAAGGAACATTCAATATCCAATCTATGAGCCAGGCATGATGGCTCATGCCTGTAATCCCAGCAACTCAGATGGTTGAGGCAGGAGGATCACAAGTTCAAGGCCAGCCTCAGCAACTTAGTGAGACCCTAAGCAACTTAACAAGATGCTGTCTCAAAATTTAAAAAAAAAAAAAAAAAAGGACCGGTGATGTGGTTCATTGGTTAAGCATCTCTGGGTTCAATCCCTGGTACCACCCCCTGCCCCCGACCTCTGCCAAAAAAAAAAAAAAAAAAATCTATGGATGGCAGTAAATGACCTTGAGATGAAAATGTAATGTAGAGATCAAGCATCAAGACAAGAACATAATACATAAGAACAAGCAAGTAGGTTAGTGGTTAGTAAAGTTAAAAGATAAAATGACAAGCAAATGGAATATATGAAATACATCAAATTGATGAGCATTACAAATAAGTTTTAGTCAGTATCTAGTGCATGCTTAAGTCAGGCTTAGAGCCTTGGACCAAAGAAAAGGATAAACATCTCTTTTCCAATTCTGACATAGCTAAATGAGAGGACATTCTTTTAAATGTAAGTGAAAATAATTAATCAAACAACACAAATAATTCTTTATTTAACGTCTCAGTTCATTTAGTTGCTATAATAAAAATACCCTAAACTCATCATCTATACACAACAGATTTAGACTGGAAAGTCCAAAATCAAGGTGCCAGCATATTTGATGTGGGTGTGCACTCCTGCTTCATAGATGGCCCTCGTGATTGCTGTGTTCTCACATGGCAGAAAGCCTCCCCTCCATTTTCATAAGGCCACTAGTCCCATTTATGAGGGTTTTGTGATGGATCCTTCCTCATGACCTAATCACTTCCTAAAAAGACCTATCCCTGGGGCTAGGGATGTGGCTCAAGCGGTATTGCGCTGGCCTGGCATGCGTGAGGACCAGGCTCGATCCTCAGCACCACATACAAACAAAGATGTTGTGTCTGCCGAAAACTTAAAAATAAATATTAAAATTCTCTCTCTCTCTTAAGAAATAAAAAGACCTATCCCCTATTACTCTCATATACAGAGCCTCCAACATAAGAATATGAGAGGGGACACCAATATTCAGACCACAGCAACTATGTATTACAAAAGTAATAAAATATAGGGTTTTAAACAAGTTTAAGAATATAGATACAATAAAATAAGACTGAGGGAAGCCAGACTCTGCTAAACTTCAGGTTAGTCAAAAGACAATGGTGTTTTTTGATGATCCAACCTTTGATGTTTTTGTCGATAAGGAAGCATTAAGCTAGGTGCTCCAGAGAACTAAGGCAGTAGGTTGGTTCCCATATTTTCAGAACTCTATTTGATCCCACCAATTTCTTTATGAAACCAAACACAAACACATGATTAAACAAAATGCCTTGCAAAAATCAGAAATATCTTAAGAGAAGTCTACGTAAAATGTGAGATGTAGGAATATGTTCTGGTATGTGTATCATTTTTTTGTTTTGCTTGTTATGTTCTTAGTAAGTTGATGGAAGTGTTGTGTCATTTTATATTTCTCGGCCTCGGATTCCAAAGTAAACAACCACTATCAAATGGAAATTTGTGAAAACTATGATTTTTACATGTATCTTACCCAGGGCCTTGTGCTTACAAGGCAAGCACTCTACTAACTGAGCTATAACCCCAGCCCATACTCATATTGGGTTTTTGTTTGTTTGTTTTTAAAGATTTATTTTTTAGTTTTAGGTTGAAACAATATCCTTATTTTATATTTATGTGGTGCTGAGGATCAAACCCAGTGCCTCACGTGTACTAGGCAAGCATTCTGACACTAAGCCAGAACCCCAGCCCCATGTATTGGTTTTTAAAGACCCTTCCACTCCCAGCTGACCAGTTCATATAAGCTGCCAGAATTCTGGACACCGATATAATATGATTCTGACCCTAGTTTTTTTGAAAATGCTGGACTCTAAACCTTGGACTCTGATCCTTATTTCGTAGCTGACAGCATTTCTAATCCAGCATGGGGAGAACCAAAGCCTCCCACGACTGCATTTATTCCTAGGCCAATTTTGCTTCAAGTGCTTTTGGCCCTTAGAGAATTTATTAATCCACATGTCACTATATCATTGTCCCCTATTACATCAACTCAGGCCTCTGTGGTAGAAAGTGCTTTCCAGATTTAGATCCAACCTTTCTGAGCAGCTCCAGGCATTCTGAGTAACTAAACAGCTGCAATTTTGTTTCTCCTAAATTTGATGTCGCCATGTTATCTGACTCCAAATATAACAAGATAGCTCAAATACAGCCAGCAATAGCTAAGGTTACTAAGCTTCCTTCTATATCTATTTACATAAATAACTTGTTTTTAAAAAAAATGCTTTCAGATTCTTTATATGATAAATCAAACTTGTTTGGTGTTTATGTGATTAAAAAAGAAAGAAGGAAGAAAGGAAAGGAAGAAAGAAAGAGAGAGAGATCCTCAAAGCACATAAGAAAAATTGGCAATTGCCACCTTGGTATGAGTTGGACCCTGTGTTCATATAGTGACACCAAAAACCATCCTACCTGAGGGCAAGCCACCTTGGTCTGTAGAAATTATTTCTAAAATCCTTTTTGTTTCAGAGAGACTAATTTGAATACACTCCTGCCTTTAGATGTTTTCTCCCCAGTGGAAAATTAAGCCCCTTTGGATTCTCAAGTGAACTCTTTTATTTTTGAGTAAGAAGAAATGAAGGGAGATGGGGGAGGGAAGAAGAGGGCAAGGAAGTAGAAAAGAAAATCATCCACTGGCTGCAGCTGCAAAGCCTTGAGCCAATCCTGGTGGAGGCCATGAATAGGCATGTGCATCTCCTTCCTTCCCAGGCCCACCATTAAGTTGCCAATTTGCTGGAGTGGGGTCCCTGTGTTGCCCCTACTCTGAGGAGCCAGTTGTTAGATGATGTGGTCAAAGGGCAATGAGGTGGTGATAGGTCACAATGGACAGGTGGAGACTGTGGAGGGCCCCTTGCAGACTGTGGCTCTGATTGAGGATGGACAAGCAGAGTCGGCAGTGAACAGGGTCTGGCCGAACAGGCTGGGGAGTCCACCTGAGTGTGCCCTACATCTCTGTGCCTTTGATGGTCACTGTCAGGATGCCAGAGACAGGTTTGCCCCAGCTGACCCAAAGAGTTGAATGACCAGAAAGTGGCTTCCTAGGAGATTTCTGGGGTGGTGCTGGAGCAACAAGCCCTTGGCTTATCCATATGTGGTAGAGGCCTAGGGATGGAAGATGCTTTCAATTTATGATTTAGAACGTGTGGAGGAGCCACGAAGAGCTGCCTTGATAAAAAGCCATGAGCAGCGAATGTGTTACCATGTTACTCGGCAGGCAAAGCGTGCAACGGGCATGTTCAATAAATGTGGAGAAACTGCAATTGGAACTATACTAAGGAGAGTATTTCATATTCAAGTACACGCTGATCTTTGAGTTATACAGGTCAGCAAAAGAGGAGACATGATTTATGTGTGTGAGTGTGTGTGTGTATATATATATATGTATATACATATATACTGCCAATGGTAACTGTGCAATACATGATGGTATGCTGCTGGCCCCATCAAACCGGTGAAGATACCCAGAGAAGAGTTCACAGCCTACAAAAGACTATAGAGCTCCCTAGGCTGCTTTCTTCTAAGCTTATGAAGCCAGCCACCCACAGTAATTAGTATAGAACAGGTCCACCGGAATCTCACCTTTGGCACCTCTTCACCCTCTGCTCTTTCCTTTCACATGCTAAAGGTCTTTTAGGTCTCCGGGCACATGCATTTATCCCCTAAGACCACCAAGTTTGTACTCAGGCCTCTCAGCTGAGGACACAATGGATATATATACATATATATACATATATTTGAAGCAGATCTCATTGACTATTGAGCTCCGTGGAGAAAGGGTCACCTCAGGGTTTCTCAGTTGTTTGAGGCTGCCTCCTCTGATTATGCCAAGGTAAAAGAAATCCACCACGACCAATGGTACAGAATAGAGGACCCAGAGACCAATCCACAAAATTACAACTTTCTTATATTTGATAAAAGGGCTAAAAGCATGTAATGGAGGAAGGATAGCATCTTCAACAAATGGTGCTGGGAAAACTGGAAATCCATATGCAACAAAATGAAACTGAATCCCTTTCTCTCACCATGCACAAAAGTTAACTCAAAATGGACCAAAGAGCTTGATATCAAATCAGAGACTCTGCGCCTGATAGAAGAAAAAGTTGGCTCCGATCTACATATTGTGGGGTCAGGCTCCAAATTCCTTAATAGGATGCCCATGGCACAAGAGTTAATAACTAGAATCAACAAATGGGACTTACTCAAACTAAAAAGTTTTTTCTCAGCAAGAGAAACAATAAGAGAGGTAAATAGGGAGCCTACATCCTGGGAACAAATTTTTACTCCTCACACTTCAGATAGAGCCCTAATATCCAGAGTATACAAAGAACTCAAAAAATTAAACAATAAGAAAACAAATAACCCAATCAACAAATGGGCCAAAGACCTGAACAGACACTTCTCAGAGGAGGACATACAATCAATCAACAAGTACATGAAAAAATGCTCACCATCTCTAGCAGTCAGAGAAATACAAATCAAAACCACCCTAAGATACCATCTCACTCCAGTAAGATTGGCAGCCATTATGAAGTCAAACAACAACAAGTGCTGGCGAGGATGTGGGGAAAAGGGTACATTGCTGGTGGGACTGCAAATTGGTGCAGCCAATCTGGAAAGCTGTATGGAGATTCCTTGGAAAGCTGGGAATGGAACCACCATTTGACCCAGCTATTGCCCTTCTCAGACTATTCCCTAAAGACCTTGAAAGAGCGTACTACAGGGATACTGCCACATCGATGTTCATAGCAGCACAATTCATAATAGCTAGACTGTGGAACCAACCCAGATGCCCCTCAATAGATGAATGGATAAAAAAATGTGGCATTTATACACAATGGAGTATTACGCAGCACGAAAAAATGACAAAATCATGGAATTTGCAGGGAAATGGATGACATTAGAGCAGATTATGCTAAGTGAAGCTAGCCAAGCCCTAAAAAACAAATGCCAAATGTCTTCTTTGATATAATGAGAGCAACTAAGAATAGAGCAGGGAGGAAGAGCATGAGGAAAAGATTAACATTAAACAGAGACATGAGGTGGGAGGGAAAGGGAGAGAGAAGGGAAATTGCATGGAAATGGAAGGAGACCCTCATTGTTATACAAAATTACATATAAGAGGTTGTGAGGGAAAAGGGAAAAAAACAAGGGAGAGAATTAATTACAGCAGATGGGGTAGAGAGAGAAGATGGGAGGGGAGGGGAGGGGGGATAGTAGAGGATAGGAAAGGTAGCAGAATACAACAGACACTAGTATGGCATTATGTAAAAATGTGGATGTGTAACCGATGTGATTCTGAAATCTGTATTTGGGGTAAAAATGGGAGTTCATAACCCACTTGAATCTAATGTATGAAATATGATATGTCAAGAGCTTTGTAATGTTTTGAACAACCAATAAAATAAAATAAAAAGAAATCCACCACGCCTCCTAAACGTGTTCACGGAGTATGCTACCTGCACACGTGTGTTCATAGAAGTACTCTCTGTCTTGGAATCACAGCACCTCCAGACAAAGGGGCAGAAATGGGGATGGTTGCAGCAATGACAACATCTGGCACCACACAGGTGCTGTGAACGTGGAGGCACCAAAGTCTACCAACTCAGGGCACATACCCAGCATTAGCAGGAGCAGTCTTCCTGGATCCAGGAGGAAGTAGAATCAGTCTTCACGTATTGGAGCAAGTGCTTGCAGGCATATCTTTGTTCTCAGAGAGTATGTCCAGGGTGTAGCTGCTGGTGTCCCCAAAAAGGGCCACTATGCTGTCAGAGGGCTTGGGGATTGCTGTTGCCATATCTGAATCCAAAAATGGAGTCTAAGCATGGACAGAGACCAAGGTGTTTCCAGTTTAGTTGGCTTTAGTTATAAGTAAAAAAATAAAATACATTCTAAGAATGAAAAGACAAAGCAAAAGAAACCTGTAAAGCATAATCAAAAGGCATACGTTTTTTTCATTGTGAAACCCTCAAACATGTTAGGGAGAAGAGATGCTGAGGGAAGACTCAAACACCTGCATTCAGACCTTAAGTATAGCAGACTCAGTGGACATCTGCTAGGTAGCTGAAGTATCTCTCACCTTCTTTTTTTCCAAATGTACACATTTAATTATTTAGCCCAAATACTCCTAACCTGCAGTTGGTCTAAGAAGCATCTGGGATGCATTTCTGAAGTGCCAGTTCTTGTGCCTGAATAAACCAGGATGTCACAGAGTGAAACCATTTTAGGTGATTCTAACAGAAATGATCCAATATCTGACTCAAGTCTAACACTGGTAGGTGGTCCAATTGAGGACCTTAAAAGTCAGCCTTTACTCCCTGGGTTTTCATTTAAGTGTGCTCATTTCTTTGGACCATGCACTGGTTCATTTTATTCATACTTACAGTAGACATTCGTTACCAAATATTGAAATAAGAATGTACTATATGCTAAGCACCATTTTAGATATTCTCCTAGTTGGGTCAACTTCTTCCAAATATGATTTGTATAATGTTACAGATTTATCTTATTCTTTTTAGCTGTTACCTAGTGTCTCCTTCTGGGGAGACACCATTGTAGGAATGAGGGTCATATGACCATTCTTCCTAAGGGAGAGAGCATAATAACCTCTAAAAAGTAGAGAGCTTCTATTGTCGTTCTAAGGCTTTATAATATTGCCAAGAATAAAAACATAGGTAAGTGTTCTATGAAACATATAAGAAAATAAAGGAAGTTGTCAACAGTGGGGGGAGGGGAGGGTTGTGAAACAATGGCTACACAGTACATAAGAAAATTACTGCTCTTTCTGTTTTGATGAAATCTATATTGACCAAAAGCGAATCCTATCTTGTTCTCCTTTTAATCAATGATCATATCCACAGTAACATGCTGCAACACTGGGAACTAGGTTTTAGGAACAGAAATAAATACATATTTCATGGAAAGAAATCAAATCTTTTGTTTCCTTAAAATACCAAATACTTAGTTCTTTCTCAACAGTATCTAGTCTAAAGCTTGTATAGTGTGTAGAAATGGGGAAAAAAGTCTTTTAGCAAATTATGGTCACCTTTGGAACTTTCATGCCCTCTGGTTCACATACCAAGAGAATGGAAGGTCCATCCTGTTGACATACCAGGGTAAGTCCTAAGGGTAAGTATTATGTGCTGCCTTGACACGGTGAAATCAGCAGGGCCTTGAATGTTCTGAGTGCAATTTCTCATCCCTGCTCTGCTCCAATGGATAAGGTGCTGTAGATGAACAACCTTCCTTATCAAGAGCACCAGAAGCAGTTTCCCCCCCAACCAGTTTGCAGAATTATTCAAGCAATAATCCAGGCACATTCTCTGTGGGAACCAGCAGACACCTTACCCTGTTGGTACTTTAAAGCCTGACTCTCACATCCACCGATGGGTCCCTGGGTTCCTGTGTGCCACCCTAAGTAACATGTGGTGTCTTCTCCCATAGGCAGTGAGTATATATGACTAGGAAACCACTGTGCATCTCTTCTGTCCCATCACAGCTGTGGAGTCTTCAGGAATCCCCAATTCACAGCTGGAACGAATATGTGATGAAATCAACATGTTTTATCTTCTTGTGATAGTCAGCTTTCTTGTTGCTGTGATTAAATACCTGACATAAACAACTTAAAAGAGTAAAGATTTATTTTGCCTCACGGTTTCAGAGGTTTCAGCCCATGGTCAGCTGGCTCCATTGCTTTGGGTCTGATCTGAGGTGAGGGCGAACATCATGGCAGCAAGAGAATGTGACAGGGGAGGCTTGCTCATCTCATGGCAGCAGGGAAACAGAATAAACAGGGTTCAGGGATGAGCTATGCCCACTACAGTTTCCGCCACCTCCCAATAGTCCATGCAGCTATGAATCCCCATTGGGTTGATCCATTAATGAAGTTACAGCCCTCATGATCCAATCACTTCTCTGACATTGCTACATTGGGGACCAAACCTTCAACACGAGTCTTTGAGGGCCATTCTAGACCCAAACCATAATCCCACTTAAATCAGATCTTTGTTGAAATACATATGTTAATTTTTTTATTTCTATATGTTCATTTTTTTAATATTTATTTTTTAGTTATAGGTGGACACAATATTTTTATTTTATTTGATGTGGTGCTGAGGATGGAACCCAGTGCCTCACATGCTAGGCGAGTGCTCTACCTCTGGGCCACAACCCCAGCCCAATATGTTTAAATAAATAAAGCATGTATATGATTTTAGAAACCATTAGAAATCATGTGGGTTTTTTTCCACCAATATCAAGCCAAACAGTGAAGCAATCTACTTGGATATTTTCTTTTTGTCATAGCCTGTCTTTATATTAGACTGGCAGTAAAATACTAAGTCAGTTGCAGTGGATTGTTAACCACTTAACAATTTTTCAAGATAGGTACTATTATCTACGTTTTGCAAATGAGGAAACCTACTCTAGATGCAAAGCTAATAAGAAGGGGAACCTGCATTCAAACCTGGATCCAAGGCTCTTACTAGCAACCCAGATATGCCTGGGCATTTCTGGGGAGAAGTGACCAGAGAAAGGGGGTTGCCTAGGACAATCAGTTCCAAGCACAAAGCTAATAAGGCAATAGTCATTTTGTTTTAGACAGAAAAAAATCAAGCAGGTGTTCTATACACATATGCTATTAGTACTGGTTGCCATATAGGAGAAGCCATGTAATAGGAAGTGAACGTGCAGTTAAAAAACATAAATACTTATCCAGACTATGTATTTTGATACTACTTTCTAGGTAGCTCACAATTGGTTGTACAAACATATTGCAGCAGTATTTAGAAAGCACAGTTTGAAACATGTGTGCTCTGAAGGTATTGATCAGCAACCATCAGTATTCTTACATAAGCGTGTTTATGTTGCATAACATCAATACCTAGCGCAGTAGCCAAATGATGTTATGCTAACTGATGGGAACAGGAAAATACTGCAGAGCTCAGCACTTCACACAGCACTGGTGGTATCTAGTAATAAGAAGCTACTCACCTTGAGAATACACCTCCTGCAGATCTGTGATCAGTTCATTCACTTTTTTCACTGCAACTTTTGCTTTGACTGTAGCCTTTTTTTCACCCTCATTTATTAAGTTTCTTTTTTAAGACAGGGAATACTATTTTTAAAATATTTCAAAATACAAAAAAAAAAAAAACTGACCTGACTGAATACTGGCTGGCCTTCACCAAGGTTTCTTGTGCTGAATCCATTGTTTGAAGGATTTTAGACATAGTGATTTATAATGGCATTTACAGAGCTTACTATTAGTTCTCAAAGATTCACTTGTAAATTAAGCAGATTTGAGTTACATTCATGCTAATGGTGCTAGTTCAGGGAAAGTGTTTCTATTGACATCAAATCACTGTGCTTTGGAGACACCGTCTTTCATTAAACCTGATCATTATAAGACCAGCTTTGGTGTCTCTCACCGCTGCGGCATTTGTTGTAATTAGCACACTACATAAACATGCCATCATGTACACACATCTGCTATGTAGCCTCCAGTTTGCGTTGACTCCTGTTTTATTACATTGAAACTTAGGGGGTGGATATGTCTTCTGCCTCCACAAGCCTCAAAAGTCTTAGTAGAATACTCTGAACCTTCTGAGCACACACACCCCCCCCCACAGGATTTTGTCTGACAGTGAGTTTCAAGACAATTGACAGTACAGTATTGTAGCTTTGAAAGTATCTCATAGGAATAAAACCTAAACCACTTTTCCCAGAATCTGTGCTTTCTTGAGTAGTTTCTTTTCTTAGAGTAAAACACTTTCCATTACTTGTTTATTACAAACAAACCCATGTTTAAAGGAAACACAACATCTTAGCCAGAATTCACTGGTAAAAGATCTTACCATACCTAAGGGCTAAAGAGATTTCAAGTGTGTGTCCTATTTCTGATTTATGCCAGTTTATCTGCTTTCCTATTCACTTTTTCTTCCATATTTTTTCTCTCAGGTCTCATCAGCAATACTTTCTTGTGACAGCCCATGTGTACAAGTATTTCTAGATCCATCAGTGACCTTTTGGGTGATTCTTATTTAAGAATATCAGACTTGGGCTGGGGATGTGGCTCAAGCGGTAGCGTGTTCGCCTCGCATGCGTGCGGCCCAGGTTCGATCCTCAGCACCACATACAAACAGAGAAGTTGTGTCTGCCGAAAACTAAAAAATAAATATTAAAAGAAAATTAAAAAAAAAAAAGAATATCAGACTTATTTAAGTCTGAACTTCCCTAGTGGTTAAGTTGGGAGAGATATCATTTTACATTACAAAGGATTCATCACTTTACAAAAGTAAAGTGATGATATAAAGAAGAGATGAGTAGTCTCTGATAGCTCATGGCCCATATATCCCAGCTCCTCGGGAGGCTGAGATGGGAAGGTCGAAAGTTCGAGACCAGCCTTGGCAACTTAGTGAGACCCTGTTTCAAAATAAAATGTTTAAAAAGGTGTGGGGAGGTAGCTCAGTGGTAAAGCCCTTGCCCTGGGTTCAATTCCAGCACCACAAGATGAAAGAAAGACTTCTGGGTTCTGTGGATAGTTGGGTGATGATGGCAGAAAATATGGAAAGTACTTAAAAATAGTTCATGGTAAATTATGTTTTACTACAACTTAAAAGAATCTGTATCATTGAGCATCTGAGTGGGCCTGCACTGTACTAGGTGCTGGAGTCACAGCACTGAGACAGATACCATCAAGGTCCACATGACATCTAGTGGAACAGTCTATTCCATTAACCAATTAATCCAGCAAATGTTGACACCGTAACATGAAAGATATGCTGCTGAGAACCAGGTAGTGGTAGTTTGACGGGCACAGAGAAGGCCTACCTTCTTGGGTGGTGATGCTGATGTGAGGCAGGTTTCGCCATCTGAAGCATTCAGGGAAGGGCTTCAGGGCCATGAGATTTAGGAGCAAAGACATGAGGGGGAAGGAAGTCGATGTGATTGAGCAGCTGAAGGAAGGCTAGGGTGGCCGAAGAAACCTAGGGGCCACGGAAGCTCGGAGTGAAAAGAAATTGGAGGGGAGTCAGGTTCCGGGTCATTCAAGTAAAAGAGACATGGATTTTCCTAGAAATAAAATTAAAGTCACAGCAAATTTTAAACAGGAGCCTGATATGTCATCTTATTTATATTTCTGAAAGTCCATCGTGACTGCAGGGTAGATGCTGGGGGGCGGGCAGAGGAAAGAGTAGAAGCAAGAAGAATAAGCCATTTAAGCCCTTCTCCCTCTTAGATCTAAAGATACAATTTGCCTTATAAATAAAACCATTTTTTAAGGATCCATTTAAGGTGAACTAAATACAAATTATATCCATCAGTTCTTGTTTGTTTCTTTATATGACTAAACTTTTTCCTTGTTTTTTTCCTATTCTACACACTTTGATTTTCTTTTCTCTGTATTTTTCCTGAATATACAGTGGATTTTTTTCTTGACCAATGAGTTAACTTATGACAATGCCATTTGTAAACTGTTTCTACTGCTGTCATTTAATATCAGATAATAAAAATACTCAAGACGATATTTCTTTGGCTAAAAAGGTATTCCTAAATTATTGATATTGTTCTTTCACTATCAAAGGTTGATATTTTTCCTTCCATCTTATTTGAACCCCCCAATTCTTCTTTGACTGCTGGGGATCAAAGAGGAGGTTCCTGGAGAAGGGGCACATCTCTAAAGAGGGCTGTGTCCTCCAAGAGGTGTCTGTTCTGATACTAAAAAATTAAAACACTTGCATCACCTAATACTAAGGACTGGTAGAAAACACACAGAATGAAGGCAGAATTCCACTGCCAACTGTGAAAAAGAAAAGCAACTGTTAAAAGACTATTACAAGACAATGTGGAATTGCAAAGTAAAGGGCAAAATGTACCAAAAGAGACATGTAGCAAAGAAGGTATAAAATTTACGAATCTTCTTGAACTGAATAATAAACTGTCAACTTTAAAAAAAACTGATGAATAAGAGACATAGTGGAAATTTATCAGTGAGACACTATTCTTTAGTGTTTGCACATTGAGCAGAAAAAAGTGAGATAATATATTTGAATATGTATATCATTTGTATGTGTGCATAATTTGTACTTCATATAGAGAGACGATAACTACTTTTTTTTAGCATTTGAACATTTGTAAAAATTGATCCCACTTTTTTTGTGGGGGCAATCAAAAGTTTAGGGAAGTTTACTAGCTTTAGAATACATCAGCACAATTTGGTTATAGAAATATTCACTTTTTTAAAAACTACAGTGTTTTTTTTTTTAATAAATTTTTTTTTTAATGTTTATTTTTTAGTTTTCGCCGGACACAACATCTTTGTATGTGGTGCTGAGGATCGAACCCGGGCCGCACGCATGCCAGGCGAGCGCACTACCGCTTGAGCCACATCCCCAGCCCCCCAAAAAACTACAGTGTTTATGTACTAGTTAACAACCCCATCTAAAGAGCCATGGAAGCTGATGATAACCTATCCACCAAGATGGTGCATGTGTAGTGTGGGGACAAACTAAGTGAATACTTCTGAAAGAAGGAAATGAATAACCTCAGCATCAACAAACAACCTCTGTCTTTTACAAAGAAACTCGTAATTTTTGATGATTTTTCTTTGCTAGTTCAAAATTATGAAAGAAACTAAGCTAACTGGTCAGACTCAGGAACATGATGATTTGGCAAGCTGCAGTCACCCAGTTCACAGATGTGTGATAATCTGCAGAGAAGCTGCTGGTATAGTAGTCCATGCCTTCACATCTGGAGAGGAGTTTGATATAACCACTTTTCTTTATCAACTTGAAGCTGCATACAGGCAGAGATCACAAATTGCTGGGAGGCTATAATGGTCTGGGGGGAGTTTCTGTTCCTCTTGAAGGAGTGAGTTAAGAAACACCTCCAAGGCCTTCTTTCAAAATAGCCACTAGTCTTCTCCAGAGGATAGCTGGCTGAGAGGTTTCCCACTTTCTTTCCTGGCAAGACCCGGTCAGCAGAGTTGAAGGGACACCAGGAAGTAGTAACGGGGCTTTTAAGCTTTTGTTTGCTAGCCCTGTCCTCAGTACTGGGCACTTCCTTGGGACTTCCTTCTTTGAGGACCTGACGAGCCACCCTGACAAGGAACCGTTCCTTATGACTTGAAAGGAATCAGCACTTCTAAAAGGAGACATTGCCTTTGGTGCCTTAGCTTGTAATGTTACCTCATTTCTGGGAAGGACAGAACTACATATTCAGACTCGGGTTTGGGTTCCATTGACATCCCATTTTTATCCTCTCCTTCTTTCTTCAGAAGCCATCTACACAAAGCTTCCTTCTCACAATTCTCCCCCACCCACATTCTGCAAAGCTCGCGCAGAGCTCATTGGCTTTGCATACATCTTCTACTTTGTATGGGTCCCAATGATTCTGGACAAGCCAATCCTCAGTAATCATGTTGCTGGTGGACGGTGGTTTCTTGGCCTCCAGGTGGTCATTCGGGCACTTCAGACTGCCCAGGTTTTCAATCTCCCCACCTTTGGGTTTGTTGCCCCAACGGTTGGTACAGGAGTCAGGTCTGGCAAGCCAATCATTCACACTGTAGGGCTCCTGGAACACCTAGAATATGAGCTTAAACTTCTCACTGGTTTCACGGCTGCCTTTCTCAGGTTTCTCCAACTTGCAGGGTTCCTGGGGAGTCACCAGCCAATCAGGCAACCCCATTTTGATCAAGGAGCTCTAGATCTTCAACCTTTTCAACTTTAATGGAGAAAGAACTGGTAGTAGAATGGCTGTTAAATTTTTGCTAACTTGGTTTTCCAGAAACTTTTTCTCTAGGAAGAGTCCAATGTTTGATAAGCTAGCATGAGCCATAAGGTGCTCAGGAATTTGAATGGTCTTGAGGGACCCAAAGATGGTGATGGTTTGGCACAATGCAGTTGTGTCTGCTTCAAAGAGCAGAACAGTTGAATCTTCAGGCTAAAGGGTCAAACTGTCCAGTCTCTCCAGGCTCACAGAAACTTGATTGGTTAGATCTTTATTTTGGGTACACTCCAGTTGATGGATAAGGCAAATTAACTGGACTAATAACCAGTAGAGCTGCTGAGCCTGCTGCTGAAGTGTCTCTTCTTTCTTTTTTTTTTTTTTTTTAGTTGTTGATTAACCTTTATTTTATTTATTTATATGTGGTGCTGAGAATCGAACCCAGTGCCTCACACATGCCAGGCAAGTGCGCTACTGCTGAGCCACAACCCCAGCCCTGAAGTGTCTCTTCTTTAAGTTGATAGATGAGATCTACCTGTTCACACAGCCATACCTCACGGCTCTGAAGGCATTCCAGGTGACGGCTTATACAACTGTGAATCTGAGCTTTCACCTTTTGCAAGTTATCTTTGATTTGCTGTTCAGCCCAGAGAACTCCACCAATAGCAAGCTCCAAGTCCCTCCGAGCATCCCTAAATCTCAAAAGGGCTTCTCTATTACTGGAGCAGCTACTCTGGTCCTGGGAGGTATTCATTCTGCTCACTGTTCCTCGAAAGGCAGGTCCTGGCCAGGCCAGCTACCTTGCAGGCAAGCAGTGGTTTTATCCCCAGCCTGGGTGCTCCAGGTCCCCCGATCGCATCTTAAAATGATAAGAAATTCTATGTCCACTATTTGCACAATGGAAATAACAGCCCACAGAGGCTAATCCCAATCAGTAGAACTAAAAAATCAAAAGATTAAATTTGTGTATGTACGTATTGCATACATGTAATGTGTCTATAAATTATATGTGTAAATATGTCATTTAAATTGCCCTTAAGGCCGAGTGAGGTGGCGCACACCTGTAATCACAGAGGCTCAGGAGGCGGAGGCAGAAGGATCGCGAATTCAAAGCCAGCTTTAACAATTTAGCGAGGTGCTAAGCAACTCAGTGAGACCCTCTCTCTAATAAAATACAAAATAGGGCTAGACAGCATAATTCACAGTAGCTAAACTGTGGAACCAACCTAGATGGCCTTTAATAGATGAATGGATAAAAAAAAGTGGCATATATACACAATGGAATATTACTCAGCAATAAAAGAGAACAAAATCATGGCATTTTCAGGTAAATGGATGGAGTTAGAGAAGATAATGCTAAGTGAAGTTAGCCAATCCCAAATATCCAAATGTCGAATGTTTTCTTTGATATAAGGAGGCTGATTCATAGTGGGATAGGGAGAGGGAGCATGAGAGGAATAGATGAACTCTAAATAGGGCAGAGGGGTTGGAGGGGAAGGGAAGGGGTATGGGGTTAGAAATGATGGTGAAACGTGGTGATCATTATTATCCAAAGTACAGGTATGAAGACACAAATTGGTGTGAATATACTGTGTATACAACCAGAGATATGAAAAATTGTGCTCTATATGGGTAATAAGAATTATAATGCATTCCACTGTCATATATAAAACAAAATCAAATAAAGGGCTAGAGATGTTGCTCAGTGGTCGAGTGTCTCTGAGTTCAATCCCCGGTATACCCCCACAAAAAATAATAAATAAATTGCCCTTAAAACCCTAAAGTCTCTTCAGTTAAAAAGGAAACCAAATTTTTGATTATGTTTTTATGTTAAAAATAGTAACAATGTTGATACTACTTATTAAATTTAATAGCCTGTGGCTGGCTAAACTGAACTTGGGAAAGGTGCATAACTTCTTAGGCTTAAATAAGTTTATTTTAAACAATAAATAAATGAAATAAACATGCAAATAAAAGAGTTTTTTTAAAAGAGACACAAAATGAAATCGTAGAACACAGAAGGATGGAATTATAGAGGAAAGAGAGGTCCCTCCCTCCTACCCTGCCCTTCCACTCTCCTTACGTCACATGTGGGCTCTTTGACTGGATGTAGGAACCCAATGTATATAAGAGCTGATTAATAAATGAGTTTTATTAATTTTGCATGTCCATGGGGATTCTCACAAGAGAGTAAAGTACGAAGAAATTACCAAAGCATGACGTTTTTATACTTTTGGACAAAGAATGATAAATTTGTGAAGAAATGACAGGACAAATGGATCTCTGCACTAGAGTAATACATTCTAGGGTTGTTATAAAGAGATACATAGAATTTGCATAGAAGCTAGTGGAAGATAAGGGTTACTTCAGAGTTTGTTACTCAATTTTATTGCAGGCCCACTTATCAGGTTCTAGTGATCCAGGCTATTTCCTGGCTGTGGTATGTAAAAAACATCCCTTTTACAACAATTATAATGGCTTGCTGCAAGTAGGAAAAAGACAAACCAAATGGCCCTTTCTGAAGTTACAGTCCTCAATTGATTTCTGCTTGAAATAATCAACATGCCAATTTAGCATATTTCAGATGGCACATCCCTAATTCCATCATAACTCATAAAGATAGAATCAGAAATTTATTAATGAGACAGCAGAAACATCTTAATCAATTTCATAAAACATATAGGTGTTTACACAAGAAGTTTTTAGATAAAAAATCTGAGGAAACAAATAAATATCTACATCCATTTCAACCAATGTTAAGTTCATTTAAGCTGTGCTCACAATATGCACTATAGCTCTCTCCTCCTCTTGATGAAATGCTTTACCATCATCTTTGATGAAAGCTCAGATTGTCTCTTAAATTTTTTTAAAATTTTTTATTAGTTTTTGATGGACCTATATTTTATTTACTTATTTATATGTGGTGCTGAGAATCAAACCCAGTGCCTCACACATGCTAGGCAAGCGCTCTACCACTGAGCCACAACCCCAGCCTGGGATCTTAAAATTTACACATTTGCATGGCTTGGGGGGCGGAGGCAGGAAGATTGTGAGTTCAAAGCCAGTCTCAGCAAAATAGAGGCGCTCAACAAAATCATAGAATACAGTGAGACCTTCTCTCTCAATAAAATACAAAATAGGGTTGGGGATGTGGCTCAGTGGTTGAGTGCCCCCAGTACCAAAAAAAAAAAAAAATCACATATTTGCTACTGAGGATGTGTGATATTTGCCTGTGTTTCCTCATAGCATTGTTTTTATTATAAAAAATTGTGAACAGTCTTAATTTGCAAAAAGGGGGGATTATAATTTAATAAATGTTTCCATCCTTATCATTTAATAGATGCAATCAATAAAACAGTACTACAGAAATACACCAAACAACAAAAGGAATGTTCCTAATATATTCAGATTTCAAAAGAGGAGCTCAAAAAATGGATTGTAATGTCAATTGTTTAAATATACACACACAAACACATACACACACAGAGTACAGTAGAGAGAGAACAGACTGGAAATCATGAACAAGAATTACAGTGGGTTCACTAGTGATCAGTTCTTCCTCTATTCTAAATTTTTTCATTTCTAACATGAACTTATATTTAGAAAAACAAATCAGAAATTCTATTTTTGTAAAAATAATGCTTTCATCAATATTTTCTAGGAAGAGCAAACCACGAAAATCAATGCCACAGTCCTATATGTATTTAATAAATATTTATAGGGTATACTAGGTGCCAGACACTGTTTGACTCTGGAGGTAATGAGTAAAACAAGCAATGAGCAAAATAGTAATGAGCAAAACCAACTCTCCTTCCTCTTGGGTCTTATACTCTGGAGAGAGGGATAAATAGATAATAAATGAATATAAGAACAAACATTATAATTTAATAACATCACATAGGAAATGAAGGAACAAAGAGTGATGGAAGTGGAAGACATTATTTTATAGATTGGTGCAGTTTTGCTTTTTATACACTTTTTTTTTTTTTGTAACAGAGATTGAACCCAGAGGCACTTAACCTCTGAGCCACATCCCAGCCCTTTTCAATTTTCAATTGCTAAATTGCTTAGGGCCTTGCTAAATTGCTGAGGCTGGCTTTGAACTTTCAATCCTCCTGCCTCAGCCTTCTGAGCCACTGGGATTATAGGCATTCCCCACAGTGCCCAAATGTTTTTTATGTTCTTGCAGAGGAAAGAGTCTGAGACAGAACATTTCTTTGCAGCTTTATTGAGCTTCCATGATCTTTTGAGTCTTAACAAGAATTATCCACAATCTAAGATCCACAAACTCAAAAGAGACTTGTAGTTATTGATGCTTATATAATAGCAGGACTTCAATTTTAATACTGTGGCTAAAATTAAGGCATGAGCAGGAAAGATCCCCAGGTGGAACAGATAAAACTTGAGCGTTTAAAAGAAAAAGCTTTTTTGACTTCTTTTGTATTGATTTTAAACTACTTTTATTTATTTGTGTCAAGTCCCACTGTCTAGTAAAACAATGAGCCCTACCCAGAACATCTGATTTCAACAAACCCTCTAAGTGGTTCTGATGAATGTAGTGAGTATCCTTGACAGTGCCAGTATGATGATTGGTTTTTCAAAACAAATTGGTTTTTCTGACATTTAACTATCTTCTGATTGCATATTTTTATATTAACTACGCCAATATTAAAAATTATACCTTTGGAAACAATTCTTCCAAATTCAACAACTTCAAATATCCAAAGAATGTCCCAGAATAGATTAAATCATTACATTATTCTTAAAGCAAAACATGCCAAATGCCAAAGTAAGGTACATATGAAAGTGAAGTGTTCTGGTTGAGATTACAGAGTGATACGGGACCTTGAGCTTCACTTGCTGGCCTCCCTATGTCCCTAAAGCCTGCCCCTTCTCTTTCTCTCTGCAGCAGGACCCTCTCTGAAGGGTCCTTAGAATACTCTTCAAAAATCATTGAATGAGACTAGGAGTCTGACCTTTAATTATATACTGTCTGTCTTAGCCTTGTATCTTCTCATATTTTTCATGAGAAGAACTTTGTATTATTTTATTGTTCCTTTTGGTTGTTTACTCTTTGCATGCTTGTGATCTGAACTCCTTCATGTAGGACACAGAAGAAACTATCATAAAGCATTGAATGTCTTATACACAATAAAGTAGGCACACAGAGCAGGCATATAATCAGAACCAACATATTCCGCAAGCTAGGCAGACTGAAGACTAAAATACTTCCTGCATTTTCCATAGTTTTTCTGTTGCATGGAGAAAGGAATACAACTGGTATAAAGAAGATAGCCTAATAAGGTGACAGTGAGAGTTACTTAACATCTACTCAAGTGGTTTTCACTTTTAAACATTAATTAGGGCCTTAATTTTCTCCTGTGCACCCCATATTCAGGAAGATTTTTCTCCATCAGACTAACCGGTACTGTTAAGGAATAAATTTGTTTTCCCGATTCTACTCAATGCAGTTGTAGATCACGCATCCTCAATGGGGGCAAAAATCAGTTCTTGTGGAACTGGGGAAACATCTTTCTCTTTTAATGTATAAGACACAGATAAGCAACTCCAAAACATCAATAACAAGACAAACAAACAAAACCAAATGACCAGATTTTAAAAATCAGGCAGTAGAACTAAGCAGACATTACTCAAAAGAAGACCTACAAATGGCCAACTGGTATATGAAAAAAATGCTCAGCATCACGAAGCAGCAGGGAAATACAAAAGAAAACCACCATGAGATGTCCCCTGACTCCAATCAGAATTATCCCAAAGACAAAAGATAAATGCTGTCAATCAAGGACGTGGGGAAAAGGGGAGCTTTACACACTGTTGGTGGCAATGTAAATTAGTACAACTATCATGGGAGACAGCATGGAGCTTCCTCAAAAAACTTAAAATAGAACTCTCTTAGGATTCAGGATCTGACTACTGAGTTCATATCCAAAGGAAGGAAATGAAATCATCTGCAGTTAAATGTTTATTGCAGCACTATTCACAATAGCAGAGAAATAGATAAGATAATGTGGTATGTATACACAATGGAATATTTAGCCATAGCAAGAAGGAGATCCTGTTGTTTGTGACACATGACAACATGGATATAATAGGAGACCATTGTGCTAAATACGCCGAGCACAGAAAGACAAATGCTGCATGCTCTCACTCATATATGGAATTTAAGAAGGTGAATCTTCTAGAAGGTGAAGGTAGAATGGCTACCAGAAGCTGTAGACAGAAAGAGGGAGGCGGGTGGGAAAGGCTAAGCGGTGCTCAATAAATTACAGTTATATAGGAACAAGAAGTTCTGGTATGCCATTATAAAATAGGAGTGATTCTAGGAAACAATTAAGGACTGTAAATTTTGAGAAATTAAAAGAAAAGATTCTGAATGTTTTCACCATAAAGAAATGGAAACATTTGGCTGAGACAGATATGTTTAACCTGATCTAAACATTACAAAATGTGTACATATTTCAAAACGTCACATGGAACCTCATTACTTACTTATATTTTTATGCTTTAATGTATCAGTCAAAACAATAAGTTAAAAATTAAATAAAACACACACACATAAAGTGCATGAAAATACAGACAGTGTAGCTATGGTACTAAACTTTCATGGGGGCAACTAATATAAAAAGACTCCTTAGAGAGAAAATAATGAGGAAAAAAGTAATGATGCACTTGTATAAATGTCTTCCACACTGAACTTTTGTTCCATATGAGTTTACTACTATTGTCACAATGAGTTGGAATTTCAGTCAGTTGAAGGCAAGTAAATGTCACATCTTAGTTTGTGGGAAAGCATAACTGTCACAGTTATCCACTCAATAATGAGTGCTTTGCTTCCAGTAGTGTCATCAGAGGGAAAAAAAGGAGACCCACTGGAAGACTACTGCAACTGTCCTAGTAAGAAATGGTAGACATTGAACTAGGAAGTTTAGATTTTGGATATATTTTCAAATATACTGTTTTGAAAATACAAAACAGCTCATGGTTTCCATAATAAAAGATTCCAAGTTCTAAGTCTTATTTTGGGGTGTCTGTGCTGGCTTATGTACACGTTCAAAACATTTTTTTTTCCTGGCATGGAAAGTCTTTAGGGTTGACAGAAGAAACTAATCAGCTAATATCACATTTTCCTTTGTAGGAAAAGTTTGTTTGTAGCTAGACTACATTTCTATTTGGACAAGGAGTGGCTCCAACTCAGACAGCTTTGTATATTTTGTTACACGGATATCCTTTATCTTTGAAGTTGTCAACAACATTTTCACAATCGTAAGTTGTCTAGGTTGATGTAACTTGCTATATTCTGTAACTTTTAAAGTGCATTTGTATTTGCAGTTCAAAAAGTACATAAGAGGCACTAATGAGTCTTCCTGTGTAATTTTTAGCTTATTCCTGGCATCAATCAACGGTTATGCTTAGTGTGGTGAAATTTTCTTCCAGATAAAACCTGACTTTGGCCCTGGATTCTGTTTTTCCAATGGCTATTAATCAATTTTGCAAGCTGCCTCAAATTCTTTTTGGAGATAGGCAGTCATAAATAAGGAAAAACAATCTTTGGTTCATCCCGGAAGTGGAGAAGAGTAAGCTAGTATACGTGCAAGACAGCGTGACTGGGGCATAATCATGCACTTGGGAGTTACGGTACCTCTCTGTGGTTGCATGGGTCATATACAGCTTGTATATCACCCTCTTGTGGGGTGACAAGGGTTGTAAACAGCATGTGACCCAAGGGTCTCCTGTGAAAACAAATACACTTCATGAGATATGAATTCTCATTTAACTTCACAATGCCTTGAGCTGGTTGGTTAGAGTTTACATGGACTGTTTTCTTAATGGGCCTGTATGTCTTACAAATAATAGGATTTACAGTGGGGGACCATTTTCAAGGTTTCCTAAACAGAGACCTAAACTTGTTTCCTCATTCCTGGAGTGCAAGTAAATTATTTTGCTGACTAATGTATATGTAAACACATGTTGAGGAAATATTTGTATTTTATAGTAAAGGTATTGTTTGCTCTTTCTGTGTGTGCTTCAAATATGTATTTAAAGTATTTGTAAAAGGAAAATAATTTGGCTTATCTTACACTTCCTATATAGAGAAAAGAATTAACTGACAGGCATGAGATTGGAAAAGGTTATAAGATATGTAATGGTCTATGGATGAGAGAGAAGGAGAAAGCTTAAAGCAAACTCACATTGAAAGTGGGCAGCCAGTAAGCCATTAGAGACAGCTGAGCTTTTCTTATCCCCATTGGGAGTGTAGGGACTGGGGTTCAGGGACCTAACTATTCATGGAAGGTTAAACTCATAAGCTAATGAAGAGACTCCCGAAACGAAGCTAGCCAGGGAGTTGCTTCTTGGATTTCAAGAACAGACATGGATATCATTGGGCTTATGATCTTTGGATAGGTATGAAGAAAAGAAAGGTTTGAAGGAAGAGGAAATAGTCTAAAATTCTGGTATATTTCTGTTGTGGCTTCTAAAAACAGAAGGCAAAATGTCTTTTGGCCACAAACCCAACAAATTCCTAAAACTTAAGAGTGACGTAAATGTCTATTTCACACCAACTATATAAATCATGTGAGAGGTTTTAAGTGGACTATAGCTCTAGAATTGATGACATGGAACTAATTTATCTATGAATGAAGATTTTAACTGGATAGCAATCACCATCATGTTTCACATACATTTTAACAATGTCTATCATTTGTAAGTTAAGAAGTTCACAAGAATATGTTAATGAATAATTAAACCCTCTCATAGTTCAGATTGGGTCTTGTCTTTTAAAAATACTTTTTTTTTTCAAAACTAAATTAAAAAAAAAACTTTCACAATTTTCACAAGTGGGAGATTAAAAACAAAATAATAAAATTGCCATTAAGGGGCAGGGGAAATAAAGCAAGTCCCAACATTCATATTTTTGCAGACCTCTGAGAGGTAAAGGCTATGCTGAAAACTTCTAAAACCGAAACTTGCAGGGTGTTGTAAAGTCAGCAATGCCCTGCATAGACCATCTACAATATCTGAAAACCTAAACATAAGTTATCATTACGTTTTCAACTCTAAAGAACAACAAATACAGTCAAGGACAATTTGAAAGCCAGCAAGGCCCAGAATATGCTAAGTGGCCTTTCTTTTCTATTCTTCCTCTTCTTCTTCTTTTTTTAAAACTCTGTTATTAAGGAAATCTCAATAATTATTTGTGTATGTTTGTATGTTTACACGGAAAAAGAATGCATTTTGCAGGAGAAAATAAAAAATAATGTACTAGATTTTTATAGCTAATTTCTTCTCAATTATCTTTCTCAGCAAGTCCTCAGCCCAAGGATATTTGATGAAATAACATCCCAGTTCTAGAGATAGTTGCTTGAATTGCAACACTGAATAGGAAACAGATATTTCACTTAGAATCTGCATACTGTCACATTTGGGGCTGCCTCTCTCTCACCAAGAACAGGTCACTACCTTTCTTTCTGAGAGAGGTAGCCAATGGAGCACTTAGAGGAAAACGGCAGCATTGTGTCATTGCTGACTTTAAGATTTGGTGGCTGTCCCATGGTTAGATGAGATAGTGCCTTGTTTTTGAAAAATGCGTTCTGATGTGTTCAGGGTTAATGAGCATCAGATGTGCAGTGTACTGGGATGGCTCATCAAGAAACCTAAAATGAAAACCAAACCCAAACCAGAACATCGAAGGAAGAAAGAGAAGGATAAATCAAATGTTGCATAATATGAATGACTGGGTGAGGAAATATATTATTCTTGCAGCTTGCTGAAGGTTTGAAATTATTTTAAAATAAAAAGGAGAACAAATAATAATAATAATAAAAAGAACATAATCAGTTTGAGGGACCTTCAACTGGCCAAATTTGGGCCTATTTGAAGTTCAAAAATGTAATTGAGTAAAATATAATGAATAAATAAGAATCCATGGGTTCACATGATACAACGAAGAAAAGAAAAGGAAAAGGAAAGTCAGTAAGTTACCACCATTGGGAGCTATTATACCAACATCTTACTTTGAGTTTTTTTTTTTAGTGAAAATATTGAGAACTTACCCTCTCCTATTGAGTGCAATCATAGTCATCACCAGTTGCGAAGTGAAAGAAAACTCGTCTTTTCAGAAGAATGACAGCTAATATATGTTGAAGAAATAATAGAATAAAAATCTTTTAACAACCACCAACAAAATAATACGTTAAAAAAAAAAACTGTGTGTGGAGGGAGTATACAGTCATCCTCTTTATTACTCCTTTAACTTCTTTGTGTCTCTGAAAACATACAAACATAGAAAAAAATCTCCAATACTAGTACCACCCTGCGTTTGGCTAGAGAATAGAAACCAAGTCCTAACCAAGGAGATAATCTATCCTATCAATAGTTAAAAGACTGACATATTTATTATTTTTCTGTCCCTTCAATCATAAAAATATACATAAAGGGGGAGATTTTTTGCTGGCAGCTGACTTTAACAGAGTTTAATTTCTGAGAGCTGCAAGATGCTGTTTTGCACGTATGTGGGAAAGTGCATGAAATAAGAAAAAGTAACACAGGAGGCTCTGCTCTCAAGTCCACCAGGTAGTGGGCACTACTTGTCACAAGTAGACAACAAGGCTGGTTGATATTCTGAAAGTAACATTTAAACATGCAGTTGCATTTATGAATTAAGGTCTTAGAGTTGCCATTATTCACATATCAAAGGATTATCAAATTCTTCCTTATTCTCAATTTTTATTAATACACACCCATCCTAAGAAAAGATGAAGGAAGCAGTTTACCATGGATTGTGTCTTGTATTCATAAATCATCATTTTGGTATTTTCTTCAGCCATGACTATCTCCCTGGTGCTAAAGGTCAGAGAGAAGCCTCATCAATGCTAGCATAATTTTATGCAGTCTTCAAACTGACAAGTTCTTTCATATCCCTTCTTCAAAGGAAATGTCTACTGTTTCTAAAGCCACACACTAAAAACTCTTATAATAAATAAAACTATTTTTCACAAACATGACAGAGTGATTTTTAATGTTTCCGTTCTAATTGCAAAACATACCTAATCTTAATCCTATCATTTCTGAAGATAACATGAACTAACGAGTCTTTGTTATATAAGCCCAGATCTGACCTACAATTGCACTGTCTCTGTGGCTACTCAACCTAGCATCCTTGGGGATCCCAGGTCTATTTCACTGATAGTATTTAACAAACTGAGACGTATTGCTATTGTAGGCTAGAATAGGTCCATCTATCATGGACATGCCACAGACTCTCAGATGGAATAAGCCAGGTCTATAATCTTGTGCAGGAAACATGTCAAATGATGTAGGAGAACAATGTCTGAAAAACAACATTGCATTAGCTAACTCCAGGGAGAATATGTAGAAGAGACAGAAAAAAAAAAAAAAACAATTCTGTGAAAAACTCAAGCACCCTTGCTTGATATGCCTCTGTCAACAGTAACAGGTTCAGCAGGATCTCTAGTTTTAGCATTCTCTAATTTTGCCTTAAGGTGTTTGTGTTCAAAATGGAATATACGGTCTTTTGGATGCACACAAGATGATTCACTGGAGAACTTCTATATGTTTTTTAACCTAAAAACAAGATGGAAAGTAAACTTTACAAATATTTAATATACAGGTTGACAATATTGCCAGCTATATGTTAGGATTCTCCAGAGGAGCAGATCCAGTAGCAAATAGAGAGAGAGATAAAAGAGGAGACTTATTATAGAAATGTGGACTTCCAGTTCAAAGCCAAGGGCATGAAGGTTAGGGTCAGAGGTATAGATCTAGACGCCAAAGGCTAGAGACCCAAGAGATTTGATGTCCCAGGGCAAGAGAAGATATTGTCCCAGCTCAAGCAGAGAGAGAATTAACACTTCCTCCTCCTTTACACTCTATTCAGGTCCATTGGATGATGTCTACCCACATTGGTATAGGTGGGCCTTTTTGACTCAGTCCACAGATCCAAATGCCAGTTTCTTCCAGAAACATCCTCATAGACACACCTAATATTTTGTCAGCTATCTAAGTGTTCTTTAACCCAGTTTAATTGATATATAAAATATGAACCACTACACTGTGCCTTGGGCTACATGGCAGCCATTCACGTATGGCCTGCTGCCTACAAAGAACCATAGGGAAGTGGGGACCTACCACACAAGGGCTGATATCTGCCTGCTTGGTCTTCTAGTCTATTTGGATATAACACTATTTTGTGAGATCTAGTTAAGTTGGCTTGTGAATTAAATTATCGAGCCCTAACTCAAACAAAAGTTTATAAATTGGACAAATAGCATAAACTTCTATAAAAAAAAGACCAAAACCCAACACTGTAACAAGACAGAAACAACACAAAACAAAAAACAACAAAAACCCCACCTGTTTGAAGATGAAGTAGCTCAAGTACAAGAAAACAAGAAGATAAAGGTCAAATTGACATTTCTGCTCTGTTAGAGTCTGTAAACAAGTCAAAATAACACCTGGCATTTTGCCAGGGGAATGTTAGAGTTCATAAACAAGTCTGGATGGTGCCTGGCAAAATGCCAGAGGGAGTGGCTTGAGAAGTAACACAAGCGAGCCATTAAGTGTGGAGATTCCTTATTGGTTGACTGATGTATCTAGTTTATGCTAATTAGATAAGCTGTGTGGAATGTATAAATACTCCTCCTGTCCTACAATAAAGGGCTCCCATTCCTGCTGCATCAACGTACACAAGTTATTCGTCACCCCCCCCACCCCCATCCCCCCCCCACCCCCCACCCCCGTTATTTTGCCCAGCCAGCCAGCCTTCGGCACTGCTCCCCATAGATCTTCGCTGACTACATTATGTGGTTAAGCTGATAATGATCTGAAACCAAGAAACTTTAAGAAGAATGCCAAACAAGAAAGATTATCAGGATTTTTGAAATATGGATTTATATTCAATTTCATTAATGAGGAACCTTACCCTGAGGACCCATTGTGCCTTAGAATATTACTTGTTGATAGAATGAAACCATTATGATCAACAAGATATAAAAATTAAATCATCTGAAATATGAAGGCATAACTTTGCAAATTCTTTCAGTAAGGTTTATTCATAAGGTGTTTAATCCTGCTCTTTAAAACCTCTCACAAAATTTAATGATGATGAGATGATAGCTTCTGAAATTAAAATGAGTTCAGTAGTATATGGGTAAAATTAATATACAAATAACATTCGTATTTGAGTGATACATGGACAGGATTTCCTTACTGTCAAGACTTGTAAAAACAACTGGAAGACAAACAACTTCAGGACACAGGGTGTCCTAGTGGTATAGTGAAATGTTTTTCTTTCTCTATACAAAATCTGATGCTTTTGTAAAGGCTATGTGATAAAATTCTTAGTTACCCTGAATAATTACAAAGGAGTAATCATTATCAATGGATGTGTTTGGACATTTTGAAAGAGAATGAATACTAAAATTAATGTAAACATAACTCTACTACCCTGATCAGTGAATTCTTGCTTAGATATTTCTTTCCAGTCATTCAGATCTAAAGAAATTAAATGTGGCAGAACTAGTTCCCAGTGGGGCTGAGAAATGTTTGTTTTGCTAATCTACAGAGCCAGAATAGTTTGGGTTATGATAGTCTTGATTTGTACATGATTCATTTTACTTAGGCAAATGTCTGTGTTGAAGCCACATCGCCATCATAACTAATTACCAGGACCAAGTGAGTTAGTGCTATCAAAGTAACTGATTCATGGAACAGTGGGAGCCATGAAGTCATGATTCTCATTGGCAGGGTTTGTAGGAAGGCCCTTGCTTGGGTACAGTATGAGTGTTGTCCAAACACCTTGGTAACTTGCAGTCTCACTTCAGGAACCCTGAGTTGTCCTTTGTGTTTGATTTTGGGTGAGACACTAAACTAAGTGTAGTTTACCTTCAACCTCCCTGCCATCAAGGGATTCCTGGGAAATGGGATAGTTCTCATTCCAACCATATGTTCTCAAAGTTTATATACCATAAGACAGAATGTAATAATACAAAATGGCAAATTGCTAGATGTTTGCTCTCTGCCTAGCACTGTAGGGAGATATTTACTCTCTGCTTAGTTCTGTGGGTAGCAGTTTACATGATTATGAATCTTATTATAAAATGTTTCTTTTTATGCCTTTTTTTTTTTCATTCCCGTGCTGGGGATTGACTTCAGGGCTTCCAATATGCTGTGGCACTGAACTACATCCCCAGCCCTATAAAATGTTTCTTTTTTAAAAAATTAAATTATTTATTTATCCTAATTTGTTATATATGATGGTAGAATGCAATTCATTTCATATTATACAAATAGAGCACAGTTTTTCAAATCTCTGGTTGTACGCCCTATAAAATGTTTCTAAAAAAGTTTTCTCACTGACCAAGCCCCATCTTAAAACAATCAAGACTCAACATCTTAATTCACATAAGCCAAATACATTTGCAGACTTTCTTTTCCCCAATAACTACGATAAAGCACAAGTTTTCTGTATGCAGATATTTCAGGCTTGTTTTAATTATTCTAGCTTTTAATAGATCACTAAATCTGCTTTTAATTCCTTCTACCTCAAGCTGCTAAAATTGCAAAGCAAATGGTAAATGGCATCTACAGCTACATCCTAGATCAGTAGGGACTCCAGAAATCAGAGAGCATATATTGCCTCATTGCATAATTTCCTTTCTGGAAAGAAACGAGGTAAGCATAATGACATTCAGCAGAACTTAATACAGACCTCATGGTCTTCTGAGTACTAGAGAATTGTCATTGTCTACTCTTGTGGGTTCTAGAGTCATGCAACCTACAACCTCAGTCATATCTTGTTGTCTAACTTGCAAGCTGGATGACTTGGGTCTGAGTTTCCTCACTCACAAAAGAGAAATAGTCATAATTCCTACCTCATAGAGTTGTTGTGAAGATTAAATGACTTATACTTTTCTAGGTAAAGTGCTGAGATATGCCAATTACAAAGTAAGCCCTCAACCCAAATTGGTTATTTAGATCTAAATCCTCACAATAACCTAAGAGGAATTCTATCATTCCAATTTTATAAAAGAGAAAACAAACTCAGAAAAATTAAGTAATTTTGTTGGGTCCTACAACAAGTAAATAATGGTACTGGTATTTGCACCCACACTGGCTGGTGTATCACTAAAATTCAAGTTCTTTTCTCCACACATTACATCTGCAAGAAAAAAATTACATATGCATATATAATTATATATAGTTACATGTGATATATATATATATGATTATAAAAAGAAACATATATGTAACATATATTTTATATGTGTATATATGTATGTATACACACACACACACACACACGGATATAATTTTTCTCATGAGAACCAAGCATAACCTTATAGCAAAGACAAGGCTTATATAAGTCATGTCTGACCTTCAATTCCGTTATGGTCAAAAAATGTAGAAATCAGATTTGATCAAAATTCTTCTTAGAATAGAAAATGATTAGGACAATGACTTGTGCTCTAAATTTGAAGAAGCTATTTTATAAGATGTGGGAAAATCTGTTCTATGTGTGGAATGTGGCCTTGGAGTTTCAAATTTTATCAAGAAACTACAACTTTTGCTATTGTTTCTATAAGAACAAACGTAAATATCTACCCGATTTCTAAATGATTTACTGCTTAGGCCATAGCCAACATTCTTTTGGTTTATGTCTGTCTGTTTTTGTGGTAAACATTAAAAAAACTAAGCTCTTTTCTCCCTTTTCTTCTGCTCTTTTCTTTCTTCTCTCTCTCTCTCTCTATCAGAGGTGCTTTATTTCTACCAGCAGTAGACACTGGTGAGGTCGAGAGGGCCTAGTTCACTCATGTGAACAGAGTGGCATGCTCTGCTCTTTCCCCATGCCGTAGACAACTGGAATAGTTCAGGCACTGCATCTAATCTCTTACATAAGTCTTATGCAAGAGATGTGAGCCAGTTCTTTCCTGAAACAATGCCAGAGCTAATTCAGATATTTAAGGGCCTTTGCTTCCTAATATTCCTGGTGAGCGTAGCATACACTTACTTTACTTAGTTCACTTGGGTTATTTTTAAATTACTTGGGTAAACACACAAGCACACACATTTATAAACATCCTTGCCAAAGCGGTGAAAGCTCACATTGTGTTTGTTCAAGTCTGCTTAGCCTGGGTGGGGAAGGGAAAGGGAGAGAAAGGTTTGGAATAATTAATGCTACTCCTTTAACTTTTCTCAGAAACATACACATTCACTGGAATCATTTTTTAAACAAGCTATTAGTCACCGGGCTTTTTGCAGGACACAATTCCAGTGTAGAAGGCTAGCAGCCCTATTAACTGGCTGAGGGATTTGATTTTTCTCTTTTTATCGAGGAACCCGAGGCAGCTAAACGATAAGATGCCCTGTTCAAGGACGAAGAGGCAATCAGAAACCGAGGTAGATTAGGTCTAAGGGATCCTGTCTGGACCATTAAGAGTAAAGAGTAGCAAAGAGGGAACATGAAAAGAAATCAAAAGAAACTATTCAAGGAAGCTCCTAACTCCTAACCACTTCATTCAGAGCTGGGTTTTCTGCAGTTTCTGGGTGTTTCTCTTAATGGTTTACCTCTCCTTAATGCAGAATCATAGTGGAGCTTACTCGCTCCTTTGCCATTCCTGTTAGAATATTAATGAACTCAACATTGATCAGAGCAGCATTGTTTTAGTAGCAGGGAACAAAGCCTTAAATAAACTCCTTCATGGAACTCAGTAGGATGATATGGTTCAGCACAGTGGTTCTTAACTCTGACTGTAAATAGAACCAACTAGAAGCTTTTATAAAATATTGTGCCAGAGTCCCACTGCCCCAGAGATATTTATTCATTTGGCTTGTGGTGGAGCCAGTATGTGGCTGTGGTTGAGATCTAACTACTGGTCCAGTGGTCATGGCCCTGGGGTGGCAGCCATGTTCTCTAAGTCTTTATTTCAACTGTTTTCCCAGCGTGTATTCATATGTGAGATGAATTTAAGTATTTCAGAGATGAACGTTTTTATCCAAATAGTGATATATTTCTTATGTGTACTTAAAATATACATATATAACTGGCACATCAAACTTGTGAATTCACAGATATTTTTGTTCAGTACTGAATGGGAGGCAAAATTTAATCTCTACATTCAGGGTTTTCGGCTGCGCCTGAGAATGAAATCGACATGACACGGATTAGCAGGAGAAAAGCATAAACATTTATTAAATGTAAATGTTTACCTGACATGCGAGCAACTTCGAAGGAAATGAACACCCAAAGAAGCAGTTGCTACTGGATAAAGAGTAGTAAATTATGAAAATGTGACAAGATAAAGAGGCTTGGGCCAGGGAAGGTGGCAAAGTAATTTGGAAAATAAGGATCAGTGCTGGGCACAATGGCACGTGCCTATAATCCCAGAGACTGGGGAGACTGAGGCAGGTGGATTACATGTTCAAAAATAGCTTCATCAATTTAGCAAGATGCTGTCCCAAAAAACAAAACAAACAAACAAAAAAAACCAGGGTAGTAAGGGATGGCACCAAGTGTATCTCAGTGGTGTAGCACCCCTGGGTATAATCCCCAGTACAAGAAGAAACAAAAAAAAAAAAAGGAGGAGGACTAATTTGTAAGATTGTTTGTACAGATTTTTCTCAGTTGCAACTCTCCATCTTTAGTGATAATCTCTTTCTAGTATAAAGAGGGCATCTTCTAGATAAAGACTTTTTTCCCTATTTTTAGGGAATAAAAGGTGGGGTGTGTGAGTCAGGGTACCCTTCTTGCTCCTTTTTAAGTCCTTTTAATTTAAATGATTGTTATGCCGTAGTGATATATTTTGGGCTGGCATATTCTGCCACCCTTTTGAATAGTGGTTTGAAAGTTTCCTTTAAAAATGAAGAAATTACGATGAAGTAAGTCAAATTAAGTAAAAACGTTAAATAAACAATAGTACAGGTACTATGAAGGTGTTACAAAAATCATGAAGTTAGTAGGAGAATGACTGTAAATTAGGAGACACAAATTTCAACAGTGAGGAAAAAATCAGCATACGGGTGTGAGTAGGTCATGGGCTATCTAAATTATTCTTGATGGTGACTCCCAAGCACATATCACCTTCAAGGCGAGAAAGAAGTGAAGCCAACTCAGTCCAGTTCCCTAAATGACCATTTAACTCACGGCCACTAACTGCCAGATCACTGAATGATAACTAACCAACTGACCAAAAGAAGACTGAGAGACAAATACCTTAAACCAAGGTCTTATGGTGTTTTGCTTTGAGAAGCAGAAGCAAATGGATAGAAAGGAACCAGACTAGGACATTGGTTTTCAAAAATGGAGAAAAGAGTAAGCAGCAAGAAGCAAAGCTCCTCTTCCACCCTTGCACGTTAGAGAAGTATTTTGGCATCTGAAATTTGAAACGCACTTGACATTCACAAGCAACTGAGCTGCACTTAGACATTCATGGTGAGATACCTGCTGTGACGGCTTGGGGAAATCAAAATTAAGAAATGAAACCCCCTTGGTAATGTAGCAGAGGATTGATTTTTTTTTTCGCTGAAGCTGCTTTTTGTGAGTTAGCTGCTTGCAAACTGGCGTTTCACAAAACTGACTTGCGTTAGCATAGTAGCTACCTCCTTTATGGGAAGCCAGAATGCTTTCTGTGTCACATCCTTCTAAGTCTTTATAGTGGTATCTTAGGGAGGGGTTGTGCCACATCTTTGCATCCCTCCAATATCTAATGCCTCTTATTTGCTGGTAAAGCACCAACAAAGCCCTGTGAAAGTATCATTGGAGCCCCGCATGGTGTCACACACCTGGCAGCTCAGGAGGCTAAGACAGGAGGATTGCAAGTTCAAAGCCAGCCTCAGCAATTTAGAGAGGCCCTACACAACTCAGTGAGACCCTGTCTCTAAATAAAATATAAAATAGGGCTGGGGATGGGGCCAAGTGGTCACATGCCCCTGAGTTCAAGCCGAGCTATCCCCTCCCCCGCAAAAAGATGCCTTTGGTAGATATCCTTTCCCTCACATTGCTGTTTTGGGTGTTGTAATCTCAAATTAAATTTGTATCAATCGATTAGCCAATCTAAATATCCACATATAAATAGGAATGATGAATACAAGATCTAGTCATCTATCTATGAATAGAACGTGAATTTTAACTAGGATTTTAAAAAATAAACAACCGAAAGAAGGCGAATTCTCTGTATGTGTAGAATTCAATTAATAATTCAAATGAGCAGCATTTGCTATACAGTGAGAATTCCGATTCTAATTCATAAACCTGCCTTCCTGACAAATATTATTTTATTAACTCCCTTTAGTGTTACTAGTAGAATTATTTTTTTCTAGTCTGGTCAGAATTCTCATCTTCTATCTAGCATCCAGGTCCTATTGATCTTTTTATGTATCTTTTGTGAGATTCTAGTCCCAGGCTGTTTTATACAGGGTCGTCATTCTCATGTATTAAATGTAGAAAATAGTCTCTTTTGTTACACATGTTCAAAGTGCTGGCTTCAGATATAGTCTTCACCTGCTATATTTAAAGAGGTTGCTTTCTTTCAAGGATCCCAGTTAAATGCTTGCTACACAATGGCAGTGTCTCCTTTCTTTATTATGTGACCTTGCATTTCTCTCTTTCCAGTCAAACTTCTGTATTCTGCCTCTTTAGGTGACAGAAATATTGAAAGCTTAGCTACTTTAGCCAGGAAAAGTAATTTCCTGATCAGATTTGAGCAGATATAGCCCCTTTTCTGCTCTAAGTCAATTAACACCATGGCACTTCCAGTTAAACACTGTTGACCGGAAACAGAACCACAAGATTTTATGGTTTAACCATTTCATACTCACTATTATCTGGGCCACACCAACAATATGTGGCATGTAATATGTGCTGAATAATTAAACAAAAACTCACTAAATTATGTACTATATAACTTCCTATATAAGAAATGTCTATATCCCAAAAAATGATCCTTCTAAGAGATATTTCATGTTTCAATATAGCCAATTAGTACAGCTGGAATAGAACTACCCCTGGACATAAGGGAACTGGTGGCCCCAAAGAAACATGGTAGAGCTGTCGTAATCTGTCCAGGCTGCTGTGATAAAATACCTCAGGCTGTGTGATTTTTAAACAATAGAAATTTATTGCTCACAGTTCTAGAGCTTTGGATGTCCAAGATCAAGGCGCCAGCAAATGTGGCATCTGGAAAGGACCCGTTCCTCATGGTTGGTGTCTTCTATGTTCCAGCACACTGTAGAAAGGGCCCAAAACTCCCCCTCAGGTCTCTTTCCTAAGGCACTAAACTGATTCAGGAGGACAGAGGCCTCACATTCTATTACTTCCCAAAGCTCCCCACCTCTTAATACCTTCACCTTGGGGTTTAGGTTTCAATCAATGAATTTTGGAAGGACACAAATGTTCAGACCATAGTTATCCCCTATCACATTTTCCTCTTGAAATTCTGTAATGAGAGGATTTTATACTTCATTACTTTGAAGTATAAAAACTCAGTTATTCCTGTAAAGCACTTAATATTATGCTTCCAAAGGGTAAAATCTGAACTGGACTTGTGAGCAGATGCCTTGCCAGGAGACAGGCTGCTGGCAGACGGCGAGAGAATGGAATGGGCCTGGGTGCCCACAAAGGGAGGAAGCAGGCTGGGCCGGAGAAGCCATGGCCTGCCTGGGCAAGGGAACCGAACACGGCAAACATCTAGCTCCCGGTGCCGGGAAGGGCTGCCTGGGCCTCCACAGGTGCTTTGTGACAGTGGCAGCAGAGCTTACTGACAGTCTCTGGGTCCCATCCAGCACTGTTCATCAGAACTTTCTGCTTTGATGGAAATGTTTCTTACCTGCTCTAAGGCAGCCATCAACCCATATGTGGCTACTGAGCATTTAAACTATGACTAGTGCAAGTGAGGGACTGAATCTTTATGTTAAAATTTGAAATACAAAAAGCCATATATGACTAGTGACTGTATTATACAACTCAGGTCAAGGCCATGTTCCCTAAGAAAGTTCTGCCTACATTGTGCCAAGACTGAATAAAACTCTGTTTTCTTTTGGTCCCTCCTCCTTCTCCTCCTCCTTTTTTTTTTTTTTAATTGAAAGAACATTTCCAAATCGGCTATACCAAATTAGTATTACTACTATTACTGGGTCCCTATATTGAGTACCTACTAACAACAAAGGGCATTTATTATTACTTTTAATTCTACAACAGACCTTAATGATAAATATTAATATCTGCCTCCCTCTCTTTTTAACAGATGAAGCAGCCAAGGCTCAGAGAGTCCATGCAAATAATAAAGGACAGAACTGGAATTTAAACCTAGATTCATCATCTGTCTTTGAAGTTCATATTCTGTTTACTACATCACACTAAAGATACCAAACATATAAAATATTCTTAAAATATTTTACATTTTAAAATATCTGATTTTCTAAATCAAACCATACCTTTATTACATTTTATTAGAAGAAAGAATAAAATTTTCTATTGCTCCCTCACCCTCAGTACCTATTTCTCTCTCTGTGTTTTTGATACCAAGAGAGAGACTGACATGTACTACAGAAGTGTTCTCTTAGGAAACACAAATGGAATCTTAAAAGGCATGGGCAAATTTATGAATAAAAGGAGCATAAATTGCTACCATCACTTTGGAACATAGTTGTTTTAAAAACTTGTTAGGAAGGATAGTTGTGCCTTCTTGATTTACATTATTTGAAGTAACTATTCATAGCTGAGCCCTGAGATAGATTAATCCTGTTATGACTGAGTTTGAATTCTATGTTCTTGTGACTAAAGAAATAAAATTATACATACAGCTCAGTTGTAACTAATAATTTATTAGTTCTAAGAAGTTCTCAAGATTAATCTAGCTGTCATTGTGTAAAATACTAACTGCTGGCAAAACCTAAGACTTAGGGATATCAAACACAAACAAATGTTTATATATTCTATTAAGTTCATGAGAAGCACAGTAATTTTAGAGGAGGCAGACAAATATAATACAACTGGCCACACAGTTGTAAAGAAAACCCCAATTAATGAATTTTAAGTGTTCTTTTCAGTTGTCAAATTTAGTCTTCTTGAACCAGAGGTTAGAAGGCAGTAAAATGAGCCAATTAAAAAAAAAAAGACTGAGAATTTGAATAGTCAAGCAATACCAGGAGAAGGCCAGTAAACAGGTCAAGGGTTAGCTATTTTTAGGAACAAATGGTACCAGAGATGTATGCTGAAAGAAAGCTCTTAAAAACTAAGAGTTAGTCCTCAAGAGAAAAACAGGAGATATACAAAGTAAAAGTCTATGGTGTCCAGCAAACTAAGGGTGGGTCACGAATTTGTGAAAAGCCCAAGTGGGTGGGAAGTTGGCATTAATAGGATAGAGGTCACTGCATATAAGGAGAAAATAAGATCGACAACAAAAGAATCTACCTGTAGGGGAACTACAGTACAAGATAAGAAATAGTCTCTAGGAGGACAGTATAGGAGCATGACTACTAAGGATAAAGTGTCAAAGAAGAAGCCATTTAAGGGGCTGAATGCAGCTGACAGTGAGCTAAAAACAAGACTGGTTCATTGCTGAGCAGGTGTTCCCATAGAGTCAGAGACAATCGGGTGTCAGATAACACAGGCCAGGAGATGGGTGGACCTAGAAGATGGTGAGACCACATAGAGTCCAAACTTACTGAGAAAGAAGAGTGGCCCCATGAGAATCAATACTGGTGTATAAAACATAGGGTTACCAGGGTCCTTCCCTGCCCATGAAGTTGGGCAGTGGCAGCTTAGAATGCAATTAGGTAGATGGTAACCTAATTCTCTCAACCTTCTGTTCCACTACCTAGAGGCATAATCAGCGTCAGGCGGAGTCTCACCCTGCTCAGTGTAGACACACTCTCTGAACCATAGCTGGACTCTACAGCAGCAGGAGAAGATTCTCATCCCCATCTCAATGTCCTCTTTCTTCTCTGTAAGAACCAAGTGCTAGCATCTTAGGTACCATCAATTTACACACAGGAAAACTGCAGAAGATTTGCTCCCAGGATGGGAAGGACGGAAAATATAAAAGGCCACTCTCCTCCTTGTGACACATAGTTAAATGTCTCCAGTGATCTCTGCCATGTAAATCAATAAAGGCATGCGCTGGAAAACTCCCATGACGCCATACTCTTCCACTGGAATCCACTTAGACCCTTTCCCTATGTATTTATTGTGTTCCCCACCCATATATGTAAAGGTCATGGTGACTGCATGTAAGAAATTAGCTTTTTTTTTTTTTAATTGGCTAGGAGGCTTGGCTTCTGAGAAGTCCGGGATAGGAAAGAGATGGTTAGATGGGGAAGTATCTGGAACTCCACTGTCAAAACCTCAGCAGTGGAATCTGCTTTTGTCTTCTTGTATGTTTCAGATTATCTCTCCTAGCCCTTGTAACTCTCAAGTTTTAGTTTCTTTTTGAAACTATTAATTGGGCTGGAGTCGACAGAAAACTGGAGCTATTTAGAAAGCAGCCAATCTCATAATTACCATAGGGAAAACATTCGAACCAACAAAACACATAGAAGGTATGACTATGGAAGTTTATAGATATTCTCTGGTAATAAAGAATGAAGTTTATATTCAGTTTAGTGATGTAATATGCCAGGAAGGAGGCAGGGATGCTATTGAACAGTGAGAAAGAACATTGCAAAGGCATTACCAGAATCATGCTGTTTTTAAGGATTATGTTCTTTAGATGGAGACAAATCTAACAATTGGAATAGTGTTTTCTCAGATCTAATTTACAAAATGTGTGCTTCTAGAAATCTCCCTCGCTTCCTTGTTTACAATGATTTCAAACATTTGCTTTTTGTTGTCTATGAAGAGATTTTAAAAGAGAAGTTCTCTTTTAGATCATGGGCTATTGGAAGGAACTGCATTTGCTTAAATAAGCATATATTGGACTTTGAACATCTCTGCATGATTTTTAAAAGTTATCAGAGGTAAGAAGGGTAACCAAAACTTCCAGAGTTGGGAAAAACTACAAAAGAAGCTCATTTTTATAAATGCTATTCTCTTATATAACCCCCTGGAAGACACCCAGTTCTCACTTCTAAGAGCTCTTATGAGTCAATTTGTCATTTGATATTTTGTAGAGTTTGCAGTAAATTGGAAGAAGTGAATTCTCCAACTAAACTTCAATGACGAGCTGTTTTTGTACTTTAGTTCTTTGGGAAGCTAAGTAGAGAGAAGTTCATTTATCTGTTTCCTCTTCAAGTGCAACCCCCTCCCAATATCTAGAATAGTTTCTTGCATGTACTAAGTGCCCAGGAGTTATTTGTAGAATTAAACTGCATTTTGAAAATTTTTCTTCCTTTTGGAAATGGATCTAAAAAAATTATGAAGGAGGAAGTTTGGTTACTCTTTCCCCTCAACTGCGCAGACATCAACCACTCAAACATCTGCCTTTCCTGAGCTGGCAAGAGCACCTTCCTCTTTCCTCTCCTAGTTTGCCTTCCTTCCCTTGACTCTTCCTTACTCCTGTGTCTCTCCTTCATGGTTCTGGTCCTTTCGTCTCTCCTCTTCCCTAGGGTTTGTAACCAAGAAATCTACACACACACAAAGAACAATAGCCAAAGGGAAAATAAGACACAGTTTTATTTATAGTTGGGCAAGGATTCAATAATAATCCCAACACAAGGCTCTTAGCAAGGCAAACATGGAGAAATAAGGTCTAAGTAAGGGAGCCAACCAAAGTCCCTGAGATGGTCAGGGAGTCCACTTATGGTCAAAACACACACAAAAAATACATAAGAATATATCACAGCAAGATAGCAGACTTTGCCACGTCCATTTCTTCTTGGGAATAAAGGCAGACTTTATCTCTTTCTTCTTCAAACCCAACCCACACCCTTAAGTCTACCACACGGGACAGTAGAGTCACTCATATGGACTTGTCCTTCAACACACTGGTAAAACCCAGCCCACTGACAGTCCCCTGTTCTTACCAACCAGGAAACCACTTGCTTTGATTTGGAGAGTGGTTGGAGGGCTGGAGTTGGCAGAAAGATGGAAGTATTGGATTCCCATAGACAGAGATATGAAGCAGAAAGAGGAAACTAAAAATTCCAGGAAAAGGAAGCACAGGTATACAATTGGAAAGTGAGTTTAGGATTCTATTTTGATCTCCATTTTACAGAAGAAACCATACTGTGTCATTTTTGTGGTGGGCCCTCCCAGAGTCCTAAGAGAACATCAGTTTTCTGGACTTTCTACCTGACCGCCCCCCTTCCTTCACCTTTCCATGTTATCTCCTTCTACTCTCTCCACACTGCTGCCATTTCAAATTAGACATGTTTCGGGTCCTTAAACAGTCTCTAAATTATTCTGTCTCCAGATCTTAGATGATTTTATTCCTTCTAATCACTTGGTCATAAACTGACGTATCCTGTAAAACCAGCTCAGAAATCCCTTCCATAAGATAATCTGTGATTGCTCCAACTGTGCCCTCATATCCTGTGAAGAATGTGCCTTATGGGACAAAAGGTAAAGATCTAACAATCTGAGTCTGAAACCTGGCTCCTCAGCTTGAAGTCTGATCTAGAGTACATTACTCACCTTTTCCTGTTAGTTGGTTTTTTATTTTATTTTATTTTTTGTGGTACTAGGGATCAAATCTAGGGCCTCACATATGCTAGATAAGTGCTCAACTCCCACACAATATCCCCTGCCCTTTGGTTTCTTTATATATTCTAAAGAGAGTTGTCCTATTGTGTTTATGTCATATAAATTATAGAGTATAATTAGAGGAATACATAGATCATAAAAAAGAGGACTGCTATCACAGCTTATAGCTATATTTTAGTAGTGAATAATCCAGTGAGAGGAGAATGGTATTTATTTATTTGTGGGCCTGAGTTATCTCCTCTCACTGGATTATTCACTTGCTAAGACAGCAAAAAACAGCTGCCCATTTTCCTTCCCTCCATCCCCACCAGCCATCCTGCACAGCACTCCCTGTCAACACATACCTGATCAATGGAATGAACTGGAATGCACCAACATAAACTTGATTAAAAATACACATAAATTTTAAAAATACACCTCAAGTGTATTTTTAAAAACAGTGCTTTGCTTTAATAATGAACCATGAATCATTTTAGCCTAACTTTAGCCTAACTTTTGCTTGGCCTTTACCAGAATTTTGGACCTTGCCAAACCTTTTGTTTTCCACCTGATTAAGAATGATTTTCTTTGGATTTAATCTAGGTTTCCTACTGTAGCACCCTGCTCTTCAAAATAGTTTAATAGACTCAACAAACGAATAGTTTGTTGAAATGTTGTTGACAGTGGAGGATAACAGTGGTTCTTTATCGGCCCTATCCTGGACCCTCCTGCTTTATTAAGGACGAGTAACCATATAGGTCCGGAATAATGTCTAATACACCCTTGCCATGTGAACAGACCCTTTCTGTGAGTGTTAGTTTCAACCACGAGTCTCTTAAACTCATTTTGAAACAAGGGTTAAGGGTGCAGCTCAGAGGTATAGTGCCTGCCTAGCATGCATGTGGGCCTGCACTTAATCCCCATCACAAAAAATGTCTGTGTGTGTGTGTGTGTGTGCACAACTACAGAACTCCCTTGAACACAAGAAGTTTGCATCCCAGGGTCTCTACAGCATCTCCAGGCAGAGACTCTCAGAATGTGGCAGGGACAAACAGGGCCCCTTTGTTCCAGGAGTGTACTTCTTAAAGAGCGATTCCAAATCCAGCAGGCTGAAGGGGCACACTCACTGCTGGCCCTGACCAGCCTGCCAAATGCCAAAGATGGTTCCCGGGAATCTTCCGCTGCTGGCTGAAGTGTTGACAGGCTGTGGAGCAGAAAGATCAGGCTGTTAATAGGAATACATGGCTCAGATGGTCAGAAATCAACCTACTCATATTTCTCGGACTCTCCTCCACTTCTTGTCTCTTTCCCCACCAATCCAAGTGCAGATTTTCTTTTTTAAAACTATTTTTTTTCCAATAAAGTGTTTATTTTCCTGCTTTTTCCTTTCCAAGGGGGGGAAAATTGAAAGCTTTAAGGTGCTTTAAGGCAAATGCAGTCAGTTCTCCTCCCTGGAGAGTTTTCCTGGATTCCAAGGGGTGGGGAAGGGCTGGCAGCTGGCAGTGGCTCCCCTCCCCTTTCTGCTTGGTTCTCTCTTGGCATCTCCCTCACCTCACGCTCAGTCATGTCTTCTAGGCCCTCACAGGCTAATGAAAAGTATCATTTGCTTATAAAGAATGTGGAACCCCTGCAGTTCATGAATCCTTTCTATGTTACTTTCTTCTAAAAAAAAGAACTTGCAGTTTTCTAAAAGCACATCCAGTGTAAGTCCACTCTGATGGTTTAAGGGGCATCAACGTCTCAGTGCAGGACATAGCAATGCCAGATAGCCAGGCGCGTGGGATTTTTTACTTTTGAAAAAATTGAAGAGAGAAATAGAGACAACAGAAAGACAGAGGAGAGGGGAAGAGAGATTGACAGAAAATGTTAGCTTCCCTAATATTGATTTTCCTTTTCTTCTACAACAGTGAAACCCGTGACCTTTAGCTGAGGCACCTGACCACCTGGAATGTCAACTATCTTTCTCAAGTTCCCCAGGGGCTAAGGAAGCCCATGTGACTAAATTCTGGCCAATGGGATTTAAAGAGCTCTAGACCTCTCTAGCAGAGCACGTCCCTATAGCCTGCGGTATTTCCATCCTTCCAGCCCTTGCTCAGTCCTGCTGTCTGGACCAGGGACTTGGTATCAAAGCCAACATCCTAGGAATGACAGAGAAACAAGTTAGAAGGGACTTCATGCAAACAAAGCCACTGTATCCGCCCTGGAGTTTTTGGATTATTTATTACATGAGAGAGAAATACAGTTCTATTCTGTTTATGCCACTGTGAATTTGGGTTTCTATTTTATCTCAATGTAGCCACAGAGTTTAAGCAAAGATAGATTTTCCATGAAGCCAATGAGTGTATGCATCAGAGACCTTCACTTGCCTGGGACTGTTCAAGGCCTGAGGAAATTTAGCAATGTGTTTACATGACCGCCTTATATTTTATTCCTTCAAGGGGGTTCCCACATTGCAAAGGCCTCACACCTCATCCTTAGCAGGTCAGCGAGTCTTTTCATGTATGCCTCTTCTGCGGAGCCGCACCCCTGATTACTCAGCCTTACGCATTGCACAATAAATATGCCATACTTTCACATCAAGTCAACTTGAGGGTACTTGGTGGATACAAGGATAGCATATCCCATTGTTTCTTACAGTATATTCTTAGATATGAATGATTGTTATAAGAAAAAGATTTCACAATCAAGTTATATGGAGAATACAATATGAGATAATACATTTTCTGACTACATTTCAAGCTACATTTCTTGGAGAAAGTATAGGTGAATGAGCATGGTGGATATCCCAGAAAAAGAGAATGTTGTTGCTTTCTAAAACTTATGGGACCATCATATCCCCCCTTTTGTTTTTTGGGTCCTGGGATTGAACTCAGGGGCACTCCACCACTGAGCCACATCACCAACCCTATTTTGTATTTTTTTATTTAGAGACAAGGTTTCTCTCAGTTGCTTAGTGCCTCGCTTTTGCTGAGGCTGGGTTTTGAACACCTGATCTTCCTGCCTCAGCCTCCCGAGCCACTGGGATTACAGGTGTGCCCCACTGGGTCTGGCTCAAATCCCCCTTTTAAGGAATAGTTTATGGGCTAGGTTTCTGTGGAGCACAACTTAGAATCACTCCCCTGGTCCACGCAGGAATTATTTACAGAGCATCCCTTTGGGGAAAGTATGTGTTTTATTTTTGTTGCATTAGTGAAAGAAGGTTATTTTTCTTCCAGATCTTATTCTTTTTAGTTTGGACTGTCCTGCTTGTTAAGCATTCATTCCAGTAACAGTGGCATTTCTAGGGTGACACTGGCCCATCTCTCAGGTCTCTGGGAAAACCTAGGAGAACTATGTAAAAATGTTAAGTCACTTGTGAAGGAGAGGGTGTCACCCTGAAGTTTTATCTCCTTTGAAGAGGTTCTCTTTTTGGTGGGATCCAGAGAGCTACAACTACAATTGAGATGTGGTTTTGAATAGGGGATCTTTTCCTGAGCTTACGCCAGTGCTCACAGAAATAGCCAGGCTCAGTTATGTGAGCCAGATTAACGTAACAGGAAAATAACTGTCTCCAGGCCTCTTGCCTTCAACTGAAATTTAAGCATTTGCTCTGGTATTTGTCTTTTAGGCCTTCTGTAACAAAGTGCCACAGACTGGGTGGCTTAAAACAACAGAATTTATTCTTTCACAGTTCTGGAGGCCAGAAATACAAAGTAAAGCAGGGCCCTGCTCCTTCTGGGACCCAAAGTGGTCCTTCCCAGCCCCTTCCCTCCTGATGCTGGCCATGGATTCGGGGCATCTGGGAGGGACAGCTCCACTGCTCCAGCCTCCCATCTTCAGTCTTCAACATGACGTGTTCCTCTTCTTACAGGGAGGACTCAACATAGCTTTTGGAGGAAACATGATTCAAACTATAACAACCTTAAGGAATCTTTAATTATCTGTTGGACAATATGATATCATGGTGGACAGAACTCTTGAGTTGGGAATCAAAAAGGTCTTGGATGGGTGCCGCTAATCTCTAGCTTCCATTTCCTATACACAAATGAGAATAACAATACATGCATTGATTTTCCTGTAAGAATTGCAAAAAAGATTTAGAAAAATGCTTTGAAGCCTTTCAATGAGGATAGAAGTATTATTGTCTTCAGAAAAAGAAAGAAAAAAAATCATGGCTAATGTGCGTAATTGAAGTTTGGCATATCATCTCATACCTCACTTTAGAAAATCATTTTGACCTCTACTCCAGTCTTCTATTATACAAGGATAAGATTTTTGTTGTTGTTGTTGGCTGCTGTTCTTGCACCCTCTACTAAGTGATGTCAGAGGAGGAGGAAAATCCTTCTGGCAGCCAACTCACAAATTGAAGATGAAGCATTGAGTATTGGGGAAATGTCCATATTGCTTTCGTAATAATTCTCTGTTTTTCAACTCAGGATAAAGGGCTTAAAAATGAAAGAAGACTTAAAAAACTAAATTTCAGTTAATGTGTCCAAAAGCATTTAGCATCAATTGTATATAAACTACTACTATACTCTTTAAAGTCTTTGATGAAGCAGAAAGGAATAAGTGAAGTCCCTGTTCACGAGCTAGTGTCTTGATCTCTGAAACACTGGTGACCGGGACCATGGTGGTCATGAGAATTTGCAAGCTACTTTCAATTTTTGCAGAAGTCCCCCAAGTCATATTTCCATTTAGTCAGTGCAGGATAACTAAAATGTGTATCCTTTTCCTTCAGATAAAATTTGTTGTCTCGGTTTGGGAATGCTGGTCATCAGCTTGGCTTATGCTGAATAGATGTCCTCTTTGGCAATCCTGTATCATTTTTAATGAATAACAGTCTTATAAAACACAGGGGCAGAGGGATATTAAGATTTTTGAAGGATTCTTGATAGTTAAAATGTTGAGAGAAGGATAAAGGGAGAATACTAATCATGTGACTCCCTCTTAATGAACACTAAAAAAACAAGGCAGTCTTCCAACTACTTCTTTCTATTTCTACTTAAACCCATTACTTGACTTAAATGCCTTTTAACTATGACCTTCTAGAATTTCCTGCACAAAATGTTTAAAATGTAGTTGGCTGATTGATTTCTTTAGCATTACAGAATGTCCTCTATCATTTTAATGACTATATGGAATATGACTTTGTTCTTAACACCATAAGTAAGCAAAGCCAAAACACTTAGGGGAAAAAAAAGAAAGAAAGAAAGAAAAAGAAAAAGAAATCCAAACTCTGAAAAGTCAATTGTGGTTGCACATCTGTAATCTCAGCCTCTTAAAAGGTTAAGGCAAGAAGATTGTGAGTTCAAGGTCAGCCTGGGAAATAGCAAGATTCTATCTCAAAAAATAAATCAATAAATCCAAACATAGGGAATAAGTTTATGCATTGAAGAAAAACCTCAGTGTTGGCAGAATATTTTTTATGATATAATACATTAGAATAAGGTAAAACCTGAGAGGATAGAATCACTGTCCCTGAAAGATCTCAAACTCTAAATGGGAATATGCTCCACTGGGAGATGATAATGTGTTATTGTTGAACTAGCCTGCCCTCCTCTGTGATGTGAGAATCCCCAGCCTTCCCCACACTCTGGCATGCCTGAGAACATCAGTAGAAACTGCATCACCTGACCCTTCTTTCGTGTTTTTTACCAACTTCCCTAAACTTTTAATTTGATCTGACCTATCATACTTTTATTCTTAGAGTAGAATAGGTCATTGTAACAAAGCATTTTCCACCCTCTGGGAAATGTGTTCCCCAATATGGGCCAGGATGTGTTTTCCCTTCAGCCATACATTCTACCACATCAGCTGCTCACCTTTACTTTTCCCAACAACTTCCTTAAAATCAGCTCATTTCCTTTAAAGGAGAGGATATCACAGAGCAATTTTTGCTGGGGAGCATGTGAAGCAAGAAAAATAACTCCCAACAAGATTTTTAAAAACATAAGCTTTCTTAGGAAGTATAACATGCACATGTACCAATATTAAGGGTACAGCTCAATAACATTTAATGATTTAATGCTGTAACTGCTCATGGAATCACAACTAGAATAAGAAATAGCTTTTGCCAGCAGCATAGAAACTTCTTGAAGGCCACCTCCCAGTCACTCTCCACCCTACTCCACTCCATAACATAACCAGGATCTTGACTTCTTCCTTTTCTTCTTTTTCTCCCTCTCCTCCTTCTTTTTTCATGGTACTGGGCTTTAACTGAGGTCCTAGCACAGGTTAGGCAGGCACTTTACCACCGAGCTCCATCCCCGGCCCTTTTGATCTTGAGACAGGGTCTTGCTAAATTACCCAACCTGGCCTCAAACTTGTGATACTCCTGCCTCTGTCTCCCAGAGTTGCTGGGACTACAGGCATGTGCCAGCTCCTGCCAGGATCCCGACTTCTATTATCATTGATTAATGTGGCCTCTTTTTCAAACATAGGTGAATGGGATCAGACAATACCTACTCTTTTGTACCTGGCTCAGTATTCTTTTTGTTGAGTCTGCTGGAGCAGTAATTTCACTTTTATTACTGACTCATACTCTGTGCCAGGAAAATGCAACCATTTATCTTTCCATTTTACCACAGATGGGCCTCTGGATTGCTTCTAATATTTGACTATAACAAAAAAAATACTGTAATAAGAATTGTTGTGCATGTGTTTTGAAAACGTGTGTACATATTTCTGTGGATGTATATCTAGAAGTGTCATTTCTGGGTTACAAACAGTGGTATCTCATGTGGGCTTCTATTAGCTCTTAAGAGCCCACTGTTAAATATTTAGGAAATTTGTAACTCATAGTCATTATTAAAAAGCAAGAATTGCAAGTTCAAAGGATTGCAAAAGTGGAGGATTGCAAGTTCAAAGCCAGTCTCAGCAACTTGGCGAGGATCTGAGCAACTTGGCAAGACCCTGTCTCTAAATAAAATATAAAAAGGCACTGGAGCTGTGGCTCAATAATTAAACATCCCTGGTACCAAAAAAGATCTGGCTCAGTTGTAGGGTGTTTGCCTAGCACATATGAGGCCCTGGGTGCTATCTTCAGTACCAAAAAAAAAAAAAAAAAAAAAAAAAAGAAAAAAGAAAGAAAGAAAGGAAAAAGAAAAAGTTAAGTTGTACAAACTTACAATTAAACTAAATAATTTTTAAGTAATAAATTCTCAAAACTCTTTGATTCCTAATTATTTTACCTGTGCTCAAAATTATTTGCATTTACTATATCTTATGGTACAAATACGATATAATAGTGCACTTCTATGTATCACTTTTTAACTCTGCATTCAGAGAAGGGTACAGATTCAGGTAGTTATTAAGGAGCTGCTGGGCACAGCAAGGTTTTATTGGGTCCCTGTGTGGCAGAGTCCATTATATGGCTAGGGGAGCTTGTTTGACCTCTTGTCCAAGGGTGCAAGTGGCCACTCCTGAGCAATATGAAGAGGACTGTGGGGAGAGGATCTACCTATCTAGGACCTCTGTGTTTTTTCCCCTCTGTGTTGAGGATCTTCACGCACATGAGATAAAAGTGCCACCAGCCTATTTAACAGGGAAAGGTGAACCATCCACTTAGGTAACCATACAACCTTCCCTCAGCCAATGGTGAGCTGCTGGCATGAAGCCCTGTCTCCCTCAGCCTGTTCTCTGCTCTCTGGGACAAATGGGCTGTCTGAGCCACAGAGCCCTCCTATCTCTGGGCAGCCCTAAAGCACTTGTCCAGCCTGTCACTAACTGCCATTTTCCTCTTCCCTTCCTTCCCCTCCATTTCATCCTGCTTAGTGGCTGAGTTTAACTTTTGCAGGCTGACCCCCATTGACCCACGCAGCACCTGCAGCCATCCTCTCCCACTGTCAAGGTGATGTGAGGCAGATGAACAATGTGGGCTTCTGGAGACCAGAAGACCAACCCTCTGCCTCCCCTTCCCTTCCCCTTCCGTTCTCCTCTCACCTGGGGCTCATGTATCCCAGAACAGGCTCCTGGTGTACAATCAGCCCCAGGAAGTCCTCTTGTGGATGATGAGGTGTTAGGGACATGGCAAGAAAAGATGCAAGGTCCAGAGGGCAGTGGGGAGAGCTGAGAGCTGAGATGACACACCTGTGCCTCAAGAGCTCCACAGGATCACAGATCACCTTGTCAGCACAGACTCAGTGGAAAATTTGTGAAGAAGTTTAATGTTGGGAGCTCAGACGGGGCTAAGGACACTCATATCAAAAAAAAAAAACCACATAAGCAATTTCTAAGAATCAACAAATGATTTGGAAATTATTAGAATGATTCATTTATACTCTAATAACTTGGCAAAGTAGTCTCATAAAATACATGGATTTTTTTTTTTTAGTTTTTATAGAGGATATAAGGAGGCATGTTTTAAGATTTTAAATCTACTTTTTTATATTACTTTACTGGTTATTAAATATCTTTAATACCATCCTTGGCCAAAAGTCCAAGTTACCGGTGAAAACATTTTGCTTTTGGCATACAGGAGGATTTTAAACTTTCCAAAACTGTTTGAAGCCCATCAAAAAAAAAAAAAAACACTTTTTTTTTCTTGTACTGGGGATTGAACCCAGGGGTTCTTAACCACTGAGCCCAGCCCTTTCTTAATATTTTATTTAGAGAGAGGGTCTCACTGAGTTGCTAAGTGCCTCACTTAGCAACTGTCTTTGAATTCGCCATCCTCCTGACTCAGCCTCCCAAGCCTCTGAGGTTTTCAGGCGTAAGCCATCGCGCCTGGCATGAAATACTCTTGATATCCAGCTTTTAAAGCATAAGTTTCTTAATTGGGGTATAGTCATTAAAAATAAGTAATTTCTGATTTTCTTTTTTTTTTTTTCTTCCCCTGTTACCTTTAGCTCTACTGAAAGGGTGTTGCTGGGACCCTAAGATTTGTTAAGGCAGACATATAATACAATGAGTTCCTTTTGGAGAGGTTTATGCTGGACCCCAGGATTATTATCTGTAGGTGGTATCAGAGAGCATATTCAGATCCCAGGTCATTCTGGGATTACCCAAAGCTCCACCCACAAGCCTGGGTACAAGATTTTTGTGTTCCCATTGCTCCCTTCTTTATTTCCCAAAAGACTGGAGCTCTCTAAGTCCTCTGACCCTCTACCTCTGGAAAGTCTTTGTAAGTCATCCTTTTGAAATTTGAGCAGCAAATCTCACAGCCATCAGCTTGATGTTTTAAAGTATCTGACTCCATTTCTCTCTCTCTCTGCATTTGACATTGGTGTTGATAGAAGAGCCCTTAATTCACCAGCTTAGAGGAGCAGGCTTGCATCCTCAGACACATTTCTCTGACTCTTTCCAAGGCATGAACACTCAATGATGGATGAACATTTCATTATTGCTACTTAATTTATGTTCTACCCAAACTCTAATTCATCAAACACTTCATTTATGTTTTGCTTCCTTCAGAGAATTAGCATATAGATGCAATGAAAACTAAACTTATTGAATAGGAGATAAAATAAGTTTATATTTATTATTCCTCTGGCTATTTTTCAGGATTAAATTTTAAGCAAAAAATCTACTTATTTCTTTTGACAATTTGGTATGAAATTTCCATCTCCTTATCAGGTGATTTCCCTATAATTGATGTTTTCCTGTTTAGCTATATTTCCAAATACCCTATCTATAATTGCTATTTCCTCTGAGTCCCTCTTACTGAGCTAAATGATTTCAAAATGTGGTTTAGGGTATTTTGAAATATTCGTTTCTCTGCTTCCTCTAACTTGCCATTTCAGTTTATCCTACAGTGGTTTCTTAGGGAGTGCCAGCTGACACATAATCTTTGTACATATCCAGTCGGATGAGTTCAATTTCATTAATTTCAGCTAAATTGACTATAACATATTGAATTGCTTTAAAGCTGATAGATCTGTGTTTCAGCGTCTTATTTTTGTTGATACATTTCTAACTTGTTGTGTGACCTCTGGGAAAGTCATATAACCAATCCAAGGCTCAATGGCAAAGACAAACAACGATTCAGTACAGTTATTGATATTAAATCACACACTGTATATGATTCCTGGCTCATAGTAGGTAATCAGTACCCTTTGATGTTGACTTCCTTTTCCTGAATACTGATAAGGATGATATGTACATGACGACAGTAAAACTGTTCAAAGAGCTTTGGCAGATTTGGCTCTCACAGCCATTAATGGTATTAAATACAAGAAAAGAAAACTGGAGTCTCTCCAAGTAACTGACAATACAATGAAATGTAATGCAAAATAATTGCCAAATGAAATCACAAATCATGCAAAAAACTACCCTTACAAAAGTGACATTGGAGGAATTGTTCAAAGAATACACATATCTGTTGTTACCATTGGTCAACATTAGTTATGCTAGAATAAAATATGCTATATGTATTTTTGATGGAATAATCATGTGAATCAGATCACAAAAATGTGTATCAATGGTATTATGAAAATTTTGTCATGACATTGCACCAGGGCTTACGCTAACTTCCAGTAGACCCAGTCTACCATGAGTTTTAGCTCCATATCCATCTTCCCAGGACCTGGTAGTGTCTGTATTAATCATAAAAAGTTTTGAACCATGAGAACAAATAATTAGAGCTAAAATCAACTATTAATCTTTCTGTTTCAGATAAATGGATATCAATACTGTTTATGTGGTCTTTCCCACTCTTTCTTGCTTATATTTTTATTGATATAAAGCTTACATAATTTAAGAATTTTAAAGTATATGATTCAATGGTTTTAGTATATTCTCAATGTTGCACAGCCATCATCACCATTTAATTTCAGAATATTTTTATAAACTCCAAAAAAACCTCTCTAACAGTAAAATACTTCTGGAGGGATAATTCATAGATTCAACAGTTAAAATCTATGTATTTTCATATTTTTTCATTCCAAAGGAAAAAAAAATAAACTTGAATGTACCCAGGAAAAGAGCTAATTTGAAATAAGAAGTGAGGATATTGAAACAGATATCAGCAGTTCATTATTTGGGGTAGTTGTAGTAGCCTGACTCCAAGGTGGCTTCCAAGGATCTGTCTTTTCTTTGTCAAACACTGTGTAATCTCCGCTCAGATTGTGTCCGGATTGGTCTGTGTGACCAGTAGAATACCACAGAAGTAATGCTATGTCACTTCTGATGCTGGCTTATAAAAAGACACTGTCATTTGGTCATGTTATGGCCCTTGAATCACTCTGTGGGGGGAAGCCAGCTACCAAATCATGAAGACTCACAAGCAGCCCATAGAAAGTGGCTCACAGAGTACGGAATTGAGCCCTTCCGTTCTCCAATGAGGATCTAAGGCTTCTTCCATAACTCCTGTGGGGGGTACCATCTTGGAATAGATTCCTTAGCCCCTGTCAAGCTTCAGATCACTGCAGCCTTGGCGAATGTCTTGATGACAGCCTCATGAAAGACACTGAACTAGAACTATACAGCTAAACTGGTGTTGGACCTTAGAAAATAAGTGTGATGATCCAAATGCAGCTGTGCACCCTGGTGATCCCAGCAACTTGGGAGGCTGAAGCCAAGGATTAAAAGTTTGAGGGCAGCCTGGGCAACTGAGGCCCAGTCTCAAAATTTAAAAATTAAAACGGCTGGAGGTATAGCTCAGTGGAGTGCACACCTGGCTTCAATTCCCAGTAGAAGAGGAGCAGAAAGAGGAGAGGAAGAAGGAGGAGGAAGAAGAGAAACAACTGGTTTCTCTTTTCTTGCGGGGGTGGGGGAGGTACAGAGGATTAAATTCAGGCATACTCAACCACTGAGCCACATCCCCAGCCCTATTTTTTATTTTATTTAGAGACAGGGCCTCACTGAGTTGCTTAGTGCCTTGCCATTGCTGAGGCTGGTTTTGAACTCAAGAGCCTCCTGCCAAAGCCTCCCAAGCCTCTGGGATTACAGGCATGTGCCACCAAGCCCAGCTGTTTCTCTGTCTTTTGAGGTAATTCGCTACAGAATAATAGATAATTGATACAGGGGTATAAGGATAATAATTTAACAAGGCTACCAGCATAAGAGGGGGAGGTACCTGTGCCATTCATGGCAGAGCACTGAGGTTTTTTCATTATATTATTAATGTCCAAGGCACTAACCTTGGACACGTAGGCTGCAGTTTCTTATATATTGTCCTATCCAGGACATCATGATGCTCTGCTGCCTCTTCTTTTTTCTAATCAAGACAGTCCTTGTGCAAATTAAACCTACACCATATAGAAATAAACAGAGAAGCCAAAATAAGGTAATTTTCTCTGGGTATCACTTGTGACCAGAGATGGAGGACTTTGATTCCCTGAATCTTCACAGGGGTGAGCTACAAATTTTCTCAAAGAGACTTTCGATTTTTCTGTGTTTGTTTTTCAGTGAATGTTACAGAAACAGATAAAAAAAAAATTAAGTGCAAATAAAATGTTAAAACTATTTAAAATAAGTAGGTCAAGGAAGATAATTTGAAAATGTTAAATCAGATATCAATACCTTCACGACCGCTCCCCTTTTGGAAAGGTACCGGTTTCTCCTTCCCTGCTTAAACATTTACTTAGAACCTCTATTCTTTGAATTGCTTAAACCACTCGACAATGTTTTCTCTTGGCACTGAAATATGTTTATATAATTCAAACCTCCAGTCTGTTCAGATCTTGTTAAAACTTGTTGTGCTTTGCTAACTCCTAGTGGAGTAAATGCATTTTAAATGCTTTGGGGCCAGATACTTAAACCACTTTTCATGAACTATTTGCCTGATTCCATATATTTCTTTCCCTTCACCAACAAGTTGCTAGGACTGAAGATAATTTTCTTTTTCCAGAGATGTGGACTAAAAATGTACTGGATGATCCTGGGTACTAGCTGTCTTGGATTTGCAGTGGCCTTTAGATGGCAAGTGTGAGAAGTCAGATGCTGTCCAGTCACTAACATCAACAGTTGGGAGCCAGGAGAGCTTGTCTCCTGTTTCATCAAATAAAAACATAACACAGATGCATTTTGTTAATTGGGCACGAAGGGCGGACATCAGATCCACCGGCCCCTTGTTTTTTTTTTTTAATTAGTTATATATGACAGCAGGATGCATTTTGATTCTTTGTACACAATTGCAGCACAACTTTACATTTCTATGGTTGTACATGATATAGCGTTGCACCATATGTGCAGTCATACTTGTACCTAGGGTAATCATGTCCATCTCATTCCACCATCTTTCCTGCCCCCATGAACCCTCTCTACATTTTGTCCAATCAAAGTTCCTCTATTTTTTCACATGCCTCTCACTCCCCGTTAAGGATCAGCAACTACTTATCAGAGAGAACATTCAGCCTTTGGTTTTGGGGGATTGGCTTACGTTGCTTAGCATGATATTCTCCAATTCCATCTATTTACCTGCAAATGCCATAATTTTATTCTCTTTTAATGCTGAGTAGTATTCCATTGTGTATATGTGCCATAGTTTCTTTATCCATTCATTTACTGAAGGGCCGGGGATATAGTGTTGGTAGAACACTCACTTCGCATGCACAGAGTCCTGGGTTCGATCCCTGGCAACACACACACACACACACACACACACACACAGAGAGAGAGAGAGAGAGAGAGAGAGAGAGAGAAAACCCATTGGTTTTTATAACAGGCTAAATAAATATATAAATAAATAACCAGAATGCTGCTCTGGGGCTCCAAGAACCAGGTGTATAGACAAAGTGCTGGTATTTTCAAGAGTGGCTCCTTCCTGCTTTCTCCTCCTCTTCTGTTTCTATTAGTCTTTTATGGCAAATGTAAGTAAATAGCAGGTATGTTCACCATTACTTATTTATTTTTGAGAACTATGTCTTAAATGTTTCAATTGTTTTCCCCATTCTTCTTGAATTGATTGAAAGCATGAGGAGCTTTTTGAAACAAGATTATGGTAATAAAACTTTTTTTTTTTTTTTGAGACTTTAAAAGCAAAATCTGAGCCTGGTATGGTGGTGCATGCTTGTAATCCCAGATGCTCAGGAGGCTGAAGCAGAAGGATCACAAGTTCAAAGCTAGCCTCAGCAGAAATGAGGCCCTAAGCAACTCAGTGAGACCTTATCTCTAAATAATATACAAAATAGGGCTGGGGGTGTGGCTCAGTGGTCCAGCACCCCTGAGTTCAATTCCCAGTACCAAAAAACAAACAAACAAACAAAAACAACAACAAAAAACAAAATCAGTAATCATCAGAACACTCCTTATTTAAGTCAGAAAATAAATAAAAAATATAACAGTTTTTTAAGACTTTATTTTTAGAGCAGTGTTAGGTTTACCACTAAATTGAAACAGAGAGATCCAGTCCCTATATGCAAAGCCTCTCTCATCCTACAACCCCCTGCTATTGTTATGAAGGATGAGCCTATATTGACATACATTATCAATGAAGTCTATGATTTACATTAGTACTCACTCTTGGTGTTTGATGTGTATCCACCATTAACATATCCTACAGGACAGTTCTCACTGTCTTTCACTGTCTCTCCCTCAACCCTATCCCTGGAAACCACCAATGTGTTTACTGCATAATTTTTCCTCTTCAGAGTGGTATGGAGTGAGAATCCTACAGTATGTGGCATCTTCAGATTGGCTTTTGTCACTTAGTGACACGAGTTTAAGATTCCTCCATCATTCATGGCTTGATAGCTCATCTCTTTTTAGCACTGAATAATATTCCATTGTCTGGCTGGATCACAGTTTATCCATTTATTAACTGAAGAATATCTTGGTTGCTTCCAAGCTTTGGCAATTAATAAAATTGTTATAAACATCTTTGTGCAGGTTTGGGCTGGATATAAGTTTTCAAGTCCGTAGGGTAAATATCAAGCAGTGTGATTGCTAGATCATATGATAAGAATATGTTTCGTTTTTAAGAAACTGGCCAACTGTCTTCCAAAGTGGCTGCACCATGTTGCATTCCCAAGAGCAGCGAATGAGACTTCCTGTTGCTCCATATCCTTGCCAATAATCAGTGATATCAGTGTTCTAGATTTTAGCCATCCTAATGGGTGTGTAGTGGTAATAGTTAGTTTTCAATTTTTCTTTGCAAAAGACTTTTTAGCTGTGTTTTTTTTTCCATTAACAAGTTGTTACTCCTATTTTACAAAAGAGAAAATGGATCTCTGAGAAATGACTTGCCTTCTAATAGTACAGATGTGATGCTGATTCTTATAAGAGATAAGAGTCTTGTGACTTTCTATCATCTATCTACATTTGTTGTCTGTCAAATCATGACACACAAATGACATTTGAAATGCTATTTTTCATCAGGAGAGTTTTTGTCTTTGTTAATGAATTGAGGCATTTTAAAAAATTCCTATCAATTTGCTGTAATTTTCCCTCAAGTAACTGCTCCAGATGGCACATCAGAGACCGGAACATGAGATATTAAGTGTTTTTAGGATGTAATGCCATCTCTAATAATTTCTTCTAGATAACATGGCCAACCTTTTTATCTTCCTAATACCATCTAATTAACCAAGATGAGAGCTGCCAGTAGGAAAATTCCTATTTTCTCTTTAGAATTCAGGCTCTTTTTATATAGACTTTGGCATCTGCAAAGCTTGGGCAGAAACACAGCCCACACTAGTGAGCAATTTGGCCTTGTTGGTAAATAAAACATATACACTTCTAATCATTTCCATTTAAAATTAAACACAAAATGATGTTCCAAGTGCATTTAGAGGTATTGTTTTGGCAGGGGAGCTTCATGAGCTGAATCATTGGTATTTTACGATACAGTTCCAGGTGGTACCAAGTAAACATTTAGGCCCAGACACTTTCCTTTCCTGTTTTGTTTTGTGTTTGGTTTTGTTTTCTTCCTTTGATCCAAGTCCTAAGTATTCAGTTGAGCACAGGATTCTTTTTGAAAGTAGTTTTCTACTTGGATGGGGTGCAGAGGCTGGTCCCGGGATGTATATCCTGGGATGTACAGAAATGACTGGCTGATATTGTCCCACCACAGCCTGCATTACAGAAAGTCTTACATTACTTTGGAAACTTCCTTAGGACTTTTTCTTATTTTGTGAAATTCAACATTCTTAACAACATACCCTTAAAAAAAATGAAAAAGAGGTTTATTTATTAGAAATGACCACAAAAGAAGGCAAAGGCACTGGAACTCCCCTTGTCTCCCACCCTTGGCCACCAAAGGCACACTCACAGTTGGCGGAGGAGCCAATGACAGATGGGATGTTAATAACCACTCTTGAAACATGGACTTGGCTCTGTTCAGACCCTGTTCTCAGTTTCTCGGATGCTTATTTTGGTGGAAGTCATTGGAATTGAACTGGGTCTAAAAGTGTCCTATGAACAAGCAAGTCAGGAATGGCAGAAGCTTAGTTTGTGAGCAGGGATAGATCATTTAGGGACTTTCCCCTTCCCTTACTCTATACAGGATGACACTAAACAGTGAAATCTCTAATGCGGTTTACTCAGTCCATCCTTAAAAATGAAATACGATCTTCCTGATTAAACGAAGAATCTCAGTCTCTCAGATCACCACCTGGCCTGCCTTCTCCCTAAGGTAATACAGTCGGTATAGAAGATGGTGACAGGTGGCTACACAACCTCTTGGGTTTGATGGGAATGGAGAACTCAGGTCTTGTGCTGGATTTGGAGCGTGATCTGCCACATCTGTCAGCTTCGAGGGTGATGTTGCTTTATCAGTTGCTTCCAAAACTGCTGTTTTGGGCTAATTTTGGGGTAATGCTTCTAGAAAGTTCCAGTCAGCTCTCACAGGTTGGCTCATCTCCCCCTGCTTTCTGACCTTCCAGTTTCTGTCTTATTCTCCATGCAGTGGCCTGGCCACATAGTCTACCATTAGTCACTGCTGAAGGTCATTTCGCCTTCTCCTGGCCACCTCTTGCCAGCGCACTGGCCCTCAGCACAGCGTCCTCATCTGGTGGGAATCAGGAGTAGCCTAGGAAGTAGAATTTCAAAGCATTTCTGTGTCTGGCCACCATGGATGGCTTCCTGTCTGGCAGTTGGGTGCTCATGAGTTGCTCTCCTCACTGAGACCCAAACAACCATGAGCCTGTGAACTCAACTTACAGAACCAAGTCCAGAGAGAAGGATCACCAAGCATCTATCTGGCCACCTCCATCTCCTCTCTCTCACTCCCCCTCCCTTACCTAATTGTCTCAGGAAAGAAAAGGGTGACCTCTCACCCATTCTCCTGCTTTGTGTGTCCCTGTCATAAAACTCTACATGCTAAGGAAAAAGATAAATGAATTGAGTTAATCCTTTCTTGAGGCAAAGGCCCTGCCTAAGAGACTTTTGTTTTGCTCCATTTAAACCACATTTCTAATGTTTTTCAAAGTGCGAAATGTTTTGCTTCATTTAAACTGAATCATACTTTAAGTCCTAGTTTAAATGACAGAAACTGAATCTTATTTGTCATTCTGTTGTTGTCGATTTTGTTTTGTGTTCCTTTTATAGAAATCTTAATCTTCTTGTAGGCAGATGGACATTCTTGGATCAAGGTCATGTGTTTGGAAAATCAGAAGTGAAAAAATAATTTTAAAAAACGCACAGAATTATCCAATTATTTCCTCCATTGCACTTATGCTTTCCCAAATCCTCACAGGAATTTAGCAGAATAAATATATTTTTATGCTATTGTATATATGAGGAAATTATATTTTATTTAAACAGATTTCAAAATTTGGTTCTCAAACCCATCTTCTTTCCTACATACAAGCTGGAAGTCTAAACCCAGGTCAAGAGCCAGAGAGAGGACACCAGAAAAATTCATGTAAATGGCATCATCCACACTATCTAAACTGCCTATAGATTCTCGAAGTCAGAGAACAAAGCAGGAGATAAACAGGGCTCCCACCATGGCTGTTCCAGGGCCACCGTTAGCTCCAAACCATTCAAATAAGCCCTGGGCTAGGGGCTACTCAAGAAATGTGCCATTCAATGACAAGATTGCCTGTTTAATAATAAAAACAGAATCTGCAGATGAATTCATTAAAATGGAGCAGGCTTGAAGCACATTCTCTGAATTCTTGATATCATCTGGGATGCTCATAAATCATTCCATAATCTTGTGAAGAGAGGAAGAGCTGATTCTGTTATTTTGACTTCTGAATCTCACACTATCTACCAACTCTTCTCAGCTTGGATGAATGTCATTGGATTTGAGTTCAGAGAACTTAAGTCTTCCTGGGCTATTATTATCTTGATAAATAAATAATTCAAGCATACAGCATTGAAGCTTATAAATACCTTGCCTTGTTTCCAGTTGCTGAATTTAACCCCAGGTAAATTTTACTTTCCCTTTTATTTTCACTTGTTTTTTATAAAGAATAGTGAAAAGTGAAGAAGTCTGTTGAAAGCAGGAGCCTCCCCACCCGGGGCAGTGTAGGAACAGTTTTCATGCATAGGTGTGTCCTGCTTGGGGACATTAGAACCTGGAGAGAGTGTAAAGGACACCTTTAGAGATGATGGTTTATGGAGGCTGTGTAGGAGAGAAGGCCACCTCTGAGACTTGAAGTCCTGTGAGCATCAGGATGGAGGCCAGGAAGGGGGTAAAGGTGGCAGCTGAGCCCCAGGGGTGAAGAAAGCATCCCTCTGATCAAGTGGGTGGTGGCAGCAATCGGAGATAATTGACATAAACAGATCAATTAAGGGTAATAGGACACAGATTTCTCACCATTGGAGAAGGGGAGAAAACTAAATGAACTCAGTGATATTGGAGTGAAAGAGACATGAGGTGAAAGGCACTCCAACAGTGAGTGCTAGAGAGACTGAGGGTCTGGGAAACGGCAGGAGGCTTCAGCCAACATGTGTTTGCACATCACTCTATTCCCAGGGATTTCACATAATGCTCTATATGTGGCTAATTCAAGTTTTGCTTTGGAGAAATTTCTGGAATTTTTAATATTTTTGATCTGTGGTTGGCCGAAAATGTGGATACAGAACCAGTGGGTATGGAGAACGGACTGTAGACAGAGGTAAGTAAAGAAAGATAAACAGATACACACATACTCCAGGTCTGTCCACTGACAGGATCTGGGTGAAGTGATGCTCCAATATAAATGAGCAGAACATGCAGCTCCCAGATCTGGTTTTCTTAATACTGTTCTTCACAAAAAGGAACTCGTTTCCTCATTAAGGTAAGGTGGAGAAAGTATAAGATGAGACAGGCCTAAGCATGTGGCTCAGTTGTCAAGTGCTTGCTAGCATGCGCACAGCTCTGGATCCAATCCCCAGAACACACACACACACACACAAAAAAAAAAAAAAAAAACACAAGCAAAATAAACAATCTTTTGGGGTCAGGAATTAATAAAGTGCTAAAAGAATGAGGGAATACATCAAAGGGAGCAGCTTGAAGGTAAGAGGGGGATTTGGGATAAAAAGTGAGATATACTGCGTCTTACAGTAAATACCCACAAGCCCCTGCGATGCAGAAAGCACAGCTATAAATCTTGAGTGACAGGCCCTTGGCCCATGCCCTTGTAAAATGAGGGAAATGCACAAGCACAGGGCAAGGATGGGGTGGGGCAGGGGACTGGCATGAAATTGTGTAGTTCCATCCTGCCTCCACCTCTAGTCCAGCCCCTTCCAACTGTCCTATAAATACTGCTGACACTTACACTAACAGTTGATGTCTCTCCCTCTGGAGATGGCCTGCACTCTCCTTGAATGCATATTCCTTGCTTTACCCCAAAGTTGTAGCTCATTTGAAAACCCCCTCCACCACCCTAACTTTCCTAAATAAACCTCTGTCTATGCCGTTGGTTGACATGTGCTGAAATTCTTTTCCATCATCTCACATAAGCCAAGAACCCCATTGGTCCTGAGCCAAGTTCCCCATTTTCTCTGGGAACTCCTAGGACATTTCTCCAGAGACATCTCTTGTGACAAAGAGGCTTCTGCTGGCAATTTGCTTTTCTAATCATCATCATCATCATCAATCAGAACCAATTGAAATAAAATTAAAAACTATAAATCCATAATACAAATAAATTGCATATTTGATGAGGAATGGGATATCATTCTCAAAGCACCTCTCCACAGAATTCTTGCTAATTACAAAGATAAAAAAGCATACCTTTACATTGGAGAAGTCTGGCAGACACCAGGCTTAGTCAAGCAATCACAGGACCTCACTAGTAATTGGACAAATAAAAAAGATGCACCAACAGTGTGACAGTGAACCAAAGTATGCAAAGAGAGGATCACAGCTTCTCATCGAGGATGTGCCTGCCAGAGACATGTGACAGGAATCAACTCGACAGAGAACAGACAATCAAATCATGAAGGACATTCTACAAAGTAGTACTCTGGTAATCTTCAAAAGCGGCAAGTCCTGAGAGACAGTTTTGGAGTGGAAAATGAAGGAACCAACAACTAAATCCAACATGAGGTTCTGAACTGGACCCTATGCACTATAAACCTTTGGGACCATTAGCAAGGCAGGATCTGAGAATTAGTCAATAAGCATGTATCATTGTTAATTTTCTGATTTGGCTGGCTGTTCTGTAGTTACATAGGAGAATGTCCTTGTTTGTAGGGAATGAACACTAGAGTATTGCATGGTTTTGTGTGTCAGATCAGTAAGTTACTATCCATGATTCAGGAACAACAACAAAAAGATCTTTGTATTATATTGATAACATTCCTATTGGAAAAAAAACTCTTTAAATAACATATTACATAAAAATAAATATGTAAATAAATTAAAACAAAGTGTATTTAATATAAATCTTATACACAGACTCAGTCATATGTCTTTCTACAGCCATAATAGATGATTAGAAAAATATGTCCAAGGGCTGGGGTTGTGGCTCAATGATAGAGCGCTCGCCTAGCATATGCAAGGCCCTATGTTCGATCTTCAGAACCACACACACACAAAAAATAAATAAAATAAAGATCCTGTGTCCAACTACAACTAAAAAATAATTTATAAAGAATATAAAAGTGTGTCCAACTAAACTAGTTTAATTTGAAACAGAAAAACGTAACTAGTGAGAAGCTTTAGGTCAAGTTTCTCTGAATTATTATTATCATAATTACCTTTAATTAACAATAACAGTAAATGTATGGAAATTTATTATAATCCAAAGACTGTACCTTTAAGTCATACTAGGCTCAACATTTGTTAATATCCTGGAATATTTGACTTCTTATCTCTCTCCATTTTTGTATGCCTTTTCTTCTAAAGGTAAAGCATTTTACCTTTTTCTCCCTAAATTTTTCTACCACTCTCTCTTAAAGATAGTTTTTTAGATAATCATAGGTACAATGATCAAATTCAGGAAATGGATCTAATAGTTTGTCTAATATATATTCCATATATAAATTTTGCCAATTATCTCAATTATTTTATTGTAAATTTTTTTTTCTCATTTCAGATGCAATCCAAGATCAACGATCACATTTAACTGTCTTGCTTTCTTGGTCTTTTGTAATATTGACAGTTGTTTTGTAAAATGCTCCTTCCCTAGCGTATGATGTTTCCCTCTGGATTATTTTTTCATTTATCCCCTCTCCTTTTTTTTTTTTTTGTGCCAGTCTTGCAATGTGTTCTTTTTCTGTCTTCTTGAGCTTAACCAAATCCCAGAAATAGACTTGCTTTGATGGATAGATTGCTCATAATATAAGCTTCTTCTAATTTTTTTATTTTTACTTTTTTTTATTTTTTTACGTTGTTGGATGCACTCAGAATCAATACCTGAAGAATTTCAATTATTTGGAATTATGGAAGACAACAAATGGACTTGCTGATAACCATTAAATCAGTTTGAAACAAACTGTTTACCACTGATTAAACAAAATTAAGAACAATTCTCTATAGCAAACTGCAGATCATGGATTTAGAAACCATCATATCCACAGTGTGAGTGTGGCATTAATTACACATTGTTTCTTTCTCAAGTATCTGCACAACGCTCAGCTTGGAGGAGTGAAGTGTTGCCTCTGTCCTCCGTGGATTATTTCCCATTGAGCTCTCACGCAGGTTCCTTCCCTAATAACAGAGCACTGTGGTTTTATGGGAGCCTGGAGAGTAGTACAGGGAAGTAAGAAGGTAGGGAACTAATTGTACCAGGAAGATGAAGCAAGCTGAGAGCAAGGGGTTATTAAGTGCACTTAGTGCTAGGTGGGATGGGATGGAAAGCATTGTACGAAGATTATGCTAAATATAGAAAAAGATCTACTTGAACACATAGGAATATGATGAGCTAATTATGTAACAAAACATGTAGCAATAATAAAACCTCAAGATTCTCACCGCCTCAGTTGTCTCCATCCCTTTCTGTAGAGGTAGCCATGAGCTTTTAAACTGCGAACCTGGTAATGTATACTTTAATAATATTAGGAACGTGTCCATCTGAACAACTGTTGTCCTAATCATGTACATATTTCTCAAGTTTTTTGATGAATTACATTATGTAAGAGGTAAGCAAAATTAACACACATAGCTTTCTACTAAAACCAACCAATCAACCAACCTACAAACAAAAAGCTGGGGGGTTGTTTGGGTTTAAACCAGTATTTAATGAGTTAACACTACTTCTGATTTTTTTTTAAGTACTCACCCAAGAAAATAGTGTTGTGTCTTAAACTGTTTCAGATGCCACATGTAAGTCTTCATGGATATTGGCTTTGCCAGTTTCACTTTAATTGCTGAGCACATGCTGCCCCCTGGTGTCTCTGAGCACCTCTTTAAAGACAATGAGTTTTGTATTTCCTGCTCGCTGCTGGACATCACACTGAAAAGCATCTCTTCACTGTAGCCTCCTCTCATCTGAAACAGACAGACACCTCGTCTTCTCATCCCTGACTTTCCCACTCCTGTTACTTCCTGCACTCTGCACAATGCCTAACATATATGGTGCCTGACACATCAATAACTGTTAGTTGGATGAATGAATGATGTTTGTCAGGCTAGAAAACTTGATGATATTTTAAAATTTTCTCTTGGTTCCCCACCAAATAGTCAATGTTCTCTACCCACTGCCATCCCATCCCCTCCATTAATTATCACTTTGTGTATACTGGTTTTCACCTGCATGACTTTGCTCCCAACAGAGATCTCCCCTCTTCTCCCTCTGTGCGTCTCACTTTTCTTGAATACATAAAACCCTGGCTTTCTGTATCAGAAAATGTATAAAGAAGGTGGTCAAGTGGATAAGCCTTCATTTGTTAATTTCTTTAGGCAGGGTTAACAATAACCATGACCACGCTCATGCTAAGCAAACATTCTACTACTGAACTACAACCCTAACCCCAGATTAGGCTGATGAGTGGGCAGGTATAGATCTGGATTCCAGATGTTATTTATCATCTGGGTGAATTGGACACAGAGCCTTAGGCTCTGTTTGTTCATCCATGAAATGAGAATAATAATAACTTGCCCCCAGGTAAGTACAGAAAGCAGGTATGCTATTTTTAAAGATAGTTTCCATTTGAGTCACATGGTCAAGACAGTAGAATGCTTCCTAAGGGGAGAATTGCTGCTTGGCTTAGAAGACATGTTGCTGTGTCTTTCTGACATGAAGAGAAGCTACTTTCCTCATCCCCTGCCCACGAGTCTAGATCTTGGAAGAAGATTGAATTTTAAAAGACCTTATTTTCTCTATTCAGAAAAGTATTTGAGATCCAGATAGCTGTGGTCAGTGCAGGAAAGAGGACCCAAAGTTGAGGAGCTACATTTTGTAGAGGAAAAAGAAATAGGTAGGAGTCATCTTTGAGAAACTTTTAGAGGTAAAACATACAAGCTTGCACTGTTTTCTATTTTCTTCTGTACTTAGTGTCTTTGATCTTTTTCTCCTCTCAGAAACATCTGTGGCCACCATGGGTGTAGGTGAGTGATGCTTTGGGAATGAAGAAAAAGAGAAGAGATTCATGAGTGGCATAAAGAGAGCAGGGAGAGGACCAGCATTCAAGTGGATAGTTGGCAGGTGGGAGGTTGAGCATCAATCAGGGAGAAGGAATCTGGAGAGAGGAGACATACAAACATAACGCCCCAATCCCACCATCACTCCCTCATAAACACACACAGAAAGCTCAAAAAACACTGTGGGAGGTGTTGGGCTTTGCACCTTATGACGGAGGGTATTTTATCTCAATATTAAAGGAGACAGACCCAGGGAAAGCAGAAGGATTTGGAAGCATCTGGGTCATATTTGGAAAACACTTCACAAGATACTTAGAACAATGTAAGCACTCAGTGAATGATACAAACAATGACCAGGTTATCATCCAGCTGTTATCACTACTATTTAGCAGATCTCTTATGTTAGGTGTTCTAGGACATCTCTTGAAGTGTTGAAATGAATTTCTGATCATCTCTAGAGTATCCTGCTATTTTCTCTTCACATGTTTTAGTCTAATGGAGGATCAATTCTGTGAGATCAGGGGCTGGGGCTAGATCTATGCATAAACTCCAAAGCTCCTAGTCTGATATCTTGTGCACAGTAAATGTAAAATATTTTTTGACCCAGCTGTCCTGATATGTGGTGCTTACTCTTATTTAGGCATTTTGTTGATGAACGGAATAACATGCATGCTTAACATTTAGACATTCTCCAGATCTAAGCTTCCCTTGCCAAACCGTTGAAGAGGGATTTCCCTCTTGAATGAAAAAGAGAGTTTTAGATTCAGTCTGTTGCTATTTTTCAAAATGAAAATTATGCTTGGGTTTTTAAATTATCTGTATCGTGATTGCCTCTCTGAAAGCATACTGGGACCAAAGTAAAAATCTTAGGTTAGCAGGGAACTATCTTATCCAAAACACTCCATGAGCCACAGGACTTCATTTTACAAGTAGCTCAGGACAACCATCCTGTAACCCCAAACTCTGGACCCTCTGCTGGCGCAAGGCCCCAGTGCATTTACTTCTGTGGTTGAAAGGGCTTCTGTCCAATTTTTTTTTTTTTGCAATCTGTGCTTCTGAAAACATAGTTATTTGACCTACAGCTGGAATTACCATGTGTGACACTGTTTTTATTTATTTGTCAGCTCACTCCAAACTTGTGCTCCAAAAGAATGATCACTTATATTCTGAAATAGGGGTAGAAGCAAAGGAGTCGGTGGAAAGAAAAGTACTTCTCTCCCCAGAATACCCAAGACTCAGTATTCAATTAAAGTTATAATTTAGAACCTCTCAATGATACTCATTTTCTTGTAATTGAATAATAAAATATATCATTATAAAAAAAAATAGTGCTGTAAATTAGACTGTAGAGGAAATTTACTATATCCAATCACAAGAAAGAAAGAAAGAAAGAAAGAAAGAAAGAAAGAAAGAAAGAAAGAAAGAAAGAAAGAAAGAAAATATTTGCTGTTATATACATATGTAATTTTAAAAATATGGAAATGATATGCTTCAACATCAGAAGAGTGGTTACCTCTGGTAGGGAGTCTGTAGTTCTTTATATCTATAAAGTTTTATTTTTCAAAAACACAAGAAATCATGAAAAATATGAGGTCTTGTTCCACAAGCTTAGTAAAATGAAGAGAAGGACGTGTCAAGGAGAACAGGGTCAGTGGTCAATTGCATTCAATTTAAGGCCAAATGATTGAAAGGTTACTTACACTACTGTTTTAGTTTACAAATTTACAAAAATTGCATTTGTACATATTCTGTAGCAATTGTTTCTTTCCTCCTCCCAATTTTATTTTGAAATTTATCCCATCTATACGTATTTGTAATGTATTCAAATCATTACATGGCCCTCTGTTTTAAGAATTAGATCTGTGCATGTTTTATTATTATTACAAATATTGCTGCTATGAACATGCTTCCGGGGCAAGATTTCTTGACCTCAGCACTACTGACATTTTGGAACTGGATAATTCTTTGTCATGGGTTGTTATGTGTTATAGGACATTTAGCAACACTCATGGTCTCTATCCACTCAGTACTGGTGACACCCTCATCTCCATAATGTGACAACCAAAAATGTCGCTAAACACTGCCAAATGTCCTCTAGGAATTAAGTCACCCATTGCTAAGTTGCATATTTTCTGCTTTCCAGATATTGTCAAATTATTCTCTAAGGTGGTAACAATGTCCACTTCCATCAAGTGGAATTTTGCAGGGGTTTCCAGTTGTTCAACAGTATCAGCAACCCTTCCAGTTAATTTATGCAATATTTTTGGCAAATCTTAATGCTTTCATTGCTAGTTTAGTTGCTGATGTCTAGTGAAGTTGAAAATGTCATATATATGACCATTTGAGTTTCTTTCTCTGTGAAATCCTACTCACATATTTTGTTCATGCTCATGTTGTCTTTTAACTTTTTCTTGTCTTTTAAATGGGACTTTTTAAAAAATTGTCAAATACCAATGTAAATGCATTAACTCATTTGACAAATATTTGCTGTGCATGTATGTGGGCCTGAAATCTAGGTGTTGACAGTATAGGAGTGAACCAGAGAAAAATTCCTACCCTCATGGAGTTTCAGTTTCTTGCAGGGAAAAACAAACAATAAATAAAATAAGCAAGTAAACTTTGCACATATCTTTAGATGTGTGTACTGAAATACTTGTGAATGAAATAACGGAATGGCAGTCATTCGCTTCAAAATAATCCAAAGGACTGTGGGAGGGGAGGGAAGAAGGGAAGGTGGGTGAAACAGGACTTGAAGTGGGCGTAGGTGCAAGATGGCTCCTTAAACAATTTTTACTACTTCCATGTATATTTGAAACTTTTCATAATAAAGATTTTTTTAAAGAACTTTTTAATTTGGTTTTTAAAAAGGCAGTCTTTCTCGATATTTGGCCTAAAACATGCATTTGGAGCTTAAACTCCCTTCTAACTCCTACTTCAGCTATGTCATGTGTTTTTATACATAGTTTTTGTTGTCCTTATAATCTAAATATTTTCCCATTCTTCCACTTAAAATTTGCTTCACTCTGTGAATTACTGAGATGCATGCTTAACATTTTCTAAACCTATTGTTTGGAGGGATTATTTTATTTATTTTTATAATAACACTAATTTTATAGTTATCCATTTGGACAACATAGTGTTTTTTAAATTTATTCTTTGTATTTGTTGAGGTCCACCTTTTGGCCTACACCATGGTCAAGTTTTGTAAATGCTTCAAGTGTACTTCTCTAGTGTTTGGCTCTACATGGGTCCACTAAGTAAAGCCCAGCTTGTGTTTTTTGTAATTCTATACCTTTACTAATTTTGATTTTCAATTTATGTATAAATTGAAAATAACACACAGAAAGATATGTTAAAACTCTAAAAGTTATTGTGTTTTAATCTCTTTTTTTCTAATCATCATAGTATTCATGTAAGTTTAGAAATGTTATTTCTTTTTGTTGTTTAATATTTTTATTAGTTGTTGATGGTTCTTTATTTTATTTATTTATATACGGAGCTGAGAATTGAACCCAGTGCCTCAACACATGCTAGGCAAGCGCTCTACCACTGAGCCACAATCCCAGCCCAAAATATTATTTCTTAATAAGTTGTTCTTTTTAAAAAAATCTGTTAATGCTTTGTGTCTTGAAGTGTCTGGTTGATATTTGTTTGATTAGTATTGCCTACTGTATTTTCTTCTGGTATCAGTATTTTCAATCTGTCTGTACCCTTTTTAAGATTTGTTTCCTGTAAATTGTTCATTCGTGGATTTTGTTTGGTCCAATAGGAAATACATATATGCACATGTTTTTTCAGTGCTGGAGATTGAACCCAGGGTTTCACACATGCTAAGACAAAAACCTGTATCTTGTGATTGGTAAATTATGTTTGTTTGCTTTAAATTATAATTTTCTCATGCATATAGATCTATTTATATCATTCTATTTTGTTAAAGCTGTTTACCCTGCCTTTTCTACACTTTTCTTCTTTCTCTACTTTGAAACTTAAATTTTCCCTCTCCTGTTGTTTTGATATTTTATATCTGATTTCTATTCTTTTCAGGGTTACTCTTAAAATTTAAGAATTATACTTTACATAGCAATGTCTAAGGTCAGTCTTTACCTTATTGTGTTTTATTGTGAATAAAGAAGTTTGGAACACTTGAATCAGTCCTGATGTACAAGCTGCTGCTTATTTTATTTCAAATTTCTGACACCTCCAAGCTAGTCATTATCACTTATATAATTAGCATTGGTTTGGATTGACCGACATGTTTACAGTTTCTACGGTCAATCTTTTTTCTTGTTCTCTTCTCTTTCGATGTTCATGTTTCTGAAATGTCTCATGATTTCTTCCAGGAAAGTCTGTGACTGGTAAATCTACCTTTGTTTATTTTTTTCCTTTTAAATTGTGACCTCACTGTTGAGTGAGGGATTAGACATAAAAATCTTTTTTCTTCTGCATTCCACTGTTGTTAATGGCAAATCTTATCATTCTGATTTTCATTCCTTTGTAGATAATGTTGTTCACTTTCAAAATTTTAGGTGTATTCCTGTCTGTGATAAGTATGGGGTGACAGCCAGTGTCTTGTTGGGGGATTCTTCTTCCTGCTAAGGAGGGTGTAAGCCACCTGAGATATTAAAGTCTAGAATAATTAGTGAAGAACAAAAGACAAAGAGTCAGAAAGATATTCTCAAAATCAGAGCCCCTGATAGGTTTAGTCCACATGGAAGCTGGAGCTAGACAAAGAAAATGGGTCCAGTGGTTTATTTAAGGGGGTACATCAAAGGGATAAGGTTTCAAGGGTGGAGTCTTGCTTCATAATGACTTGCAGTCAGCAGGTTGATTGTCATCTTGGCAGGTCACACCATCTCAGGTGCTGTGTGGGACATGGCAGAGCGGGATAGAAATTCACAATGTCTCTGGGCAGTCTTACTCAGAGGAAATGTCCACTGGAAGTTCCCAGACACCAGATGTTCCTATTCACTAGGCTGCAATGCCGACAAAGTCCATCCACAGCCCACAGAAGGCTCGCGACAAACAAGAACTCTGAATTTTCAACCTTTTTATCTAAGCAGAGATTCATGTGTTTCTCTAATAGGAGAGCCATGTGTTTCTTAAATCTAGAAAGAAGTCAATCATTCTTTTTTTGGATTATTGCTCTCCCCCTAATTCTCTATTTTTTCTCATTAAAACATTTTATTTATAAATTTTCATTCTCTTCACTGCCCTGATACTTGGCGTTTTTATTATTTCCATGTATTTTTCTCTTTATGCTGCATTACCAATAATTTCTTCATTCCAATCTTTTAGCTCACTAATTCTTTCATTGTCTATATCTAATCCAACATTCCATAGGGTTTTTTTGTGTATGTGTGTGTGTGTTTTTACCTTCAATGCCTGTCTTCTTTATTTCTAGGGTTTCTATTTGATTAGTTTTTCACATCTGCCTGCCCTTGTATCATAAGGTCTTGTTTTTTCTTGAGATTTTTGTTTTCCTAATTTGTCTCTAATTTTTAAAGCACCCTTTCTTGATATTCTCTTTCTGACTGATATTCCACTGAACTTGAGTTTCCAGAGCTGAGACCTACTCTGCTGTTTCTGTTCACCCTCACCCATTGTTCCTCCTCTAAGATGACATTTTTAATAATCAGCTCATCTTAGCTTTTACGACTTGCTTTTCTGAGAGAATCCTCTGCAGAAGGAGTCGTAAGAACATAATTTTAGAGTAGTATTACATTTGCTTCTGCCAAACTTTCTGATGCCCCACCCCCCCACCCCAGACAACTTGGCTGTTGCAATTTCAAATCACAAATTCAGGTTAGGTTCTGGTCTGCGTTTTCAGATGGTGTGTTAGTCAGCTTTTTGTTGCTGTGACCAAAACATCTGACAAGGGCAACTTCAAGGAGGAAAAGTTTATTTGAACTCAAGTTTTCCGAGGTTCAGTCCTTGGACAGTTGACTCCATTGCTCTGGGTCCAAGTAAGGCAGAACATTAAGGCAGAAGGGTATAGAAGAGAAAAACTGCTCAGCTTATGGCAGCTATGGTAGGTGGGAAGGGGGGAGATATGAGAGAACCTCAGGGAACAATATGAAATCCTCAAGAGCGTGTTCCCAGAGACTTTGCAGTCACCTACTATCTGCCTACAGTTACTGCCTAATACAGTAGTCCTTTCAAATTATTAAAACATCACACTGATCAACACAATAATTAGGTTACAGTTCTCATAATCTAATCATTTTACCTCCTGCACTAACACAGGAATTCAGGGTGGAGGGGGACCTTATATCCAAATAATAACAGATAGTTAGGGCTATGTGATTTTTTCCCTCCAGATCTTCACATTGAGACAGATACACTTCCTTTGTTGTCTTTGTGTGCAAGTGTGTGGATTTTTTTTTTTCTGGTCCCACTTAAGTGGCAAGACTCAACAGAGGAGTCTCAATTACAATTCTGTCTTTACATGAGCTCTGCTTTATCTCTTTTCCCAGCACTGAAATCATCTCCTTATGCTACTTAACTTCTAGGCCAGATTGTAGTGCAACTCTGTATTTTAAAAAAAGTATTATACCAACTTGAATCTAAGCAAAGTGAGGCCTAGTTTTGTTCACTGTCATACTCCAAAGCTTAGCACGGAGTAAGAGCCCAGTAAAATATTTATCAAATGAAAAAAAAAATGAATGAATGAACCTCCTTCCACATTTGAGTGCAGTTTGTTTTTTTTTTTGCGGAGGGGGGCATTGCTGTTTTGTCTAGTTGGCGCTAAGACAACTAAAAAAACAGAGGTGCATTCTATTCTCTCATCCTCTGAATGACACACACAGTAAAATCTTAATCGTATTAGTCTGCAATCCAATTACCCAAATCCAGTCTCCTTTCTCTATTTCTCCTTTCTCATTTCTAGCTCATTCTTCTAGAGAGAGTCCATTCCTCCAAATCCACCAGCTTTACCAGACACCAAACTCTCATACCTTCATCTTCCAGACTATTGCCCAGTCACCAACCCTTCTCACTAATCCCCAACAGAATCCTAAAAGCCCCCACTTGAGTCCATATACAGTGAGGTTGGGAGCTTGGTTTTTGTTCACTGCTGTATTTCAAAGCCTAGGAGTGTCTGGCACAGAATAGAAGTTCAGTAACTATGTCTTCAATAAAACAAAGAATGAATGAATTTAACCACTACCCATCTGGAAATACTATGCGGTATAAATACCCAATGTGCAATTAAAAGTTTATGCTTCAAAGTAAAACAAGATTAGCAGAAGCCTGCAGCCTGAAGCCTGTCTCTATAATTTTTAAGTGACATTAAAAAATATTTTTCAGTGCATAGCAGTGTTTCAAGATCTGTTGCACAGTTTCTGGTACTAAACAAAGTAATAGATAAAAGTTAAGAAAACCCAAATTCTCAGATATAAAGAAAAAAATGAGAAGGAAAGACTCCATAAAAATTTAGACAAGGCTTTTAAAAAAATATATGTTTAAAGCTCCAGCCTCCATTGCTAATTAAAAACAAATTAAAGCTCAAAACAAAACATTTTCCTAGATGGAAACTTTCCATCATGTTTCTGGATCTGAAATAGGAAAAAAGGAGAGAGAGAGAGGGAGGGAGGGAGGGGGTTGTGGGGAGAGAGAGGGAGGCAGACACCATTTTTAAAATTCATTTTGTTGAAAAATCCCTTAGCCTCAGTTTCTAAAAAGCATTTCCAGGTAAAATAAACCACTAAGCTATAAAAACAATTGGTCAAAGTCTTGAAGCAAAAATTTTGTCAAATGCTTTCTGAAAACCTATCAAACTCAGTTTCCAATTAAAACAAAACAACAAGACATACAAATACACAAACTTTTGTTGTTGTTGCAGCAGAACCAGGGGTTGACCCCAGGGGTGCTTTAACACTGAGCTACACTCCCACTTTTGAAACCGGGTCTCACTAAATTGCTCAGGCTGGTCTTGAACTTGGGATTCTCCTGCGAGAGACACAAAAAGTCAGAAACTTGTAGCATAATGTAAGAAACTATACATTAGAGCTTAGCTGCTAGCAGCAGTAGCTGAGGCCACCAAGGGAAGCGGGGAGCACAGGCAGATAGAGAAGATGACATAGATGATGGCTTGGGGAGACCTGTGGATTAGACAAGAAGACTGATCTTACGAACACAGAGTCCTTGTGGGTAGAGGTTCAGTGAAACCTCCCCTCCCTCCAAAAAAATCATTCACCCCAGGAGTGGGTAATTCAGTAGGAACTGGGATCTCAGGCACGGAAAACTTTGGTAGGTGCAGAAATCTGCTGCCAGCATAGGAATCCTCTACAATCACTGTGCAGCAGTGGGTAGAGATAGGAGATCAGGAACTCATAAGGGAAGTGGCCAGCAGTTCCCTACTATAATTCCCAGAGTGTACCTGAACCAGAGTGACTGAATTAGGTGTAAAGAAATTTAAGCCTGGACCATACAGGGTCTGGATACTAAGGGTTGAGAAAGCTCCTTTTGTTGCTGGTACCCATAAGAGTTGTTGGGAAGATGCCTAAAAGTCACACAGGAGCTTCTGTCCTCCAGGACAGATACCTGGGAATTCATATTCATAGCAGTGAAGGTGAAACCTATGGAGGTTTAGTCCCTATATCCTAAAAGTGAATTTTACCAGAGACCCTAGAGATCCAGACATCCTATAGAGACTGGCATCACCCCAGCAATAGGATCTAATCTCAAATACCCACAAATTCCCTAAGTCCAGTTAAGACTAAACTCCAACTATTGGAACTTCTAATTTAGAACTCCGTACCAATCCTGCTACAGAAATACACTATCTTATATTTGAGAAAAAAATTTGTATTATATTTTTAGTTGTACTTGGACACAATATCTTTATTTATTTTTATGTGGTGCTGAGGACCAAACCCAGTGCCTCACATGTGTGAGGTGGGCACTCTACCACTGAGCTACAGCCCCAGCCCCTTGAGAAAATTTTTAAAAATTAAAATTTCAAAAGGAAGAGTAAAAAAAATTAAAACATGTTTTTAAATGGGGGGAATACAAAAGAAAAAAATAGGGAAAAAGAGAAAAACTCTTCATAAAGGGGAAAAAAAGAGGAAAGGCAGGAAGAGGGGAGATGGGAAGCTGAGAGCTACTGCAGCCAGCTTTGCCTCCTGGTCACAGCAACTGGCAACCAAGTGAGGAACAGGACACACCCGACCTAGCAATCCTCAGTCCTTGACCTGGGCGGGGGGTGGTTATAGAGCCATAAATATAAAGAATGAAAATCCATTCCCACCAAAAGATTTGACTACCACAGCAGAAACAAGCCCTTTATTTTATCGTTAAGATTTTTTTCTCTTTTTTCCTGCATTTTTCTTATTTTTTTCTTTTGTATTCCCCCATTTAAATATATACATATAACTATTCTTTTTAAAATTTTTAATTTTAAAATTTTTCTCAAATATAATTTCATTATATTTTAATATTTTTTACCTTTTTCCACTGTGCAAGATTTTGTGTTTATGTATGTATGTGTGGAGTGTGTGTGTGTGTGTGTGTGTATATTCTCACTGTGCAAATAGATTTTTAAAAAGTATACACATGTGCACATATATGTTTATACATTTATATACACATATGTATATATGCATATATATTTATATACACATATGTGTATATATGTATATTTGTATGTATATATACACACACAAAAATGATTTTACTTTCACTTTAACCTTTTTCCTCTGTACCTGTTTATTATTTAGAATTGGTTTAACTTAAGTGAGGTATAAATATATTTGGGTTTGAGTTGCTTTGATCTTAGATTTGCTTGTTGTTTTGCACCTTGTCTTTTGTCCTTCTTATCCTTTCTTCAATCTTTTCCCCCACTAACAGCCAAATTTTCCCATTTTCTCTTCCATTTGCTATCTTCTGCCTCTCCTATGTTCACTTTTAAAACTATTCAAATTTTCTCTTGCCTTCCTACTTTATTTTCTCTTCATGTAAGAAACTATAATCCCACAAATAACACAATTTATAGTTTACACAATTTCTATCCCACTCATGTTATAATTTTTAATACAGGGATTGACATAGTAGACATCTGCTGTCTAATGCCTGACCTAGTTCAGTTTTTTAAATTGTTGATACTGTTGTTAAATACTGACCCCACTATTCCTATACAGGTGGCAATTAGTGTTCTAGGTGTCCCAGTAGACACTGGACATTTATCTCAAGTTTGCACATCTGCTGCTGACATTAGTGCTATTCCTGGCTCCCCCTTCCTCTAAGAGGGGCTGGAAGGTGATTGGGACAATTAAATCAGAGATTAGCAATCCTGCTGCAGAGCAATACCCCAAACTCAACCAAGTAACAGCACATCTCACCCCACACATGATCTAACCCCACCTGAGGAAGATGAGCAGAGTAGAAGGAGGAGTATGGGGGTGGGGGAGGGAAACAGGAAGGGAATGGGGATTGAAATCAAATTCTGGGCATATATGAATTTGTCAAAATGAACCCAACTATTATGTATAGATATAAAGCTCTAAAAAATAAATAAATTCCTGAGAGGCTAGGCAATAGAATGGCTGATGGATACCCCCTGAAATATTTTGGAAGCTTTGTGTCAAAAGTGAGTGGTTATGAGGACATCACAACTGATGATGGCTGCAGGGCCCATAGGAAACCTCTCTTTAGAGGCCAGGTGCATTTCAGCAAAGTGAGGCAATCTCTGTTTGTTTGTTTTTAAATATTCATTTTTTAGTTTTAGGTGGTCACAATATTTTTATTTTTTTTTAATGTGGTGCTTAGTCTCAAACCCAGGGTCTCATGCATGCTAGGCAAGCACTCTACCACTGAGCCACAACCCCAGACCCTCTGTTTTATTTTATTTTATTTTAGTATATAAAAGCATATGTGGAACCTTCACAATATTATATTAAATGAAAGAAGCTAGGGAGAAAATGTCAATTGTTGCATGATTCCATTTTAATGAACTATCCAGAAGAGGAAATCCATAGGCAGAAAGCAGATTAGTGGTTGCCACGGACTAGCCGGGAGGGGAACAGAAAGTGACTACTTAATGGGAACTAGTCTAATTTGGGGTGATTAGAATAGTTTGGAATTATGCAGGTGTGGTTTGCAGAACACTGTAAATGCAGTAAATATCAATGACTAGTACACTTCAAAATGGTTAATCTTAAGCTTTGTTGAATTTCACTTCAACAAAAAAAAATTTAACAAGTACAAATATCCACATGTATATAAAAGCTTTTCAAAAAATTATTTAAACCAGGAATGGTGGTACACACCTGTAATCCCAGGTACTCGGAAGTCCAAGACAGAAGGGTCGCTCATTAAAGGCCCATCTGGGCAACTTAGTGAGATCCTGTCTCAAAAAAAAAAAAAAAATGTGTCTGGATGCAGCTCAGTGGCAGTGTTTGCCTCGCACACAAGAGGTTCAATCTCTGTACTGTAAATATTTTTTAAAAATTATTTGAGAAAATGTGCTTTAATCTCTCTCTCTCTCTCTGAAATCAATCACAGTGTCTGATAGCCCAGAAACTAGACGGAATGATCACAAAGCTTTATCAAAGCTTAAGTTTATCACATAACTCCTGGTGTATTTGGAGTTGGCTATAGGCAACTGTTAGTGGATCCAAAAAGACCAGTGCAATGACTGTCCATCTCACTCCTCCTCATAATCAACAATGGTCCTAAGAAAAATTTTAAAATTCCTTCCAAAACTAATGTATTCTCTGTGTTGGCAGTTATTATAAATGATTAACATAAAATACAAACATAATCAAAATTCAGTGTTGGCTATAGTATTCACCAGTTATATGCATTTTAAGCTAGACCTTGGACTCAGTTTTTGGAAAGTCTAATCGTAGCTTATTTTGCTTCAACATCATATTTAACACCCCTGAACTTTTGTGTTGGTCGCTGATCCATGATCTGTTAATTTACCACCATATCGAAGTGGCATAATGTCAATAATTCAAACAAGTCAATCTTATCTTCAAATATAGACCAACATTATATAAGATATAACTTGGAGCTTCATACACATCAGATAGTTAAAATCTAAATATATATTTAACATGACACAGATAAAAATACTATAACATTAATGGTGATTGTGAAGACTATTATTTTTATTAAATTTATTTTTTAAATAATTAACTTTTTAAAAGTTCAGATAGTGGGGCTGTGGCTGTGGCTGTGGCTGTGGCTCAGCAGTAGCACACTTCCCTGGTGTGTATGAGGCACTGTATTCAATTCTCAACACCGAATATAAATAAATAATATAAAGGTCTAGCAACAACTAAAAAAAAAGTTTAGATAATTAAATAAGGATATAGGTTGACGGCTATCAATAGCATGCAGGGAGACTATATCACCTAGATACACTTACATTTACAAAGAGTATTATGTCTTACAAAGATTTCAATGGAAATACAAAACAGTAATAGGTTTATATTGCATCATAATTTGAACCTTTGTAGAACTGTTTGGTAATATTAAACACACTAACATTTAAGGGCTATATTTAATTTTGTGGGCTTTTAGACCATAGCATATTTTTAAAATCATTACTGTTTGGGAATGATTTTCACTTCGTTTTAAAATTTGAATTTATGGAGACATAATTTATGTATAATAAGTTTAGCCCTTTTATACAACCACCACCACAATCAGTACATAAAACATTTTAATAATACCTTTTCTATTGATAGCCTCAATTTCCCCTATTGTACAATCTCCAAAAGTCCTATAGATGATATTTTTTGCACATTCTTTTTTTTTCCTGGTACTGGGAATTGAACTCAGGGGTGTTCTATCACTGAGCTATATCACCAGCCCTTTTAATTTTATTTTGAGTCAGGGTCTTGCTAAGTTGCTCAAGCTGCCCAGAGCTTTGTGATCCTCCTGTTTCAGCCTCCTGAATCACTGGAATTACAGACATGTGCTACTGCACCCAACAACACTTTTTTTTGCACATTCTTTAGAGATTTGGAAATGTATACAGTAGTCCTTCCTTATCTGCAGGGGATATATTACAAGACTCCAATAGATGTCTGATATCTGGAATCATATACATACACACACACACACATATACATACACACATATGCATGCATACATACACACTCACATGTATAACTAATTGGAACAAATAAATAAATAAATTAAAATTTTTTAAATAAAATAAACCAGTTACAGATTAATAACAACTAATAATAACATAGAATGATCATAATAACACACTAACAAAATTGCCAGCATCCCTGTTCTTGTGCTTTGGAGCACCATTAAGTAAAACAAGTGTTATTGACAGAAGTATTGAGACATGACAGTTGATCTGACAACTCAGATGGCTGACTTCTGTCTGCAGGATCTATACTCACCCCCTCGTGTCTGTGGAGTATCAGTTCTGGGACTCCTGTGTATATCAAATATACATATACAAACGGTGTAGAATTTGCATATAACCTATGCACATCCTTCTATATACTTTAAATCATCCCTAACTTACTTAAATACCTAATAGAACATAAGTGCTATGAGAACAGTTGTTATCCTCCATTGCTTGAAAAATGACAAAAAAAAAAAAAAGAGTGTGTACATATTCTGCTCAGACACACCCATCGTAGGCCTGACTACCAAGTAGTAACACAGTCTCTGGTTAATTAAAGCCACTGATGCAGAAACTGTGGCTGTGAAGGGCCAACTACCGTTGTGGCAGTGAGGATATGCCAGACAAAGAAATGATTTATATACTGCATGGGATAGAGGAGAACAGCACAGAATTTCATCACATCACCCAGAATGGTGTGCAGTTTTAAACATTGCATTGTTCATTTTTGTAATTTTACATTTAATATTTTCAGACTGCCGTTGATTGCAGATAACTAAAACCTTGGGAAGCAAAAATGGGGATAAGAGGGGACTAGAGTGCCTTGTAAGAGGGTGACATGTAAGGATATTTAAGAGAAGATGTTTGTAAAAGGAGATGAACAAATAGTAGCCAGGGAATATTTATAGACACAAATGGTGACAGGGTGTTAGGGTCAGTTAATGAGCTGAAAGGGTGTGTGTTGTAGGAGCGTGTGCCATAATTAACATAGTGCTCAGCCGCCAAAATTAAAATTAAATAAACAAATAGAAAAGTTGGCCTTTGTTTCCATTTGAGAGCTTACTTTTTATCCTGAAATGGTACAAAGTTTAGACAACAGCCTTCATATTTTACTTTTTATTAATCGTTTAGCTGGGGTACCTGTGGTAGGAAAATTCCTTCTACTTGCTCTCATGGAACCCAATTATGATTTGGCCTAGTAGGGCTTGGTGGGCTTGTTTCCTGAGGTCACAACACAGAATGCTGAGCTCTGTCTTTTAGGTGGAGAATGACAGTGAGGACAGCAGAGCTTGGGCCTGATAGGCTAGATCCTCATCCACAAATAAATTTTTATTTTTATAAAAGTATATTTAATAAAAATAATAGTCTTCACCATCATCATTAATGTCATAGTATAGATTGTTTGTTTGTTTGTTTCCAAAACAAGATCTTTCTGATTGATAATGTCCCACATGGATGATTCCCAGGGTCTTGGTTAAGCAGCTTGGGCTCAACGTCTCTCAAGAGGAGAGCTTTCTTCGCCCTTGCTCTGTCCACTGAACACTTCTGTGAGATCACTGAAGCAAAGTCACACCCCCCTTAACCACCTCAGCATCCTTTAAGATCAGATGGTGTGAAGCATGTGGCGTGCTGGCCTGCAGCTGAGTCATCTTCGTGGTTGGGGCTGTGTTTCATTCAGCAGGCTGGGGACCCTGCAATGGCTTCTCTGTTTGCTTTACCAACAGTGGTCAGACGTCTAGTCACCACAAGAAAAATGGCTTCAGAACTCTCTTGACCATTTCAAGGTGACCTTTTAGGCACCCTGATTTCTATCTCCCCAGGCCTTCTCTTTAAAAATGGACATCCATTGTGGAGACATCAGATAATACCTTCAGTGTGTTGAGGGTGATCTTAGCTTTTTACAGAAGCAAAATCATTGTAAAGGGTAGTTTTTTTGTTTTGTTTTGTAATCATTTATTTTTCAGATATAGGTAGACACAATATTTATTTTATTTTATTTTTATGTGTTGCTGAGGATTGAACCCAGTTCCTCATGCGTGCTAGTTGAGCGCTCTTTCTCTGAGCCACAATCCCAGGCCCAAGGGTAATTGTTTTTTTCGGGGGGAGATAATTATAAAGCATTCAGGTGCATAAGCTGAGACATAACTGTAAAGTTGAAAGCACTTTGGCCAGAGGGGGCAACCATAACCTCATCCTTCTTAGATCTTTTCTGAGATCAGAAAAACAACAACAACAACAAAAATATTATGGTTTGGACCTTAAGTGTCCCTTAAAGTCTCATGTATTAAAAAATTGGCCCCCGTTGGTGGTGGAACCTTTAGGAAAATGGGGTCTAGTGGAAGGATGTTAGGGGTGTAGTCTTGGAAGGGATGTTGGAACCCCTTCTTCTCTCTCTTTGCATTCCAGTTGCCATGATGGGAGTAACTTTGCTCACCTGTGCCCCCATCACCCAGAGTGATCCTGACTGATTTAATCATGTCGCAGCAACTCCCGTTTGTACTCCTTACACCCGGCCCCCTCTTCTGTAGACTTGTTCTATTCTAAATATTTCATGTTAATAGAATCATTCAATGTTTTTCCTTTTTCCTATCTCACTCAGCATAATGTCTTCAAGTTTCATCACGTTGTAGCATGTGTCTGAATTTCCTTCCTTTTTGTGACTGGATGATATTCCATTGTATATAACATTTTGTTTATCCATTCATCTGTTGATAAACACTTGGATTATTTCTACCTTTTGGATATTGCAAATAATGCTTCTATGAGCTTTGGTATAAAAATATCCCTTCAAATTCTTCCTTTCAGTGCTTTTAGATATATATATATATATACACAGAAGTAGAATTCCTCAATTATATGGTAATTTTATGTTCGATTTTTTGAGGACTGTTTTCTGTAGTGGCAGCACCATTTTAAGTTTGTACCAACCCTGCACACAGTTTCTAATTTCTTCATATTCTTGCCAACATTTATCATCTATGAGGAGGTGTCTAGCACCCCAACAGGGTAGGTTCCTGCTCAGGAGGTGTGAGCCGCCTGGAAAATAAAAAGTCTGAAATAATCAACAAGAAATAAAGACAGAGCCAGAAATTAGGTATGGAAAGAGGAGCACCTGATGTGTCTTCTAGTCCTGATGGGAGCCAGAACTGAACAATTGAAAACGGGCTCTGATTCTTTATTTAAGGGGGAGTACATCAAAGGCAGGGATAAGGTTTCAGTGAGAGAAGTCTTGGTTTGGTGCTGGCTTCTGTGGAAGGGGTTTTGCAGTAAACAGATTGATTAGCATTTTACAAGCTACACCCTTCTCTATGCTATGCTTGAACTTGAGAGGTGAGCTAGGTAGGATGCCACATAAACCAGGCATTCACAAACTGGTAGATTCCTACTGGGAGTTCCTGAAACCAGTCTTTCCTACCTAATGGCTCCAACAGCGCTCTAGTCCACACACAGTGCATGGATATCTTCTAGCAATTATCTATTTTTTTTAATATCTATTTTTTAATATCTATTTTTTATAATAGCCTTCTTAATGTGTATGAGAAGAAGATATTTACACCCCATCTGTTAACCTACTTTGACGTGGTTTCAGAAAAAATCTACTAATAATATAATACATACATACAGTGAGGTAAAGTTTTAGAACATCTATCTCTTCATCAAAGCAGAGAAGCCTCCCATAAACCATATTTTGACAGTTGCTCTGGAACACAGCCATGATGGGTGAAGGTTAAGGTACAGCGTCTGCTGAAACATCTCCTATGAAGTTAGGTCTTAGTGCTATGTGCAAGGAGTGTTCCCTTTAGGAAAACCTTGCACTCAGGTCCATAGCTCTTCCAGAGAATAGATGCTCCATTCAATACACTTATCACCTCTTCATTTAAAGGTAGATTGATAGTTACATTTTTTAAAAAGCTTAAAATTTTCATATTGAAAATAGAGGTTGTATTAGGGTTCTACAGAGAAGTAGAATCAAAACAATATAGAGAGATTCAGAGACAGGGATACAGGCTAAGCAAATGGTGTGCTGTAGACAGGGAGACAGGCTAAGCAAAAATCTGTAGAGCAGGCTAACAGATTAAAAGTTCAGGAAGAATCAAGTTTGCAGCCGAACATGATGGTGCATGCCTGTAATCCCAGCACCTTGGGAGGTTGAGGCAGGATGATCAGGAGTTTAAGCCAGCCTCAGCAAAAGCAAGGTGCTAAACAACTCAGTGAGACCCTGATTCTAAATTTAAAAAAAAAAAAAAAGAAAGAAAAAGAAAAGAATTGAGTTTGCAGTCTTGAATCCAAATCTGTAAGGTGGTAACTCAGGCAGGGTTTCCATATTGTATTCTCAAGGAAGAATTTTCTTCCCTTTTGGGAAGTCTTTTCTTTTATGGCCTGATTGGATGGGGCCTACCCATGTTATATGGAGAGTAATCTGCTTTAGTCAAAGCCTACTGATTTAAATGTTAATCTCATTTAAAAAGTGATATATGAGCAAACTGCTGGGTACCATTATCTAGCCAAATTGGCACAGATCATTGGCCATGATAGAAGTTTGCACAGTAGGTGACTTTACACTAAAAGTGTAGAGACTCAATATTCAAGACTAGAGATCTTACACCTAGTGTAAGAGTTTATGCAAATTTTAATTTTGAATACTAAAGCTTTTTGCTTTAATTTTCTTTTTAAAAAATGTTGGAAACTTACCATGGGAAGTTTTTAACAAAACAATTTATAGATGACACTTTTAAAAAAACATTCGAAATTTTTTTCTTGGATGATTCTGCCTGTTCTTTCTGCTGCTTTTATTCTTCTTCAAATCAAATAGCATCCATCGTCACAGAATTTTTCATATCATGTGATATTTGCATTATGGATTGTTAGCTTCATGGAGAGTGTTCGCTGGTTTGGTTGGAGGGTAGGGCTTAGGTAGAGCTGGGGGAACTGGGGTGAAGACTTCGGGGAGGTTGGGAGCACAAGGGCAATACTCTGGCAGTTGAAGCACAGGGTTGTTAGTCTCACTCATCTAGGAGAAGCTTTGTCTTCAGCTCCCCAGGGAATCTTCTCAATACCTAGAGAGAGATGAGAGATGGAGTCTTGGATCTTCCTAGGGCAGGAAGATGAAACTGAGAGGCCTTCACTAAGTCAGGACTCTTAAACGGCTGCTCCCCTTCCAGTAAAGACTAGAAATAAATCCTCCCCAGTAGAAAAATACAAAAAGGAGGAAAACATACCTCTTTGTCCTTTTACCAATGGACCAATACCAGACAGCCCCAAATAATGTGTTCTTCTTTGTTTGACAGTTAATCACCTTCTGTTGCCTCTTCAAAGAAAATAAAAATCAAGACATAATATTTATATGCTATTTAGTGTTTCTTATGATGATCAACATGTGTTGCTCATGATGACTACAGTGACTTCCTCAAAGCAAATTAAAAAAAACTGCCTTTCTTTGATATCAATTCTCTAATGCTGGAGAATTTGAGTGACAGTTAACAGTCGCCATCCGGTGCATGGTAAGCATCCTGGTCCCTAGTTATCTTGTCCTTTAGTTTAAACAATCCCTTTTCCTCTGTATGTGTTTGTAGAGCTAATTTGCCATTTATTAGAAATGCATGCTGTGCTGAAGTGATGTATATGCATTATCCAATTAAATTTTTAAAATATTCTTGCAAGGTAGATACTATGCATTCATTTTAGATACAAGAAAACTTAGATTCAAAGAACACATTGCTTAAAGCTAGAAAGCTGTGGATTTGGATTTAAGTTTAAAGTGCTTGATTTTTCTCCTGTGCACTATGGTCTTTTACATAGCCTATGCAGAAAACAAGATCTGCTCAATCTTTTCCATGTCCTAAATGGTGTGCTGGAGTTGGCTTGTGGGAACCAATTATGAGTACCTTTCTCAACTCCACATTTGGTGATGTCATACTAGATCTTGCAATGAGCCATGATGGAAATATTTATAACAGGAAAATTAGCCAATGCTATAAATTAATGCCTTTCAGAGAGCTAATTGTTAAACATCTACCAGCACACCACTCAATGCCTTCAAACTATCGCCATCTCTTCTCTTTCTTAGTTCTGGTTTGCACACTTTAGAATTAGTTATATGGTCCTATAAACTTCACATCCATAAATATTATCCACACCAACAATCTATCATATTAATGAGCAATACTTTAATCTCCAAGGTCCAAGATGCTGTAAAATAGAACTGGATTTTAAGACTCTGAGAACAGGATGCAACAAAGGTGCTAAATCTACCAGCAGGGGGAACCCCATTTCCAAGCATATAGGCACTTGCCTTCTCTGGAATTCAACAGTGATTCAAACGACAAAATACAGAACCTGGCTGTGATAAAATTATTCAGAAACGCAAACATACATTAGAAATGGAGACTATTCAAATAAGTTATATTGACAGAACTTATCTTACCAGATTCTGCATTGCCTACAATACCGGAAATAAAGAAGCATCTTGTTGGGGCTGGGATTGTGGCTCAGTGGTAGGGCACTCGCCTAGCATGCACAGGGCCCTGTGTTTGATCCTCAGCACCACATAAAAATAAATGAATGGAATAAAGGTATTGTGTCCAACTACAACTAAAAAAATAAATATTTTTTTTTAAAAAAGAAGCATCTTGTTAAAAAAAAAAAGGGAGAAGAAGAGAAAGGAAAAAAACTAGTAGGAACATAAAATGAAGAACTCAGATTTTTTTTTTTTAAAAAGGTCAGCTTTTCTAGAAAGAAAACTTGAAGTGCTATGCATTTTGTATTCCCTGATCAAAGTATTTTAGGATAATATAAACTATGTAATTTTCAGAAAGTGTATTTACATTTTCAGGGTTCTTAAAAATCCCCATTGATAATATATGAATATAATACAACTGTAATTTAAAAGTTGATTTGTAAAATCTTGGAAATATTATTCTTAATTTTCTTTAAAGCTAACGGAGTAGGAAGGCATCTAAAATACTGAAAAATGTGCTGGGCATGGTAGCACACGCCTGTAATCCCAGCAACTCAGGAGGCCGAGGCAGGAGTATCTCAAGTTCAAAGCCAGCCTCAGCAACTCAGAAAGGCCCTAAGCAAATTAGTGAGGCCTTGTCTCGATAAAAAAATTAAAAAGGGTTGGGGATGTGGCTTAGTGGTTAAGCAATCCTGGGTTCAATTCCCAGTACCAAAAATAAAATACTGAAAAATGGGAGTAATTTTTGGAAGCCAGAACTTGAACTTTCATATTTTGCATTGTTTTCTATACCAACATAATTAAAGCATGTGACACATGTGCTAAAAAATACAGATGGAAACAATAGATGAGCTCATGCAGACCTAAGTATTTGGATTCCATTAACATGACATACTGGCATGTCAAATTGGTGGGAAAATCACACATAATTATTCAATAAATGATGCTGGGTTAATTATTTGGGGAGAAAAGTCGTGTACTTCTTACTACGTTCTAAAAAATAAAGTGCAGAAGGACTAAAGATTTAAGAGCAATACTTACATTTAAATTTGTGAAATATATTAAATGCAATACATACACGCACAAATGTGTGCATATGTGTGTGTTTGTTTTATGCACAGATATATAAATTTCTTTACATATGTGCACATTTCATACAATGGGATTATTTGTGATCAGCAGGCTTCTATTAGCACACAAAGAAAGTTCTGGCCCAGCACTCTGTAAATCAGCACTCTACCTCTCATTCCCCATCCACTGTCTCTGTTCTCCCTGAAGGATGGTCTCCCATTCACCACAAATGTGCTTTCTCCAGCAAGGAAGATAGACTGCTGTAAAAATGTCTGTCAGCAATTTTAAGCATACCGATTTAAGAGGAAACAGAACTTCTTTCCCCAAGCCTCAGTAGACAAAATCTGTGATTTTTGTTTCCTTTTCTTTTATAATCATGAAAAAAAAAAATTCTTGAACATTGATGAAAGTAGAGAAATTGGTATAAAAACCCCCATGTACCAATCATCCTGTTAAAACATGGACAGTTTTATTTGTCTACTCTGAAATACCCTCCCAAAGTCCATGCATTACAGACTTGGTCTCAGGGTGCTCTTAGGAGGCGATGGAAACTTGAAGAGGTGGGGTGGGGCTTAGTGGGATGTCTTTAGGACACTGGGAGTGTTGTCTCAAAGAGGATTATGGGATCACAGCCCTCTCCTCACTCTCCGATTTCTGGCTATGAGGTGAGTGGTTTTGTTCCACCATCTGCTCCTTGTCATTGCCCTCCAGCACCATCACCAGAGGCCTAAAAACAATTGGTCCACAAATCATAGACCAGAGCCTCCAAAACTGTGAGCCAATGTAATAAACCTTTTCTCTTTATACGTTGATTATCTCAAGTATTTGTTATAGCGATGGAAAGCTAACTAATACATCTATTCTTACCTTCTCAAATTATTTTTAATATATTGATTCAAATATCAGATTTCAAATGAACTCATCCATAAATATTTCAGTATATATATCTAAAGGACACAGTCAATATTAGCATGCCCAATCCATTTGTTTTGACTTTCTATTATCATTAAATATCCAATCAGCATTTTATTTTCCCCAAATATAAATGTTTTGTGGCTATTCTCAACCTGAAATAAGAAATGGAGAGAAATACTCCAAAATAATGACTTATTTGAAGAATGAACGTTGCAATGGGAATAAGTGCACCACAGTAAACAATGTGCATATTCAGGGAAGCAAAGGGAGACAAAAATAAAAGGAGGAGGATTACATAAGCTATTTTGAAGTGATTACCTTTGGCTACAAGAATCAGTAACTTGATTGAACAGCCCAAGATTGAATAGGCAGTTGTTCAGCAGATGTCAGCACACTAATATTTTCTGTGTAAGGCTGAGCTGGCCTTTGTACAAGTTTATGGTTGTGACTGAGTTTCTCGAAATAGTTCTTGTTATCAGAAAGAAGTGCATAAGATTCCCTTATTCATCACTATCTGGCTGTATTTTTAAATTTTTGTTAAGGTTTGACATAAGTGACTCCTGCAACAATTTTAACCATTGCCATTGTGAGGAAGGATATACCCCTCCTGACTGTGCAAAGAAGGCTGGGGGATTTGGAAGTGTTGATGATGGACATGAAATTAAAATGGGTTGGTGTCCTTAATACTTTGTTTGAAGTTAGATTACACAGATAACCTTATGTCAACAGATATGGCTTTATTTTATTTGTTAGACTTTTTAAAATCTGAAATTGTAGGTTTGTAATGTTCTTTCTGTCTTAGCACTGACTTTGTTTATGAATAAAAAAGTGTACCTAATATTAGGCAATTTTAAAAGTAGAAATTCCATTGCATATACTTTGACCAGTTAATTCAAGTTTTTCACTTTTAATTGTCTCAGATATTCCTAGTTTCAAATGTTTCACTAGTCATGGTTATAATAATATTCCTGGGATTCAGGCTGTCTTTTTTTTCCTATTGACTTGATACTTGGTTGTCTTTCTCCTGCCATGTGACTCCAAAGTAGTCTTATGAAATTTCTTCTTTTGCATTTCACCCTTGCTGTACCTGAGTAGTATTTTGAGATAAAAAAAAAGATGAGACTGCAAAAAACTAGGGGACATCCCCTGGTTCTACAAGGTATGTCAAACTCATTCAAATTAACTGGGAACATTGGTGAGCTGTCCATCCTATCCCCCTTCCTTTTGGGACTTTATAAGAAAATCATGCAAGTCCTAGTCAGACTTCTCTGTAGTTGGTTGTTATAAGATGATTAACTTTTTAGAGAGATGATATATAGCCATATCCAACTATGTATCAGGCTAAAAGAAAAGCTAAGATGTTACGTATGACTGTGTGTGTGTGTGTGTATCTGTGTGTGTGTGTGTATATATATATATATATATATATATATATATATATATATTATTTTCACAAAAAAGTAAAAAGTAGATATATAAATGATTATATATTATTCTATATTGCTTACATTTGTTGTTTAAAGCATAATAGGACTAGCGAACAGTATTAGTGATAATTGTTTATGACAAATCTTATTGTTGAGAAAGATATAGTAGCATTTTATAATGAGAAAAAGAAAGTCCTCCAATGTTGCGATTTAACTTTAATAAACTCTTCACTGGGTCCATTATGCTGGCTATGTTCTTGAGGCACACAAATATAAGACTTTAAAAACATAAATAAATAGGAATAATTAGACATTCCTTATATTAAATAAAAATAACTTTTTGTTCCATGATGTAGTCATATATTTTTATCCTTTCTGTTTTATTTTCCAATATACTTCTGTGAATTGCTTTTAGCTTTTAAGACACCCTCATTTTTATGTATTAGCAAAACTGAATAAACTTAACAGTAAAATTTATTTTGACTTGCAACTCTACTCCATATCAAGCCATTATTATTTTGATTGCTGGTGTCAGCACAGCAAAGTGCTTTCAAAGCAAGTGAGGTCATCAAGTAAAATATCTTTGTAATGAAAGTATTGTAGCTTGGATTTCTTGGGATTTTATTTGACAGAGCAGCAGGGTCAAGATTTATTTTTCAGGTCTACAAAACATGTCCACTTACTTTGTATCTACAGGCTTGTACTGGAAGAAGGGCTATTTGTCAGTCAGGTCTTTTGCATACTTCATTTTCTAGGTTATCCATGTCTAAAATGCTTGTCACTTTTAAACACTCCCAAAGTACCTTAGTGTTATAGAGCCACATGAGCATACAGTAAGCACTGATAAAATTCAACCTCTCTTTGTCCAGCCTCCTCACCCTACCACATTCTTACCAACCTCTACTATTCATTATTCTATATTAAGTTTGACTTTTTTTTTAAGCTTCCACATATGAGGGAGAACATGTCATACTTGCCTTTCCACATCTGGCTTATTTCACTTAGCATAATCTTTTTGAAAAAAGAGTGGATAAATTTCTGTTTTATTGTATCTTCCCCTTTTCTGTTTTCATCCTCCATGTTATTAAAAATTAGAGAAGAATAACCTTATATTTCCACATTTTAAAATTAAGGATTTATGGGAGGCTCATATGTTAACATACGTTCTAAGTCTGGCAGCAATACTAGTTATCTTGTGTGTGTGTGTGTGTGTATATATATATATATATATATATATATATATATATATATATATATATCTACAGAAGTTATCTTCTCTCATTTTATAAATAAAAAGAATCATTAGGGGCTGGGTTGTGGCTCAGAGGTAATATGCTCATCTACCATGCATGAGACACTGGGTTAAATCCTCAGCACCACATAAAAATAAAATAAAGATATCATGTTCATCTCTGTGTGGGCTCTCTCTCATCTAGTGAGGAGGTCCACGGAACAGGGTAGAGGGGAGTGTGGCTGCAGAAATTTCTGCTACCTTGAGCAAATACAAAGTACACTTTGCTCTTCTACATGCATACTTAGCTGACAGTAGAAAATCAAATTATTATAACTTCCATTTAGTCTATAAACATCTTATGGGAAAAGATCTCATCTGTTCAATATATTGCACACTCATACACTTCACTAAAGGGAGTATGATTTACTTACCTGTGATATAGAAGATTTCATAATAAAAGTTTTTGGTCACTTCTATTGCAAAAGCATTTAATAGTCTTTAAAAATATTTTTTAGTTATAGGTATGTGGGGACAAGTGCATGGATTACTACATACACGGAATACGTTAAGGGCCTCTGAATGGCAAACCACTCCTTCTTGTTAGGCATGTGAGCAGAAAATGCCTTACCCTGTAGACACAGCCCTGGGAGTGAGGCTTCATGTTGCACTCCCTGTGCTTGTTTCACAGCCCACTTTTCAATTGGTTGTGGCAAGGACAGTTGGCAGAAATTGCATTGGTGGTTGCCTGTAATCTGCTTAGCTACTGCCTGAGTATATATACGTGGTAACTGTGCAATAAAATTAGACCTGCTTCCTGCTTGGTCTCTGGAGGTCTTGCTTTGTGACTCTGCAGCCACACTCTCCTCTACCCTGTCCTGTGAACCTCCTCGCTAGATGAGAGAGAGCCCACGCAGGTCTCTAAATAAAATACAAAATTATTTCATTGAACGGATTGCTCATTCTTTTGGTTTGGACATCTATACCTTCCTCTATCCCAATAACTCTTAAATTTGGTCTTTTTATGGTATCCCAAATTTCTTGGATGTTCTGCTCATGGTTTCTTATAAGCCTTTCTGAGTTGTCTAGGCTCTTTTCAAGATGATATATTTTGTCTTCGTGGTCTGATGTTCTGATTTCTAATTGTTCTACTCTACTGGTGATACTCTAATTTGAGTTTTTAATTTGGTTTATAATTTCCTTCATTCCAGGATTTCTTTTCTTTCTTTTTTTTTTTTTTTTTTTTGCTGTTGTTTTTGTATAACCTCTATCTCCCTGTAGAGTTGCTCTTTTGCTTCTTGGATTTGTTGATGTAATTCATTCTTGAAGTGATCTTTCATTATCTGCATTTGCTGTCTAAGGTCTTCTTTAAGACTCCATAACATCTGAAGCATGCATATCTTGAAGTCTTTTTTTGACAATCTCTCTGCTGTGGCTAGCAACTCCTGTAATGTTGAGTTGTCCTGCACTGTTTGTGTTCCTTTTTTCCTTGTTTTTTCATGATGCTCATGTTTCTTTCCAGCTCTGAATGCTGTGTTATTATTTTCTCCTGTAAATTTGTTTTGCTTTTGTATAACTCCGAGATCTCTCCTTTGTGATGGGAGACAATGTCTAGAGATGTTGGGTTCAATTATAATTTAAAGGAAATTCATTAGTTTCATAAAAGACATACAGATTCTGATGGTGTATAGAGAACTGAGGTTTGGTCTTAGGACTTTATGTTTAGGTGGAAAGATGTGAGGATATGGGGGTTAGTATATCTTAGCTACTTTGGAGAAGAGTTCTACTGAAGAGGGACATTAACAGGAGAATAGATAGGAGTATTTTGGGGTAGCTAAGTACTTAGGAGGACTATAGGAAGCCTAGAAACATTCACCTATTTGCGTTTAGTAAATTACATGTAGTAGAAGAATGCTTGGGAGGCTGGGAGGAGAAGAGAGGGAGAAAGAAGAGTATACTTATAAAGAAGAAGAAAGAGAGAAAAGAAAAGGAAAAAAGAAAGAAAAAAAAGAAGAAAGAAGAAAAAAAATATATATATATATATAAAGGGGGGGGGGGAGAATGCATTCTTAGAGTTCTATTTTCTTCTCTTCCAGTAGGTGGTGTCGTGCTTTCCAGGCTAAGTCTCTTCCCTCAGGATGTAGAAAGTAATCCATGTGGGGTGGCTCTCTCTCCCCTGCTGGGTGTCTCCCCAACCTGGTCTCTTTGGGTTGCTCCTGGTTTCTATCCCCCTCACTTCTCCTACCCGCCAGGCCCCAGTTACCGGTAGTCCTCTCCACATCTCACACCCTGGGGGCATGGCGGCGCAGGTCTCGAGGATGCTCACTCCCTTCCCGATGCCATGTCTAGGATATTTGACCTTTTATAACACATGCACACACATTTAATTGTGGCAGACCATACATAACAAATTTTATGATCTAAATGTGTTTCAGTGTGTAAACTTCATTGTACATTCTTGTTGTACATCATCATGCAACCATCATCTCTCTTTAGAGCTTTTGTCAAAATCTTGTAAAGATGATACATTATGTCAATTATGTATTATTCCCCAGACCCTGGAAATGGGCATTCTACTTTATCTATGAATTTGGCTACTCACATAATTGGAAATATACAGCATTTGTGTTTTAGTGATTGATTTATTTCACTTAGCATAATGTCCTCAAGGTAGCTTATGTCAGAACTTCATTCCTTTTGAAGGCTGAATAACTTTCTATTGTGAATATATACCATATTTTATTTATTTATCATATATTGATGGGTTGCTTTCACCTTTTGCCTGTTCATCCATAATATTATATTCAATGCTCTTCAAATTTATAAGGATATATTCTTCTTACATGAAAATTATAGTCAGTCTATCCCAGAAGACTCCCAAATCTTAACCTATTCCAGCATTAATTGCAAGTCCAAAATCTCATCTGAATGTAGTTTACGTCAGGTATGAGTGAGAGTTATGATTCATCCTGAGTCGAAATTCCTCTAGAGTTATGAATTTGTGAAGTCAAACAAGTTAAATGCTTCCAAAGTACAAGGGTGAGATAGGAACAGGAGATGCATTTCAAAGGGGAGAAATTGGAAAGAAGGAAGTGGTACTAGGTCACAAGAAAGTCCAAAATCTAGCAAGGCAAGTTGCGTTGGATCTTATGGCTTCTCAAATAATTCCATTTTGGTTGCTATTCTTCTCTCCAGGTTCACTAGCATGGCAATGTCACCTTCACCATCCAAGGTGGTAGCCCTAACCCCTTCTTTTGGTGCTTATTAAACTACTTCATCCTTTACCCATTTCCAGTTCCAAAGTCATTTCCACATTTTTAGGCATTTGTTAGAATAGCAGCCTACTTCCCAGTACCAAAATCTGTACTACTATCAAGGTTTCTTCAGAGAAACAGAACAAATATGAAAATGGCTCAACACCATTATGGAAGCTGACAAATGGCAAGACTTTCAAGGTGAATTGACAAACTGGAAAATAATTTAGTAAATGTTTGCAAATATTATATAATCTAAGAAAACATTATGTAGTGTAAAAATTGAGCAATCAAAAACATCAGTAAAATATTCCCAACAGCACATTTATATACTTAGTTCATTTCTTGTTTTTTATTTTATTCACAGTCAATATGAATGAGGTGTTTGAGGTTTGGGAATAATGTTGATAATAATGCCTTCTCCATTGTCTCATTTGGTTATTGAAATCTCTGACCTAATTTCAAATTGATATTTTCTGTTCTAGCTGGAAAATCTGCAGATAGAGGTCCTGGTAGTTCACAAAAACAATACTTTCAAGTCAGTTTGTACGTTTCCGTACCTCTGCTTATCATTACTATTGCCCTTTTAATTAATCAGGATAAAATAAGAAAGCAATGCTTCAGAGAGGAAAGTGAAGCTGACAGGTATGTACTTGTTGTATATATTTACTCTTATAACAGTAAACAAATTGAGAAAATAGTATTTGTGTTTTATTAGAAATGACTATGACTATAGGTAAGGCAACATAAGGAGAGACCTGGAGACACATTCAAATTGGTTTGATGTCCATTGTGTGTTTTCCAGTATTGTTCAACCCTAGAATCATTTAGTTGACTACCAGTATCCCTGTAGGAGGAAACATGGCTGCCGAGAATATCTTAGAAGGTACATGTAGACTTTTGATCCTGTTAAAACAGCCATATTGCCCATAGGCTTTAAAGAACAGGTGACACTGCATTTCAAGGGAACTTGCTAACAATAGTTTTATTAAGCATGGCTTCTCAGGTCAGTCATCAACACGAAATCTGTATTACAACACAATCTCTTTCTGAATTAGAGATAAGATCTTTGAACCTGCTTCCATGATATTTATTACAGTGTCAATTCTTAACTAGAAATCACATGTATGGCTGTTAATATTAGATTCAGAGTCAGAAAGCAGTATTGTAGGTCATCTGAAATATAACTCTTAGCTTTGGAAAACTTGTTCACAAATTCTAAATCTTGAATGTAAAACTGATATCTTGAGCAAGTGATTTAATTTTTATGTACTTCAAACTACTCTGTATAACTAACTCCCTAGAGTATAAGATGATAATGGCTTTCTAATGTATCAAACTTTTGGATTCATCAACTGAGTAAGTGAAATCACCATATTAACTATAAAGAATCACACACATTTTAGTATATTTAATATTGAGTTTCCTTACATAATTTGCAGGATTTTGCCATATGGAGTACCATATAATGTTTTGATTAATTGATTTTTTTTTAGTGCTACTTAACAGTTTTGGCTTAATTTGATCTGAAGAATTAGAAATACCATAGAGTACAGGGGCCTTCCTCTACAGATGGGCTTATGGCATAAATGCTTGAATAAGTTCACATTGAAGTGAAAAGAGCCAATCAGCAAAGCAAGGTGCCTGATAGCATTCACTTCAATAATGAGATTGTGCCTGTTGTTTTATGTTGGAAAAAGACATGTTACATATTTGATATTGTTTGCTTGAAGAACAATCTTTAAAAGAACTTAAAATTTTCTCCACTTTTAAATAAATTTATTGATTTCATAGATCTATGGCAGAAGAAAACACTACCACTAGCAGCATCAAGTCATCCCCCACTGAAAAGTGAGTATGGAACAATGTAATAAATCACCTTGCAACCTATGTTTTGATCATTGTCTAGGACCACTTAAAATGGTTACTTTAAAAACAATTATATTTATTCATAATATTCTTTGTTATTCTCACTAGAGTTTATTTTATAATTATAAGCAATGAAACTTGGTTTCTTAATTTTTCAATCTCCCCTCCCTGTCCTATCCTGAAGGAAGGGTGTTTTGCACTCACCCTAACATTTATGGGAATATATATTAATTCAATGATATCATTAAAGATCTGGATGCTATAATTTTAAATTTTCTTACAAAGTTGATATTTGGGCATGAATCAGGACACAAAAGCCAAGTCAAATTAAGCCAACCCTTGCATAATCATTTTAACTTATATTTTGATTAATTAAATAAATCACAACAGCAAACTCATCATTCATGGAAAAGTGTATGTAATATGCTCCACTCACTCCAATGGGATGTACTACAAAGTCATGTGGCAAATAAGACACATAAATAATGACATATTTGGATATTAGTAAAGAAATGGAAAAGTAATTTAAATGATTACATCCTCCAAATATTTAAGGAACAAACTATGTCATTCTTATACATTCTGATGTAGAGAATATGGGGGGGGGTATTTAAAAAAGCAAACCTAATCATTTTTATAGATGAATAAGAATTATATGAAAATCCATATGTAGTAGAATGAAATTTAACCCATATCTCTTACCCTGAACAAAACTCAAAAATGGATCAAAGACCTAGGAATTAGACCAGAGATCCAAAGGAATAAAGCCAAAGGAAAAAAAGGACAAAAGAGCTGCACACAGAGACAAACATTAACAAAAGGCACCATTATGTCCTTATGTAAAATAATTCACTTAAATGAACATAGATTAAATTACCCAATCAAAAGGAATGAATGTAACAAAAGAAAGAAAGAAAAACAAGATCCAAATAAACTCCAAAATACTCACTTTACAGTTAAAGGCTCTCGTAGACTCAAAATGAAGGGATGGACAAAACTATGTGAGTGGCACCAAAAGGAGCATAGAGACAGCAGTTTCCAGTTTCTGGGTATGCATCTGAGTAGAGCAGCACTCCATATGCTCACACTCATAACTGTATTTGTACTCTATCCTCCTGCAATATCCCTTGATGCCCTCTACTGAGATGATGCTTAAAGAGATTCCATTAAAAATTGCAGAACACATATATAAAGGTGAATTTCAATCTGGGATGCACTAGGTAAGCTAATGGGTAAACCTATGATTCAGAAATCCCTCTGTCTTCAAAAGCAATGAGTGATTTTTTAATTGAAAGTATAATAATGCTTATTGTAGATTTATTCATAATGTGCAAAAGTTTTCAACAGAAGAATGAATATATAAATCCTGCCACATTTATCTAATGGAATACTGTACTGTAAGTAAAACATACAAACATTATTTAGGTATAGCAACCAAGATAAATTTCAATGACATAGTATGGAAAGAAGCCAGAATCAAGAAGGGATTATTCATGTTATATAAAAAATGATTCAAGACAAAACTAATCTCTAGATAGAATAAGGGGCACTTTTAGGTATAAATGGTACCTAATGGTATAGTGAAGTATATTTCTGAAGTACTAATAACAAATTATATTTAATCCAACTTGTGGTTTCATTTATGTATACAACTGTGAAATTGAACTGAACATTTAGGATTTTGTATACTTTAGTAGTTGTAAGTATTTCATTTTGAATAATATGTTATACCAAATACCTGGAAACATCAAATATCTAGAAATCTATGGAGGTATGTTCAGCACATATGCACATCGAAAGACATGCAATGTGAAGTAGCATTAAAGAAAAATAATTAGTGGAATATGCTATTTTTATAAATTGAAAGACTAACATTTTAAGCTTAATTAATTATGACAAAAGAGAGATTTCAGTTTGAAAAGTATGATTTTAGTATGTGGTTGGTTGAAAATTTTCACTGAAAAAAATTCTTGACTACTATCTGAAAATCTTTACACACACACACACACACACACACACAAACACACAATGCAACACAACTTCAAATATGTGCCCCCCCAAAACATTATAATTTTATTTTAGATATAAATGTGAAAAATAAAATAAGAAAATATCTAAAATAAAAATTTGGAAATATCAAATATCATTTTTACGTTTAGTAAGACACAAACAATATTAACCATAAAGAAAACCCACGGATTTGTTGAAATTAGGAGTTTCTAGTCATTAAAACATATTGCTATGAAAGTGAAAACGTTATCCACAGGATTGGAAGACATACTTGTATTCAACAAATGTATATTTGTTCACATTATGTATAAATGGTATGCAAAAAAGAACTCCTACAAAAGAATGGGTAAAAGAAAGGTATACTGATTTTAAAAATATAGGTAAAATACTTCAATATGTACTACAAAAGAGACAGAATTTGATTGAGCAATGCACATACTAAAATGTTCTGAACCTCAATATTCAGGTGGAAGACACAAATTAAAAATACAATATGTTACTACCATGATATCTAATATTATAAAAATTATCTAATATTTTAACAAAAACCATATAAGAACTGAAAATTTTATATACCCTTGAAGAGAGCATAAATGTGCAAAAGCAATTTGTGAAAGTTTCAGAACTGTTTACAGTTCAGCCAATGCATAATCCACCAGATCCCATTAATTAGTGTGTACCATTAATGTGTGTGTGTATGTATGTATGTATATGTATGTATGTGTGTGTATATATATATATTCACACTGAGGGAGAGTATTCATAGCAGAACTAATTGTGATACCAAACTACTAGAAACAATCCATCTTTAAGTTTTTACTCTATTCTTTCCCCAAATCAATAATGTTCATATGGTGAAATATTTAATGTAAACCCAAATGTTTGTTTTTTTTTTTTTTGAGACATAGACAAGAAGAATTGGGAAAAGATTCTGAAATTCATGTGCAAGAAGAATGTATGGTAGCCAGGCAAATACCTTCTTATTTTCAAAAAGTATTTTTTATTTGAATGTACTATGGAATACATACTAAAATATCTAAGAAACCTTGAGAGATGTGAGAATTAAAGTTAAATTCTCATAATCATATTACCCAAAGAGGATGTATGATAACAACTTATATGTGCATCTTCTTAAATGTTTTTCTAAGTAAAATATTAGAAGACCTTACATATACTTTTGTTCAAGAATATTATGGACAACTTTCTTTTTCTTAAAACATGGATGTCTATCACCACTTTGTAACATAAAAATAATTTATTTTAAAAGTCTACTGTTATGAATATTTAGGCTATTACCAGTTTTTAGTTATTACAAACATCCTATAAAAATACCTTTGCATGGATGTAAACATCTTGGAACAACTGTCCAGTTAGGTCCTGGAATAAATTCTCAGAAAAGAGATTGATCAAAGAATGTTTACTTTACCAGCTAATTTGTGTCAAGTTATAACTTTCCTGAGTTATTAGTTTTTAGTCAACTTGACATGTGAGTGGTAGATTTCCTGAGCCTTAGCATATCTTAAAATTTACTTTCTTTTACTATTCTATAGAATTTTACTTGTAATTTTCCACTGTGATATTAAGGAATGAGGTATAAAAAGTATGGAAATAGAAGTAGGAACCATATAATATGATCATATAGAATTAAAGAGCTTTGAAGACTACATTTAACATGAGGGATGCTTCACATATTTTAACATTATCCAATTTCCATTGATTTTTATGCTATTTAAATTAAGATTTTAGATCTAAGTTACTGTTAAGAAACCCCTGCTTTTTGTATATTGTTTTGGTTTTAAAAATATTTTGTAATTTTCACCATTATACTTAAGTTTATAATTAAGTAGGGTTAACTTAAGTAATTGAATTCATGTTATGTTTAATTTGTTTCATTATTCATAATTTTAAAGGATGCTTTTAGCTTTGATGGTATTAAGATTCTGGTCTACCCAAAGACTCGAATTGCCTGAATCTTGTCTACCTTCACTCTCCTAACTCATTCAATAAATTGTGAGATCTAAATCGTTCTGCTTCTTATGACACTTAAACAAATTAAAAGCATTTTTTAAAAATACAGGTATGCAAAAAAATGAATCATGGTCAATCCTGGCCCATCCAGGGATGATCATTGTTCAAAACTTTCAGTGTATGGGTATATACCCTTGTGTGTGTGTGTGTGTGTGTGTGTATGTATGCACTTATGTGCATATTGATGTTTTTATTTAATATAAAATATAATAGTTAGAATTAGCCTTCTTTTTCCTTTTAATTTTAAATTAAAATTATTTCACATATTTAGAATTGAAATTTCCATGGCCCTTCATTTATTGCCTTGAATGGGTACCAAACATGGACAAATAAACACTTAGGGTATTTTAGGAAGCAATGTGTATTATAAAACTAAGAGTATCTGGGCTGGGGTTGTAGCTCAGTGATAGAGCGCTTGCCTCACATGTGTGAGGTACTGGGTTTGATTCTCAGCACCACATAAAAATAAATAAATAAAATAAAGGTATTGTGTCCATCTACAACTAAAAATATTAGATTAAAATAAAAGAAAAACTAAAAGTATTTGTAGTTGAAGTGACAGGTAATTGTTTTTTTTTCCTTTATGGGATTAGTTTTCATTTTCTTAATTATATTGAATCACTTGTATCTTTTAAATTTTGTGTTTTGGTTTCTTCTACAGCAATAGTTCCTAACTACCTTGAATGCTAATATCTGAGAGAGAAGAAAGTACCAAATCTATCATCATAAACTGGCTTGAATCAAGAAGGAAAAAACAATCTCTCAGCTCTGTTGTCACTACTAAAGGGTTGAAACTATGAAAAAAATAAATCACCTTGCCCAAAATCTCCTGAGTTATGTACTATATTGTCTCTGTGTTTTCAGGACCAGTTTTTACTTTATCTTTCCTAACTTGCCTGCAGAAGTGGCTCTAACTCAGGTGAGAAACAGCCTAAGACTCTCATCCTCTGATACTAACAAGACCTATCCATCCTCACAGCCCAAGGGCAGAGTGTAGGCTCTTTTCTTCTACTTATAGGTCTGACTCTACTTACCGTAGTCTGACCACCTCACTTTCCTTCAGAGTGCCTACAAACTCTGACTTGGCATTTACTCAGACATGATCTGAATCCAATCCCTTTAAGGCTACCACTTTTCCTTGTACACCTGTTTTAGTGTGTTGAGAAATCTGTTTTACCAAAAGTAGATTTACCATGAAACTAAAGAAGCAACAACTTCAGGGCCATTTACCCACATAACCCCTTTTTGGCCATGGACCTAATTTGTATTCTTATGTTCATCACATTTTTATGGTTCAGGCCATACTGAACTTGGCTCTATTTCTGCTGTGTACCAATTTCCTTGGTAGTGGTGAGCTGGAGCTAGTTCACACATGCTCACAAGAGCAGAATCATTTAAAATGTCAGAATTTATGCTCCTTAGCTGTCATACATGATTTAAATTTAAATAATAAGTTAAAAATACTTAGACTGATCATTATTGTTTTAGAATTTAGTTTCATTTTTGCTCTTGAGGTTATAGTTACCATATCTTTATAGTGGGATTAGTATAAAGTATTATACTGTGTGCCCTGCTGCCTCTCTTTTCAAGTCTTCTAAAAAGAGTGGTTTGAAATTGGCCTTCACTGAAACGGATATACCTATAAATTTGGGATCCTTTATCTTCCAGAGGGTTATATGTATAACATATATCAGCAAACCAATGCCTTTGAGGGCTTTTCGATTTCCTCAACTCTTCCTGGAATCAGAATACCCAGTTGGTTGGTTCCCTATTAAGTTTTGACATGGTTTTTGGTGAGGCTGAAAGCCACCTCTGGAAGAGGCAAATAAGGTGTGTGTTTCAGATCTGCTGGGTTCTGGAGTGTGGAGGAGCAACTGAGTTGTTCTGTGTTTACACTCCCACAAGTCTAAGTATCTTGCCCTTAGAGCTGTTCAAATAGTGATGAGCCGGTATGTCTGAAGAAAGGAACAGGAAGTAAGGCCAAATTTCCCAGGTGCTGTGAATAACTACCAAATACTTCAGTACCTCTGGACCAACAAGGAGAGTCTGGAGTTCCATATAAAAGAGCATTTGTACTTTCACTGTCACCCACCCTAAAATTCTCAGAAGAGTTAAGAAAGATTTTCAGAGATGGAGTAGAAAACGTCTTGCGAAGAGTCACTGCGCTTTGGGATTTGAAAAGAGAGAGGAATGCTGCAGGTGTGAAGGTGCTGCCAGATCAGAATGTTTTGTTTTTCGCCTGAATTGGTCAAAGGCCAGTGAAGATGTAAACATTATGCATTTAGGAAGAATGGGGTTTAGTAATTCTGTAGTTAGCATTAAAGGTCTATCCTGTTAGGCAGATATAGTTAGGGACATTTATTCACTTTATAGGTATAAGTTCTCAAACTCAAGATGTAAAATCATTATCTCATTGTCCACTGAAGAGAGGGTTCAGTCTTTCTCTGAAATTACTAGTAAAATCATCACTTATGTATATGCGGTTGTGGATTACTTTCACTTCTCTCCTTTCTCTGGCTTTCTTAGTTGATATTTGAGTGTTCTATTACCTAAAAGAGGAATTTCATTGAGTAAACACAGTAGTAAATATTTATTAAATGAAAGCATACTCTGTGATCACAGGTTCTATTCCAGTGTTAGTAAAGTATGACCTCACTTAGACACAGGTACTATGCATCTCAACCCATTATTTAACGAAGGTATAATAATACTACTCTCACTAAATTATGCTATCCTGTAAATCCTATACATTTCACATTTATTTTTATCACTTTAATGTTTACATAAGATATTAAATGCATATATTAAGTATTTTTTTTTTGCTTTGATCATTCTTATTTCAGAGCTTTGGGGTTATGCATATAATGAAACTGGTCATTTGCATTTGGATTCTTCACATGTTAAAGCAATAAATGTCCTTGACATGTTTCTTTCTTGAAGTAGACATATCACTAATATTGAGAATTTTTTCCACATTGATCACAAATATTTCAATTTGTTTTATGTAGAAGTTGCATGGGAATAGACATGAAACGCTAGTAGAAGAGAGTACTTGTGAGTCCATAGGTGGTACAGAGTAAGAAGATTTTAAAAAAACCTTTTTTTTATGTACACATGTGTTAATAATTCTGTTTGACATTCTTATGACAACTTATGTTCTAAAACTTCAGCAATATTGACAGTGTACTTAGTATTCACAAAGAATTAATTTACTTTCTATATGATTTTCTAAATGTATTTTTTAGTATGCAAGGATATTTTGTGGAGTGAACAAATTCAGTTATAACATTTTGCACCCATTCTGAAATCATGTCATAGCCTTTTAGAGAATATGCATACATAAAGAATTTAGGATATACTTGAAAATGTGGCTCACATGAAGAGGAATCCTTTTCTTTTCTTTCTTTCTTTTTTTTTGTGGTGGCATGAGGTTATATAGATCTGTAAAACCTTAAGAGGGACAGATGTAATTTTTAATAAATGGGCCCATGATGGTTGGCCCTTGAATATGACAGCACTTAGTGTGTTTCGGAGGAAGTGGAAAGGACCCTCTCATCAGGGGGTAACCTGCCAGTATGTGTTTCTTTTCCAAGTCTTTAATAGAATAGGGTTCCTGGGCTGAATTTGTGGAAAGATAGGGTTGGATTGAGGTGCTGGGACCACTTGATTTCTGAATTCCAGAGAGGTGCTGTGATGCCTAGACATTTGGTTCCTGATATTGCTAATATCAGGCTGGGGGTGAACCACATGGCCTGAAATAAGGTAGTGGCAATGAGGAGAAGGGTGTAAGTAGCACCATTCCAATTGGTGTTTCAAATGCCTTTATCAATATATAAAGGTATTTGAAATTCATACATTTAAAGTGCACATTCATACATTTAAAGTGAATGTTTTTTAGTGTATTCACATTCTTTAACACAATTAAAATTAGACAAAAATAAACATTGCTCATTAGAGCCATCAAAAAGAAACTGTTCACTAGAACACTTGGAATGGAACCACCATATGACTGAGTTATCCCACTCATGGGTTTATACCCAAAGGACTTAAAACCAGCATATTGCAGTGGTGCAGCCATATCAGTGTTTATAGCAGCTCAATTCATGATAAACTATAGAACCAACCTAGTGTGCCCTTCAACAGATGCATGGATAAGAAAAATGTGATCTATATACACAATAGAATATTACTCAGCCTTAAAGAAGAATGAGATGATGGCATTTGCAGTAAATGGATGGAGATGAAAAATATCATGCTAAGCAAAATAAACCAATCCCAAAAAACCAAAGTCCAAATGTTTTCTCTGATACAATAACAGAAGTGTGGGGTGAGGACGAGGGAAGAATAAAATTATTTTGCATTAGGAAGAGGAAAGTGAAGGGAGGGGTGTGAAAATAGGGTAGGCAGGATAGTAGAATGAATTTAACATTTTTACCCTATTTGCATATATGTTACATAACCAAGTAATTCTACATCTTGTACAACCAAAAGAATGAGAAGTTATACTCCATTTATGTATGATATTCTTCTGTCATGTATAACTAATTTGAACAAATTAAAAATATAAAAAAGGATCGGTACAATATTCAGAAACTCAGTGTAATCCATATTGTTAACAGCCCAAGAAGCAACATCATAAGACCATATCAAATGACAGTGAAAGGCATTTGTAATTATCAATAGTACCATCATCTACAACACAACATTCAAAACCTAGCTATTGAGTGGAAATTTCCTCAAATGTAAGATTATTTAAAATATTCCTACAGATAGCATAAAAATTAATGGTGATATATAGAAATATTTTCTCATAAAGCCAATTTTTTCCTCATTAAAAATCACAAGGAACATAGAAAATTTCATAACTAAAAATCAAATTAACTATGCTGCAGAATATAGAATTAACACATACACACACACACACACACACACACACACACACCTCAATTGTATATCTATATATTACCAATGAAGTGGAAGTCAAAACAAATAAACCAACACCATTTACAATTATTATAATGAAAATTGAACAATAAATAATGAAATAACCACACATGTGAGATATATGGTGAAAGTTCCAATAATCTTATAAAAGATATCAAAGAATTAAATAGGGACATGCCACATTCAAACAAAGGAAGATTCAATACTAAGGTGATTGGCACCAATACCATTTATATCAAAGTCACAGTAAGGTTTCTTGTAAGCATAGGGAAATTGATTCTATGAAGTATAGAGATAGTAGAAATAGCCACAACAATGTTGAAAACAAAGAACAGAGTGAGAAGAATTGTTTTTCAAAGTGAAAATGGGGAACTAAAAAAATCAAATGACACACAGATAAATGGAAGAGAAGAGAGAACTGAAAAAGTACACCAACAAATACATCTAATTAGTTTTTGACAGAGGTAGAAAACCCCAACTCAACAGATGAGGGGTCACTTTTTCAAAAGGTTTTACTAGAGTAAATGGACACAAAACAGTTTTGATTGCTCACTCTTCAAAAAATTGTAAGTCAAGATGTAGCATGTGGTTAAGTGTAAACCATAAAGCTAGACCTTTTTGAAATGCCATAGCACAAAAACTGAGGGACTTTTTCATAAAAGAAAAAAGGCAATGTCTTCTAAATAAAAATTTTAAAACTCTTGGAGAAAAAAAAAATAGAGACCTAGAGAAAATATAGGCAAATCACACATCCAACAAAACACATGTCTGTAAAGCATAGTTTTTTAAAGCTCAACATTTAAAAAACACAAACAACCCAATTAGAAATAGTAAAATACATGCAAAAAATGTTCCCTAGATGGGATGAAAAAGATGACAAATGAACAGTTAAAGATGGTCCATATCATTACATATATGGAAGTGTGAATTAAAACCATGAGAAACATGAGTAAATGCAAATAGAATGGCTAAAACAAATACTAGTATTTTCAACAAGTGTTGGTGAGATTGCAAAGAAGTGGGTCATTCGTGTGTCATTGTTGGAAACATCAACTCTGCAAAATAATTTATTTTGAGCTGTAAAAAGCTTAAAATATAGTCCAGCAATTTTACTCTGAGACATATATCCCAGAGAATTAAAATTCTATTTTTAAGTAAAATCTTCTTTGTAAATATTCATAACAAACTGATTTATAATAGCTAAAAATTGATAACATACAAGAAGTGGGTATATTTGTGTGTCATTGTTGGAAACATCAACTCTGCAAAATAGTTTCCTTTGAGCAGTAAAAAGCTTAAAATATAATCCAGCAATTTTACTCTGAGACATATATCCCAGAGAATTAAAATTCTAATTTTAAGTAAAATCTTCTTTGTAAATATTCATAACAAACTGATTTATAATAGCTAAAAATTGATAACATACAAAAGTCCTTCAGTAAGTGAATGGCTGAAATATTTCTGATATATCTACACAAGGGAGTTCTAGTTATCAGTAAAGATAAGTGAATTCAAACATGGAAAAACTTGGATGTGCATCATGGATATTACACAAGAGAAAAAAGGAAGCCGATCTCATAGGGATACAGAATTTGTGATTCCATTTAAATCATAGTCAAGCAATCACACAATTAAAGAGATAGAGAACTGTTCAGTGGTTTTCAGGAGTTAGCAATGTAGAAAAAGGATCTTAATATATCCATGAGGGGTAATGTAGGGAGCAATGTAATGATTATATGATCATGCATCTTGATTGTGGAAGTCATTACATGAATGTAAACATGGCAAGATAGCATAGCACTAAACACACAAACACACATATACACACAGAGATGACTGCACATACATTGATGCAATTGGTTATAGTCTTGCCTGTTTTTCCAATGCCATTCACAGTTTGGATAGTGTAGAAAAGGAACATTTTAATGTTGGGAGAGGCTGAGTAAGGGTTATATGGGACTTCTCTCGTATGTTCTTTGTAGGTCTTTAAATCTACTATTATTTTAGCATAAAAAGTTAAAATATACACCAAAATGGGATAGGACTACACACCTAACATATGACAGAGAAAAATGAAACAACATAACAAAACTGAACATATCATATGGTGGTGAAAATATGAACTGACTGGGCAGAGTCCAGACTCACATAATGGGTTGAAAGGGAAAGCAAGCACATCTGGTAAAGCCAGTTTGCAAAATAGTTTGCTTCTTATAACATTAGATATATACATACTATATGGTACATCAAACTCATCTCTAGGTATTTACCCACAAAAACAAACTTCAGCATACACAAACTTTGTGTGAATATGTCTATAACACCTTTTTTCCCACAACTGTCAAATCTATAAACTAAAGTCCTTTAGTGAATGAATGAATGAACAAATTATTGTACATCTTTTTGATGGGAATCTCCTTAGAAATAATAAAGAGAGAACAATTGAACCACTTGATAACATAAATAAGTCTCAAATATATGTGTATTATGTATGACACTCTGGAAAAAGCAAACCTGTATGGACAGAGAGAAGATTTGTTGCTGGGGATTGACAGTGGTGTATGACTACAAAGTGGTAGCCAGAGGGAAAATAAATCTTTGACGTGATTACTGTAGTAGTAACATGAGCCTGCACACATTTCAGTACCTATAAGACTGTATTCCACAGAGTGAAATTTTCTGTACATAATTTCTAAAACCCAATGTGTCTAATTGAAATAAGTGTTAATGCAAAGATGAATTTTAGCCTAAACCTTTTGGCCAAATGTTTGAGAAAGTAATTAACCTACATATTCAATCTTCTCACTAAATTCAAGCAGAATAAATTAAAGGATTATCACATTTTGGTAAATCATAATGAAACTATGGATAATCAATGTGTAATGTGTATGAAAATAAGACAAAAAATAAAATAAGAATTACATTATTTAGATGAATAATGAGATTGCACTTGTATTATCATAAATGAAAGCAAGGTTAAAGTGTATCTGCATTTGAATTTCTCCAAGAGATGATTCTTAGAAAAGAATTTCACTTTCACTGAAAATACCCCACACAAATTACAATATTATAAAAACATTTTAAAAACAGCCAAATGCTCAGACATTGCTCACTGCAAAGCACACATAAAAAGAAATACAAGAGGAATTTTTCCAGGATGAAAGTCCTGTATGTGTATTTAAATATGTTTAAAAATTGAGCAGTCCTAGAAAAAAGTAAATATGAAATGACAATAATATATAATTTTAAAAATACACTTAATATTCTATTCATCATTTAAATGCTGTATTCAAACTTGTGATTTTTAAGATCCATACTTTAAACATAAGAACATAGATAGGTTGAAAGAGAAAAAATTTAAATTTACACAGAAATATAAAAAAGACTTAAATTTATCCTCTAAGCATAAAAACTGGTTAGACATTAACAAATTGATGTAAGGATCCATACCAGAAACTGAGTGAGACATTTCATAGTGGTATAATATGGGGAGCCACTGTGAATGACCCATGAAAGAACAAACAAGGCTCATCATTGGAGAAAATGCCCATTTATTGAGGAACAGCTCTGCATATTAATAGAGCCAGGGGTGGTTTGACAGTTATGACAGTTTAACAGTTTAATGGTTTGACAATTGGCATGGAGTATGTATGTCATCTGTAGTTTTATCTGCTAAATCATTGCCCAAACTAAGGGCTCCAGGCAATCCTGTATGTGCCCTGATATGTCCTATAAAGAACGGATCTTTTCTGTCCCAGATTAGAATTTGGGACTGTTGTCTTTCACATATGCTCCTAGAGAGTTAGGGTATTGTTCTCTAACCCAGGGTTTTTGGGAGAGACAGTCCTGGCCAGTTTCAGTGTACATAAATACAAGCTTGCTTTAATCTGATTTAAAATTGGAGTTGGTGGTCTTTTCTTTGTGTTGTGGTTTAACAATTCAAGACGACTGTAATATTAATCCATAAAAGGAAAGTTCTCTCCATGTTAACTCTGCTATCTTTCCATTTGTAAGCTCTGTATTTATAGAGAAAAAGTTTTATTTTGGCTATTTATTTAATGTCTTTAAGCCATAGGTTTTTCTAAGAAACAAAACTGTACAAAAGTGAACAAGTAGATTTTTAATTGTTTTTACAGGGTCATTGTTTAGTTATAATTTTTGCTTATAAGTCAATGAAGATAATAAAACAAAGGTAGTAGGTCCTCTGTTTCTGCAGTTTCCATATATGTAGATTAAATCAACCATGGAGCTACAATATTAAATATATATATTCTTAACAAAATCAGGTGGTTTTTTCCTGTCATTATTCTGTAAACATGATAGCATAACAACAATTTACACAACATTTACAATGTATCAGGTATTATGAATAATCCAGAGATGATTTTAAGTATATAGGGAGATGTTTGCAGGTTATATTTTATTTTATTTAAGGGACTTGAACATTCACAGATTTGGTATCCACTGAGGATCCTAAAAACAATTCCCTACATATACCAAAGGAGAACTGTACATACATTCATATATAGAACTTTGTTTAAACTTCTAAGTTTTCTTAGAATCCATCTTAACCATAACACAATAATTAGTTGTTTTTTTGTTTGTTTGTTTGTTTGGGGGGAAGGCTGTTATTTTTGTTAGTGGGGATTGAACTCAACCACTGAGCCACATCCCCAGACCTATTTTGTATTTTATTTAGAGACAGAGTCTCACTGAGTTGCTTAGCACCTTGCTTTTGCTGAGATTGGCTTTGAACTCAACAATCCTCCTGCCTCAGCCTCCAGACTCCTGGGATTACACGCATGTACCACCATGCCAGACATTTGCATTTGGGTCTATTTTTTTTTTTTTTACCTGAGATTTAAGAAGTAGAAATTCAGTAGTAGATATAGTTATAATAAGCAATTGTCTGCTACAAAACATATTGTGAATTTTTTGAGGTTTGTATTTTCCTTTAATACAATAGTTTACCCATTGGCCCACAAAGCTTTGATATGGAATACAAACACTACCAAAAACTTCCCTATCAAATATCTAAAGGAGAAAACATGGTTTATAAAACCTTTACGTTACACCGCAATACACTGTAAATGTCAAGCTTTTGGGAAAAGGCACCAGTGCACAGAAGTGCAGGCCTTAATGTGCTTTAGCAAGTACAGGGGAGATGTGAAGGGGCACCTTTGGGGCTGTAGAAGGCTGGATTCTGCAATCCACAGAGCTGCCTTGGGCCTGGACAGACCAGCCACGCCCTCCAATCTTTACTCCTGTCTGGCTCCCCGGGAATTCCTTTGACCCCGCCCTGCAAGAGCCCCGCAGTTGGTGGCCACGAGACCCAGGCATTGCATTACAACCGCCATCACTGTGGCCAGGCCGGTTAACCACACAATACTGTCTCTCCTGATAATCCTCTCAGGCCTGGCGTGGCCGACCTCTGGTGGCCAGAGTAAGTAAAGGGCCCAACTGGATCTGAGGGCAGCCTTTAGCAGAGACCTTTAGCAAGATGAGCTTCAGCCTCCTCGCTCCAGAAAGCTCAGACTGGTGAAGGATGCAGCAGAGCCAAACCTGTTTCAAGGCTCTGATCCTTGAAGGCCCCTGAGCCCTGGTGGTGAGAAGGCTCCCTGCAAACCCGGGATACTTGTCCCTCATTTATGTGACCTGTATAAGAAGAGGTGCATCTCCTGTGGAGGTGCGGGAAAGAGAGAGTCTGCATGGGGTCCGGACCCTGGGATGGGGTCTTCCGTTCAGGACTGAGGTCAACAGGCCCCAAAGTGTCTCTGGATAGCAAATCTCTTGCTCTCACAGGATCTTCTACCTGGGATCAGCAAGGTGTAGTTTTGGAGCTTGGAGTGTGTGCAAATGCTAGGGCTTGGGAGTTTAAAAGGTGATGAAGGGAAAGGAGACAAGTGAAGACTGAAGATTCTGCTCCCCACTGGGGAACGTTGACCTGTGCTTTTTCTTGCTGCAGGCTCTAAATCATCACTTCTGCAAATTACAGTGCCGGAGAAGTTTGACAAAAACACCAACCGTAAGGATGTTACAGAAACACACGTAATTAAGAAATCAATTTTATAAAATTTATCCGTGCTTTATTTTTACTGTACTATGGCCCAGATCAATTTATGTACATTCCTTTGTGAAATTCTGTTTGTGTTCTAATTTACCATGCTAAGGAGTGTTTTAGTTTGAGAACAATCTTTGATTTTTTTTAAATTTTTTTTAGGTAATGTAGGAATTATATGTAATTATTTTAAAACAGAAACTGAAGAACAAAACAATACAAACAGTGCCCCAAATTTTTGGAATGCAAAATGGAGTGTACCATTTACAGGACTCTTACAAAATATATACATTTAATGATGTATGGTCTTGCACATGAGATCATGCTAACATTGACCTTGTACCAATTTTAAACTGGAATACAAAATAAAATAAAAAAACAAAAGCCAGAAAACTTCATGGCTATATAGGTATCCATATGTATATATAAAACCTTCAGAAAAAGGACATTATATCATTTAAAAAGGATGTACATTGCAAAGTTAAATCTAGACAGCACAAACAATTGTGAATACAGTGAATATTTACCTTGGTTTTAAAGATAGTAAATTTAAAGTATGTGAATATTTACACATGGACATACACATTTGTAATGATCATCTGAGTCTTTATATGGTTGTAATATCACATATTTTACAAAACTTTTGACATGTACATCGTTTCATAAGGCTTTGGTAGTTCATCTACATAGGATCAATGAGTACACAGGTAAATATTTTTAGGATATGTATTTCAAAATATCTTCACTTCTTTCCAAATCATATAGTTGCTCTTACACAAATGGCACACTACCTTAATTATCATCATTTCATCATAAGTCTCTGAAATTTGGTATTTTTCTGCTTTTGCTTTTTTTAATTATTTTGCCTGTTTCATTTTTTAATATGTAAATCTTGTACATTGTCTTGCCAAATTTTACAAACAGCTCCTGGGATTTTGTAATAGATAATATTCAATCTACAAGTCAATTTTTGAGTGAAATGAAATTTCAATAATATCAAGTTAATTTATGAATGTGATTTTTTTCTATGTATTTGTCTAATTTGATTGTTCTCTGTCATGTTTTGTATTTTCAATTATAAGTAGACTGCATATATGCTTTAAAAATTTTTTAGATGTTGGTGAAGCTTTATTTTATTCATTTATTTATATGTGGTGCTGAGAATCAAACCCAGCGCCTCACACATGCTAGGCAAGCGCTCTACCACTGAGCCACAATCCCAGCCCAAGTCTGCATATGTTTAAGGTTTACTCACACTATGTAAAATGGTATTTTTAAAGTTTATTTTATAATTGTTTCTCATTGTATAGAAATAAACCATATATTTGTGTATGTAACTGTATATATCAATACTGCAAATAAGAATTTTAAATAGTTAATAATAGTAATAGGTTTCTGTTTCTTTTGACTTTTTATGTATTACATACATATTATTTACAAAAGAGCTTCATTTTTTCCCTTTTTTTCCTATCCTTAGGAGTTTTTTTCCTTTTTTTCATTTTTATTTCATAAGTAATGTTGAGAAGCTCCCACATGACATTAAATATGAGTTAATAAATAGTTCATCAATTTCATCCATGTTTTTTTCTTTCTTTATTTTGTGCTTAACAGGCACACAAGTGTATCTGCACAGGAAAAATAACTTGCAATGTTCTATAGCACAGCAGCAGAATTATGGTTGACAACAATTAATACTATATTTTAAAATAGGTAGTTCAGAGGATTTTGATTGAATTTAAATTTAGTTATGAATAATTCTGTCATAAACTTCAATTTTGAGGTGTGCAGTACATAATTCATGTGTATGAAAGAGTATATACATATAAAAAATCTTAGCTTTTTACTTTTAAGGATCTAAAATTTCTAACGACTATTTTCTCTTTTAATACTTTGCTGCAGGTGACCTATAGTATCACTATTGAGGAGAAAACATACATTCTCTCTCTCAAAAAACAGTAAGTGTCCATTTTTCTTTTCATACAGTTGTTTTTATAATCACCACCCTAAATTGAGCTTAAATAAAAGCATAAATACTTCATTTCTTTAACACATTGTATCTGCTTTGGAGTTAATGTTAGGCTTGAATTTCAAACATTAATTGTGATTTAATAATCTAGCCAAATTCTAATTTAATGATAGAAATATTAATGCATGTTTGATGAATGAGAATTATTCTATTTTACTCCTTAAAATGTAAGCAGAAATGCAATAATCAAAGGCCTTTTTTATGTCTGTTTAATTTTTTTTACCTGTAGAGATCATTTTACATATTTATATTTTTTAAGCATCTTAATTCACATTACACTTGTCAAAATAAAAATTAAAATTAAAATGGAGATCAGGCCTGAGAAGTTCCTCAACCAAAAAAAAAAAAGAAAAAGAAAGAAATCAGATAGACCATGAAAATAGCCATAAGTTGTACACATAATTACAACTTAAAGTGGGTCTTTCTTTGTAAATGCCAGTGTTGGCAAAATAAAACTTAAGCCCAGCGAATCTAAAGTGCTCAAGTAAGGCATAATTATATGATCAGGGACCTTCCCACAAGGGAACTAAAAGAAAAGTTAATAACCGTAGCCAATCACATATTTCCTTTGTTTTTACTTCCAAAGTTACAATATAGATACTTGCCCTTCAACTCTTCTCTGATTTTATGCTTTCCATTCATGAATTGCTGTGAACTGAAGTTCACTCTTTTTTAAGTTCTTTCACATTTTGTTGCACCTCACAATAATGTTTTTTATCATTTTGCTACAGTTTATCCTTTTCTATCTATAAATTCTCTTTTCTCCTTTTATTCTGTTAGAAAACCAATGGCATTAACTTTGTACATAACCTTCAGTAATTTCCTATTCTAAATTCTATCTTTAAAACAACACATAGAAATGGACAGAAAAGTTTGTTTTTCTACAAACATCTATATTAATTTGAAACTGGTAGATTTTATTAATAATGTGCAATGTATATCTTGTTATTCTCAGCATGACATTCTTTAATAGATAACAATCCACATTATGTAGAATCATGGATAATATTATTTTCAGGGAATGTCTCTCTGGAACCCTACAGTGAGCATCCTTATATATAAATTCTTATATATATATTTTGCTTTATAGTTTTGACATCAAGAAATGGGATGCCAGATCAAGAAGTACCAATAAAATGACAATAATAAATAGCAACAATGACAAAAGTGGCTGACATTTATTAAGCACATACTGCTTGCCAAACAGATTAAATTAACAATTTCCATATACTTATTTAATTTTCACAATAATCTCTAAAGGCAGGCATTGTGTATTACTCACATGTTTTAATGCACTAATAGTTCTAGAAATATTTTTATATAATTATAATATTTTATATAATTATGACCAATTATTTTCTGAAAAGTCAGTACCAGTTTAATTGTCCAAAATAATGCATGATGTGCCAAAATATCTTTTCTCAAGGTAGCATATCGTGTCAGGGAGCACATCGTAAAGCAAGCCATTTACCTGATAGATGAGAAGCAAATAAGAGAGAATGAGGAGGAGACCAAAGTTCCCATGTACCCAATGACCCAAAGCCTCCTACAATAACCACAACTCTTAAAAGTTCTACCACATTCCAATAGTGCTTATAGCCTGGCGACCTGTCATTTAACCCATGGGCCTTGGAGGACATTGCAAATGCAATCTATAGCCACCTACTTGAATGCTCTGTTATTGCTCTATTGAGAGTCTTAGTCATTTTCAATAAGGGATCTTGCATTTTCAATTTAGTGTTGGCCCCCAAAATTAACTAGCTCATTTGTGGCTATGTTACTTAATTTGTTCAAAGAGTGTTAGCTGACATAAACAGAGGGTTGAAAACAGCTTTGTGATTTTCTGCTTCCCATCAAGTTTGTCTACCATTGCCATGAAAATATACTTGAACTAACTTCCTGGAAGCAGTGTCACATGGATTGCAGCCAAAATACCCTATAAGTCTCATTCAAGGTCAGCCAAAATTCACTTGAATCCTACACCAAATCTGGTTGAGGTTAGTAAAAGTACTGAATCTACCCTCACATTACCCAGAAAGGGACAAATATTTGCTTATTTTTTTATTGTGCATATTGTAGTTTTCTGGTAGTTTGGTATGTAGCATTTTATGTAAGATCATTATTTAGGATTGATTCATATTGATGTATATATACAAAATGAGTTCATTTATATTCAGTGCATATGTAGACATCAAATCAATATGTCTTACCTATTATTTATCCACCAATATTTGTAGGGATGTCCATTAATTTTACTCAATTGATTAACAACAATGCCAAGAAAAGTTGTCTGTGGATGTCATTGTTCTTGTTCTTGACTTCCTCAGAGGCACCTGTGAAATTGTTACGTCATAAATGAGAAAACATTCATGTGTGGCATACACTGCAAATATTTTAGTTGAAGAAGTGCATACTGACTGCCACTAACAATTCAAAGCTATCTCTAATCTCTATATCCTCAACCAAATGCACAATTTTACTCTTTTATTATTGCCAATTAATACATAAAGGATTCCACTTCATAGTAAAACAGTTCAAGATATATTTCCCTACTTTTTTTCCACTACTTGGAGCATGCCATATGTTTTCAAATATTTGTCCACCATTCTAATTGAACCCTTCCCCTAGATTTAGCTTTTTCTTTGTGGCTTTATTTTTATTCCCTTGGTTTTGAAATATTTATTTTTAATATATAATTTATTTTTCTTTTTAGTTTTTTTTTTTTACAATCAGCTTGGGAGAAATTATATTTTCTGTGTATATTAACCCTTTGATTTGTTCTAGATGTTGCAGGTATGCTGCCCAGTCTATCGATTGCCTTCTTTTTAGGATTTACGGCTATAAAAATTTAATTTTCATTTCAACAGTTCTATTCATATTTTGTCTGATTGATTTTAGAATTTCCCACTTATGTTTCTTACATCTTGAATTTGTATCATAATGATCCTTCAGTGATACTAAAAGTGTTTATACACTTCAGATGAAAATATAGTGCTGGCTTTATTGATTATCACTATCTTCTTATTTTTCTTGATATTGCAACTTTTATGCAGACCCTGATATTGGTTAGTCAGAAAACTTGCAGATTATTTTCTTCAGTTGAAATAAATGCATAGAATGCTTTCTGAATTGGTGTGTTTCTGCAAATTTTCCTTTTGTTTTCAATGAACAATACCTCATGAATCATATTCATTCATATAGTTTTTTGTTCTAAAAGTTCATCTTAAGTGAATTTTTCAGTACATGTTTTGTTGTTGTTTATATTTGTGTGTGTATGCATATGTGTGAATTTTGAAGTATTTATGCTTTACCAATTCAGTTCTTGGCCACCAAAATCTCTTTGATATATTTATTAAATTAAAAATTTTCAGTGTGATATGTTTCAGTTTTAGAATGCCCATTTTATTTTTCTTGAAATGATCTCCTTTGAAATCAATTAACTTTCCTTCAAATTCTAATTTTACTCTTAAATCAGTGCTAATTTCTTATTTATTTATTTATTTTCCTTACATGGAATATTGGTTTTTTAGTGATCAATTATCCCTTTGCTATTTAAGCCAGACTCCTTTGTAGTTTCATGTAGGAGTAAAAAAATATACTTCTGAGGGCCTAAGGTGAATAAACTTGAAAACTGAAGTGTTATAATTATGTTAGATTTCTTTTAACATATAATTTTTCCCCTGAATACGACTTCTGTATCCTATTTCCACTACCTTCATTTGCATGCTTTACAGATAAAAAAATGTGACTCTGCTTTCATGCCATTATTTATTATCCAGGATCTTGCACCTAAATTTAGATATTTTCCTTGAATCTATACATACATTCAGTTTCCTTGAATAAACTGATAAATAACATTTTTTTTCTGCATTGGGAAGATTACAGTTTTGGTTCTAAATTGAGAAGAAAAATTTGTCAGGAATGAGAGAAAATGAAATAGATATAAAGAGTGAAGAGGGAAAGAAAGAAGTCTGTGAGTGCCCCAGCATCTATTCTAGTCTGGCCTTGAAATGTGTTTTGGTGCCTGTGATCCTGATAGCTTGTTGCTTAATCTTCATTTCATCCCATGGGAAAATAATACCTCTCACCACTTTTTGTCAAGTGCATCCACAAAAATTGTTTAGCTTGTGAAATTTGAGCAAAATACCAGTATCCCCTGTGAACTAAGCTTTAGGACTAACATATGCTTACACAGCTTCTTTTGCCTTTTTGCTACAAAAAGGCATGTTTAAGGGTAAGGCATGCCTTTCCTAGATTTCAGAGTGAAGTTGAGACTCCAGGAGACTCATGAACACTCATTGTTCTTTTTAGGGCACTGAGGAATTGAAGGTTGTTTTAATCATAGTATAATTTCATGAAAACTATTTAATAAAAAAATAGATTAACCCATTTTTAAGTGTTAGCAAATATTAAGATATTCATCCCATGGTATCTATTGAAGGTGGATCTTAAATAAAAGTCTCTTGAAATACGAAATTCCTATTATTGCATGAAGTTTGCATTGAACAATTTATCATTCTGAATTCATCACAGCTCCATACTAGTCCTGGTTATAGTAGTTAATTTTGTTTTGTATTTTTTCTTATGTAGATAATACAATATTAAGACAGGTGAGTCTATTTTAGTTTAGATATTTGGACTTAAAACATTGATAGTAAATCTTGATTCATTTCACTGTTCTAGAAGTTATTATTAATGATATTAATACAATGAAATTTCAATGTTTGTTTGAAATAGGTCATATTTAGCCCCAAATTTCCCAGTGTTTTCATATAGCAAGTGGGGATCATTACAAGAAGATTCTTTATTTGTTAAGGTAAGTTTTGATATTTTCTGTGTTTTAATTTGGTTAAGGTGCTAGTGTTGGCAAGAAAACGGACGCTTTATACTCTATAATGTTGTTGGGGAAACAGATAACAAACACCTCCCCCCCCAGGCAAATATGGCAAATTTCTTGGAAATCATATTGACTAAAACAGATACTTTTACTTTACTGGAAATCACAAATCATTTATCAATCAATAAATAAATAAAACAAGAAGAAGAAGAAAAAAAAAGGAGAGATCTAGGTATATAAGAAGTTCTTTTTAGAGAGAAAAAACAGAATGGTGAGTGTGAGGATGCAAAAATACGCCCAGAATCTTAAGTAGGTTCACATGCGAATCATTGGAACGTGAATGGTTTCCAAAAGGCTTTCGGGAGCTAGAAGGTTTTGGAAATATGTGAGAAAATAAGTGTGTAAGATATTTATTTTGGTTGAACAGATTGGTAAGAGGCAAATGAGAGTGATGGGTCAGATTATTTTGCTATATCAGAACTGAGAGATAATGTGATTAAAAATATGGTAACTATAGTCTGTTTGGTTCACCCTACCTTATGCAATTAGTAAGTAGAACAAAATGAAAGAGATATGTTACAATAGGCTGATTGGGATTCAATTTGGCTTTCGGACTGGGGATACTATCTGGACTACAGCATAGGGGTTGGAAAGAAGCAGAACTCGAGTTCTGAGTTCAGAGACATCGAAGCAGTTGAAACTTGCATGGCACATTGTCAGAGATGTGGGGGTGTACTGTCTGCAGCCCACTTTGCTAGAGTAGTGGAATGGGTTGCCAAGAGACCAAAGAAAGCACCCAGAGAGGGCATGCAAGATGTATATTTTATTAAAAACTGCTTACAGGTAAGGTCCAGTGATGACAGTTTGAACTGATAGCACTTGCATCTGTTTTGTTGATAAAGACAGAATTTTACTTTTTTTGACATCTGAATATTCCACCATTTATACAAATTGCATTTTTCTTTTCCATTTTTCTTTTGTAAGGGAAGTTAGGCTGATTCCAAATCATAGCTATTATCAATATTATTGCAATAAAATGGGCATATAGGGGCCTTTTTGTAATATTGACTCCATTTCTTGGGCTATATACCCAGAGTTGGGAATCACTGGGTCTTAGAGTATACCTACTTATAGTTTTTTTGAAGAGGTCTTCCTTTTTGTTAATTGTTTTATGTCCTTGGGCGGTGCTTCCTTGCTTGACTGTGAATTTGGCTACACCTATGTGCTGAATTGTTGTGAGTGAAATAGGGATATAAATATCAGACACTATTGGGATATATTGGTATCAGCTGAGGTCTGGTGGAATCATCTTGCTAAGTCCCCAGGCATTCATCTAAGATAAGAAAAGATTTTACTAAGAGAAAATATTAAAAGTCTAGAGGGAGGTCCACCTTATCACCCTCAACCCTCTAACCCAAAGTCAAAACCTAGCAGTAAGAAGGTTAATTTGAGTTACCATTAAATTAATTGCCTTCTGTACAAAATGCAATACTGTATATAGAGAGGTTACACATAATATAGAATGGAAACCATTCAGATAAAGACAGAAATTAATGAGACAGAAACATAGAAAAGAATAGGAAAAAAATCTACAAGACCAACCTTGAATCCCTTGAAAGGATTAGTGAGAATAATCCCACGTAAGAACTCTCTAGAACAAAAATAAAAATATCTACAAATATTAAGGATGGAGAATCATTATTACTAGTCATACATAAACCAAAATATTTTACAATTCTATAATGGTTTCATGCCAAAAATTCTATCATTTGTTTGATAAAGACAATTTATCAAAATTTAGACAGGAAAAAGTAAACAATCTCAGTTGACATTTATTTAAAATTTGAATTTTTAAACACCTACTTTCCCAGATTTAGTTAATCTCACTTTAGTGTATTCCCCATGTTCTGAGGAAGAGAGGATATTACCTATTGAGAGGTGACTTGGCTGTTGCAGCTATGGTATTAAAAATAATGCTTTCAAGAATATTCATGTGCAAATAGTTGTGTGGATGTAACATTTTATTTCTCTGGGATATGTGGGTAAGGGTGTGATTACCAGATCCAGTTGTAAATAAATGTGTGTTTTGGTGATTTTTTTAAGAAAATACCAAATTATTTTCCAGAGTGTCTATAGAATTTTAATATGCTCACCACCAAAGTATGAGGGATAGAGCTCTTCATAATAATCAACATTTGGCATTTTAATCATGCACACACATAGACAAAATATTAGCTTCTCTCATTTAGCAGTATCTCGTGTGGTTTTGATTTGTGTTTCTTAATGGCTAGTGAGTGATGGATATATTCTCATGTGCACGTCACTTTTTGAGATAGGTCTATTTATGTTTTTCTTTCATTAACTGGATTGCCTTTTAAAACTATTATGCCATTATATGCATATATTTTAAATCCACATTTTGTCAGATGCTTTTTTTGGAAGTATTTTCGCTCAGCCTGTGAGGTACTGATTAGAAAGTAAGACTATTTCATGACAACTTTTTTTTCTAAAAGTTTTATTTTTCTATGCATGCTGTTTAATTCTGTGTCTGAGACAATTTTGATTAAGGTGTGCAGGGTTTGTGTCAAGGTTCATTCTTTACTAGTTATGTAACTGTCCAATAACTGATAGAAAAGGCAGCCTTTTAACATTAAAAGAAAATATTGTGGCACTTTTGTCAAAAATCAGTTGGGCACATTGGTGTGGATATATTTCTGTGCTGTTTATTCTGTCCAATTCTAGGTGTGTGTCCAGTTCTATAATGTCACTTTCTTTACTCTGCTTGCTCATTAAATATTTATATAGACTACAGTGATCCTACTGTATTCTTCTTTCTCAAGGTTTCTACAATGTTCTATTTCGAGATTTGTCTTTTTAACATAAATGTTAGACAAAGCTACTCCATATGTAGAAAAAATAACTCTACTTGCTAGGATTGAGCTATAAATTGTTAGATCTGTAGGTCAATTTGAGAAGAATCAACATTTTTAGTTTTCCCTCCCCCAAAACACAGTCGGTCCATCTCTATTTTTTTTTATGTCTTTCATTAGAATTTTATAATTTACCTTTTTCACCTTCAGCTTATATTTTAAGGTTTACAAATAAATGTTTCATTTCCTTTGGAGCAAATGCTACTACTGTGTTTAAAAATCATCTTCCATTTGCTTGTTTTTATCGTCTGGAGATCAACTTACTTATGTGTGTTTAACTTACATGCTACCAGCTTGATAAATTTTCATATTAGTTCTAAAAGTTTTTTTTTTTCAGATTCCTTGAAATTTTTTTTAATAGACACTTATTTTACAAACAGGAATGGTTTCCTTTTCTCTTTTTCAATCTGTCCACTTTAAAAAATTTATTTCCTTTGACTCATTGTGCTTGCTACGATCTGCATTAATGTGCTAGCAGTAATGAAGGTAGACTTGCTCCATGTATTCCCTATCTTAGGAAAAGTGTTCAGTCTTTCACCATTGGGGAGAATGTTGCCTGTAGGTTTGCTTAGACTCTTTATCAAGTTGAGAAAGCTCTCTTTTTCTAATTGCTAATTGTGTTTTTCTTTTTCTTTGCCATTAGTGGATGAAGGAGTTTTTAATTATATCAAATGATTCTTCTGTATCAATTGGTAGGGTCCTATGAATTTTTTCTTTGTTTTCCTAACAAGGTAGATTGCACTAATGAATTTTCAAATCTTGAAACAGTCTCACATACCTAGAGAAGCAGCATCTTGGGCCTGGTATATAAAATTCCTTTTCTCATGATTGAGATGATGATGATGATGATGATGATGATGATGATGATTTTGATAATTTCTTGAAGATGGATGTTATCAAAGACCATCAGAGACATTGATCTGTGGATTGCTTTTTGTACTAGCTTAATCCAAATTTTTTTTCCGATTAAAATTTTATTTTATTTTATTTATTTTTTTTTAATTTATTTTTTTTATTGGTTGTTCAAAACATTATAAAGCTCTTGACATATCGTATTTCATACATTAGATTCGAGTTGGTTATGAACTCCCAATTTTACCCCAAATACAGATTGCAGAATCACATCGGTTACATATCCACATTTTTACATAATGCCCTATTAGTAACTGTTGTATTCTGCTACCTTTCCTATCCTCTACTATCCTGGCCTCAAAAAGTGCATAGGCAAGTCTTTCCTATATTCTGGAAAATGTTGTATCCAATATGTGAACTTTTAACATGTTTGGTGAAGTCATTGGTCTATATGAAATGGGTACATTTAAGTTGCCAATTCAATTTATTTAATGGTTGTAACAATATTTATGTTTAATCTGTGTTGCTTTAGTGTTTGTGACCTTTGAGGAATGTTCTCTCTTATCTTGGTGTATTCATATATATAAATTTGTTCATTACATGTCTTTATTATTCTTAGCAGAAGCTATAGGCCTGCTCTTTCTTGAATTGATTGTTTGTGTTTTCTTTCTTTTAAATTGAATTGATCAAAGAACCAGCTATCTCTTCTTTGATTTTTCTATATTGTTTTCTTATTTAGAACTGTGTTTATTATTTTCTACATCCCAGTAGTTTGGAGTGAACTTTGGTCTTTTTCTAGGTTTTTTGAAGGAAAAAGTCATCTTGTTGATCTTTCCTCTTTTCTAACCTAAGTATTTTCCTACTAAAATTATCCTCTCAGAACAGCTTTGGTTGCATCCAACAGCAATATGTTTATTGTTTCTTTAATTCAGATTTACCTGTAACCATATTTAATACAAATACATAATTAACA